>NC_089826.1:53630889-53933919 GCF_035046505.1 Tiliqua scincoides
TCCATAGCATGTAATTTTTCTTCTTCTTGAAGATTTCTCTTCTCTGTTTCTGCAGAAACGGATTCATTTCCCAAGCTGTCAAAAACATTCCACAGTCTAAAAGTAGTTTCAATGACAGATGGAGCTGAGTCAAGTGGTTCTGCCCACAGTACCACTGCCTCTCACAGTGTCTGCTGCTGAAGAACAGCCCTGCTTACAAATGCATGGAGCTTCATTTCAGAAAGTGTAAGGATGCCATTGGAACGGTTAGTTTCTTAACCAGCAGCATAGGGGGGGCTCAGCAGTGCAGCTTGTCATGCACAGGGATCATCCACACTTTCTTTGCTGGCATATAAAGGAAGGTTTCCTTCCTTTCACAAAGCTGGAAAAAAATAAACAGAGCAAGTTAGTACAGACATGCACCATTTAATAATGGGGATATGTTCTCCTATCCCTGTTGTTATATGATTAGGTTGTTAAGCAAACATCCCACCCAGGTTAGTGCCTTTGATGTGTAAACGGACACTACCTGCCAGACACTTGCTGGCTGCACAGGCTGCTGGAGAGAGATTGCCACTTCTTTGCATTAAGAGCCTCCTTGTTGTGTAAACAGACACTCTGCTGCAAGCTATGGGAGACGTGATTGCCTCATTAAGAACCACTTTGTTGTGCTTTAATCGCCGTCATATATGTGGTCCGTCATTATGCGGTACATTGTTAAGCGGCTCATGTCTGTATTTACAAAATTTCTGTTTGGTGTCTACTAGCTGTGATGAATTTACTCTATATACAGAGGTGTGTGTGTGTGTGTGTGTGTGTGTGTGTGTGTGTGAGTGAGACAGAGAGAGAGAGAGAGAGAGTGAGAGAGAGAGACTATAGTATTTACAGCATATCCTCCAGATTCTGCTGTGTTATTGAATACATGACACTTTTCCTTCCAGGATTCCGGTGCCATAGATCAAATGGCTGTGCTTTTTCCACCCCTTGGTTAATTGCGGCTTGAAAGGAGACTGAGAATCATGATCTTCCTCTTGGCTGGCTGTAGTTGTGCTGCTGCCCATCTCCTGTCCCATGAGCGCTCGCTGGCGTTGTTGGCGTGGAGGCAGAATGTGGAGGCAGCAGCTGGTCCAGATTATGGATGCAGATATATGTGGCTATAAAAGAAGATATGAGTGGGTGACAACTTCACTGAAGCATATGCTTTGCACGTAGAAGATTCCACATTTCATCCCCTGCTCAGCATGTTTGGTTAGAAGAAGCAGAGAAGGATAGTCTTTTACAATCTCAGATAGAGATGGTAAAAGAGCCATGGGCAGTCAGTTTGTAGACAGTACTAGACCAGAGGATCTGACCTGGCGTAAGGTAGTTTCACATGTAGCACTTGTGTGGCTGGTATGTTGAATCTGCCTATACCAGAACATCATTATTAATTTCTGTTGTGCCGTTGATGTACAGTGGGGGCCACAAAGTCCCTATGCAGGCTTAAATGGGTCTAATCTCATGCATAGGGACTTTGTGGCTACCCTGTACCTGGTACTTTACAGAGGAAAGAAGGGCAAGTCCCTGCCTAAAGGGCTTACAGTCTATAGCAGTGATTCCCAAACAGTGGGTTACAACCTGAATTGTTGGTGGGTCATGAAACTGACAAGCTGAAACTGACAAGCTGTCACCACCACCACTGCTTCCAGAGTGTTCCAATTTGGAACCAATTGGAGGTCAGGGAAGGTAGGAGGGCCTAGGGCAGAGCTCCACTAACCACTCTGGGCCTCCTCACTGTCAACATTGTGAGGCTGAAGACTCAGGTGGAAATGGTGCCACCCAGGGCTGTATCGCCCTCCCAGAGCACCACACCCAAGGCAACCTGTAACAGCTGCACCGGCCTCGTGATGCCACTGGAGTCAGTCTAAGATATATATGTGCATTTCTTTTTTGTCATCATATCATGATTTTCCCCTTCTTCCTGCCTAGTTGGTTGTTGCCTTTTCAACTTAAGAAAAATGTAAATGCTGTAGAACAGGGGTGCTCAATAGGTGGATCGCGATCTACCAGTAGATCGCGAGGCAAAATGAGTAGATCGCGGAGTGCCGACCCCCCCTTCAGGTGCCTCTGGGAGGAAACGCCGGGAGTAAGGCCCATTGTACTCAATGGGGCTTACTCCCAGGTAAGTGTGGCTAGGATTGTAGCCTCACAGCCTAATCCTAGGCATGTCTACTAAGGAGTAAGTCCTGTTATACTCAGTGGGGCTCAAGGTACACCAACATACATTGTACACATAAATGTTATGTGTTATGATGGCACGAACATTGTAAAAAAAACTCTGGTAGATCTCCGGACCTTACTGGGTTTCAAAGTAGCTCTCGAGCCAAAAAAGTGTGAGCACCCCTGCTGTAGAAGTTTTGTACAAGACCCCTGTGGAGTGTCAAGAAGCCATAACAATATACCCTTCATAGTCCTATCTAATTGCTCAACACTTAAGACTGCTTAGTTCAAATTACACTTCATTACATGGGCAATGGAAACCCTATTAGCATAACCTTTCCATTTTTATATTCCAGCAAAAATAAGGACACATATAGCTGGTGACAGTGGCATAGCCACGGAGAGCATGGGATGTGCTCTGATAACAGCCATAAGAGGGTGCTAGGGGGATGCCAGCTTTGCGCCTGCCCCGGATAGGACAGTCTCAGATGTGCACCCCAGTACCTCCTTCTTCCACTCCTACTCTACCTGTGTGCATATCAAGGACCTGAGTGGCTCAGCCAAGCTGCCCTCTCCTCTCCTTTCCATGAGCACCCCCTCCTTCTGATGCCTCTCACCCCTCCTGCCCCAACTCCTAAATTCAGCCTCCCTGCCCCACGCATAGAGCTTGATCTGGGCTGGGGTGCAGCTGCCAGCATCTCCCCCCCCCCCCATCCACCAAGAACATTGAGAGGTCCAGGTGTGGAGTGGGCTGGGCACCTCCCACACAACCTGGGTGGGAAGGGCCTGACTGCCTGCTTCAAGGCACAAAAGCGTGTTAAAGCTATGGACACACAACTGGAAGTGATGTGACATGATGACGTCATCACATTACCGCAACACTTCCGGGGTTGCCAAGCTCCGCACTGGGCGATGCCACCCTCAGCGATGCTGCTGGCCCGTTCTCTTCTGGTTTAAGGAATGCGTGCATGAGATCTTGAACCCATTAAGTAAAAACTGGGGTTATGAATTCTGCTTACGTTGCTTATGTATAGCAGCACTCTTCAGTATCACTTCTTCAGCCATTTCAGTCGTAAAGGACCCAAACAAATGGCAATTTAACAGGGCACTGGCAGGTGCAACAGTGGTTCATCTCACAATCTTGTTAAAGCATCCTGCAATCCTAAGAGGACTTATCCACTGTGCAGAGCCTAGAAGATTCCTGTGCCTGTGGGGGAGGGGGGAAGATGCATTCTAGGAAGGGCAGAAGTAGATTGCACCCAAGCTTGCATTCCATCCTATATTCCTTCTACACCAGAGATCCTGTTTCTCCTATAAGTCCAGTCCACAATCTTTGTCCACAGTCTTTGCTGCATCACTTAGCCTTGCATCCAGTCTTTTTACAGACTTCCAATCTCAGTGATGGAATGTGATGTCTCTATTTATTTTCTCCTTTCTTGGACCTCTTACTATGTGAGGGAAATGTTCTGTTTTGTTTTTTCTGTAATAGTTTGTTTGCATCAAAGGTAAAATCATTAATCTCTTTCTTGGCCTTCTTTACTGAGTGAATTGTCCCAGGAGATTTAGTAAGGCCAAACAGTAAAGGCAATAATTTGTTAACCTTTGTGACTGAACGTGTTCATTAGCATTAATTAAATACCTCCCCCCAAATATATGTGCTTCACCGTTAAAGAAAGACAAATGGTAGGAAAGAATTAAGAGACGCAAATGTGCACTTATTTGTTAAGGTATGGTTCCTGAAATAGATTTTCCACAGACCAAGTAAACTTTAAATGTAATTTACAGAATGCACTACACATACAATTCATAGATTAGATTGCCTGAATGAATGAATGGGCATTCTTTTTCAAGAATATACCCTTATCTTTTTCCTTAATACCATCTAAATTTAACATATTGAAAACTAGGCCATTAGCAGCAAGAGAGAGTGGTAAGCTTTAGAAAACAATCAGAAACACTCTTTGTTGTCTCTGCTTATATAATATTCTAGATTAGAAATAAATTTCATTGACCAAAAGAGAATCAGATGCATTTTTCCAAGGAGTTTGAAGGTTGCTGACTTTTGCTACCAAATCCATTCATGACAAAAATAGATTTGCCTCAGTATAGCAAGGGAGAGCCATGTGTGTGGCCAATTTCCCATGCCTTGGGTAGCCTAATGCTAAACAGTTTAGGAGCAGGCAGGTGGTCTTCTTGAGGTAAAGCCCCAGCCACCCCATGGGCCTTCTTGGATCTGTGCCAGCAATATAGCAGGCGCAAATCTGAGAAGCCCGGTGTAATGCTGGGCTGGCTAGGAGGGTGTTACCAAAAAGGGGAGTTATGTTTTAAGGGGAATTAGTATATTACCCTTTTGGAAACCTCAGGATCGCAGGCTGGATAACAAAACAGCGTAATGCAGAGAAAATCCCTTGTTTAGCTTAAAGAGGAGATTGGGAGAAAGATAACTTTCAATCAACGATTATATTTTTATTACAAAACACATAGGTAAACATAATGCACTTGGGGAATTGATAAGTATAGGTTTCTAGTACTTGTGTCTAGTGTACCTTGCTTTATGGTGGTTGCATGTGCCGTTTATTTGGTGCATCCGAGAAGGAATCAGAAAAGGATAGGTTGTAGGGAAGGATTTTAGGGGTCCCTGGTCTGCATAACCCAGTTGCTAACTAAGATGGGGGAGAATGGGAGAAATAGGTAGGATAGAAGGGAAAAGATTCCAGACGCAAGGTATAGTTACCTGTCCTGGGAAGCAGTTGGGGGGAGAGGGTGGAAGAGTCCTATGGAGGACCTGTGCCTTGGGGGGCAGCCAGAGAGAGAGACCATGTGGCCAGAGCTTTCTCTTAAAGGGTTGTTGCTGACCTGGAAGCTGGATGTGAATGACCCGGATGTGGCCTCCTGGATGCGCATGCTCACTATACACAGTGGAACACGTGGAGCATGTAAGGAAAGGATGACTGGGTATCAGCCATGACTGGCCTCCTGGGGGAGGGAGGCAGTTTGCATAAGGAGCTTAAGAGTGATAAAGCTACAATAATAGAACAATAGACTTCTTCCTCCGGAGGTGCATGCTTGTTTTGCATAATAGTGATAGGATCAGGAGGCATCCCTGCATTGCTAGAGGTTGTGCAAACTTGTGACTTCTACCAGGGCCTTGGAAAAGTGTACTGGGGGAAGGGTGTCCTGTATTCTGAGGTTTGACCTGCATGAGTTTTAGTCCATAATACATACAAAGTCACAACTTGGAAGGGAAAAGGAGATTTTCACGTAACAAGGGGAGTTAGGATATGACGTGCACTTCTGTTGCCAATCCCACCTCCCTCCCAGGCCTGATTCATTCTGCCCTTCCCCACCCAGAAATGCCCCCTCTCTATCTCCAAAATACCCTCCTGCCACCCTCTCCCAGTCCCTGCACTGACTGGTGCCAACCATCACAAGGTTTGGATGTGGCTCCACTGGGCCAGGGTAGGCCTTCGCACTGGAGTAGCCGCTACTCTGAGTGGGCTTGGGGATGACTGTGCCAGCTCAAGTACACCTTAGGATTGCATAGTAAGTCACATGTTCATGGGGATGTGCATTGTTCATTGTGCAAAATGGCACATGTAGGTGTGATTGCACATTCTCATGGACTCTTTCAGGCTTCTGGACACATGCACATATTCATCTGATGTGACTGCAGCTTGATCAAGGTTGTTGCATTCAGTCATAGTATTCTTTAAATCACACATAATCATGTGGAGAACATGCTCTAAAAGCATGTGTTGCAACAATCTTGCAGAAGCTTAAGTCACCTGAGAAGTCCATCAACTTCCTGGAGGAAAGGTGAGAGCTATAAATCAAATGATCTCAGAACATGAAGATGCCTAAATAAATGCAAATCTTCATAGTAACAATTTCTAGGTACATAGTACTGTACTCAGACAATGAATATGTAAGAGAATGTTTTTATTTTTAAAAAATTATCTAATTTGGATTTTTTAACCCTCCTAATGGTGCAATCCTATACTCAGCCCTACAGAGTTTAATGGTACTTATTCCAAGGTATTTATAGGCTTGCATTTACTTGGGAGTAAGTTTATTGAACTAAATGGGACTTTTGAGTATACATGCATAAGCTTCTACTGCAAAGTCTGGATTGAATCCAGAACAGTGTAAAGTTCCACTTGTGCAACAGGTTCAGCATGTTAAAGGAATTTGATAGTGCTCCAGGGTTTGCTATATAGGTTTGCCCCCTTAACCATGGGGGTTCCATTCTGGAACCCCCTGTGGATATTGAACTCCTGTCCCCATGGTCCTGGGGACCCATCCGACTGGAGGGGGCCTCTGAGCTCAGCAGAGGCCAGGGACATTTATCCCCAGGCTGGACCCGATTGGGCCGGACCCAATCCATGGATAAGTGAATCCACGGATATGGGATCCGCGAATATGGGGCCTTCCTATATTAGTATTCTGATACACTTTTACCGGAAATTTCACAATTTAAGATGAAGGTTGGACCTGTAAAATGTTTGACTCTGTTGGCCCAATTCTACCCTTCTCCCCTGCTGGTGCAGCCATGCTGAAAAGTGCATGCTGTATCCAGTGGGCAAAGTGGAGTGGGAGGTTTCAGAAGGGAAAAGGGATTTAAATCCCTCTTCCCTTTCATAAGCCTCCTGCTCCGCAATAGGTCTCCTTGGATTTGCGCCAGTTCTTTAGCTGGCGCAAGTCCGAGGAGAGAAAAGGGGCAAGGTGACTGCTACTGGAAAGGACAGGATCTGGCGCATGCCATCACCAACAGATCCAACCCCTCCTACAGCTGCCCTATCCCCATTCCTCCCCCCCTGCCCAGTTTTGCCCCCTCCCTACCTTCGTCCCACTTTCCCCCAACCTCGTCTTACCTCCCCCTCTGGCTTACCTGCTTTGGTGGGTGACCACCGCTCCAATGATGTGCATGGGGAAAGCTCTGGCCTTCCTTTTGTCCTTTACCCTAGAGCCGGAAGTGATACAGTCCAGCCACAGCTACTTTACATGAAGCTCAGAATTGTGGGTTTTGGCTCTTAAACAGGAACAAAAAAAAAAACAGTACCAGAGCGTACTGAATTACTTTGTAAGAAAATTTTTTAGTTCAGGTGTCAAATCATTTTAGTTCAGTAATGTGATGTTTAGTATTTTTGACAGAAGGCTGCTTTTGTCAGCTTTGACAATTAACAATGTAATAGAGCTGTCTAGCATGTCTCATGCAAGCACTCAAACAATCTGCTCTGCCAATGTAATATTTAGACTAGACATTTGCAAAGGGAATTCTAAGGTAAATTCAAAGGCATTATTATTATTATTATTATTATTTATTATTTACTACTTCATTACAGCCTGTGCTGGGCTGGTTATAGTCTGCCATTCGAGATCTAGTCTCGATGCAGACAATTGCAGAGATATTGTCGTTGGATTCTTGCTGCTCAGGGGAATGTTGATTTCTTGAGCTGAGCTGGTGTAATTTGCTCGAGGCCAAGAACGTGTATTAGGCACTGCTCCAAAGCAGTGGCATAGCTCACCGTTTTGCGAATGCCTCTGTTTTGCTTCCCCCACTCTGAATGGCTCCGAAGGGGAGGGGAAACGGCTGCTTACAGGCTGCGGTGAGTCTCTCTGCAGAACATAGTGCTCTGCCCCCTCTAGCTATGCCACTGCTCCAGTGACAGCACACACTGTAGATACTCTTGTTTCCTGAGCTGTGTGGGAGGTGCTGCAGCTGGCCTCCTACCTGCAGCGAAGTAACATGAGAAGCCCCAGTTATGCATGATGGCACTATCCTGCTGCTCCTCTCCACATAACCATTAGCCCGGTTACCTCGGTATGTAAGGGCTCTTTTCTTGGGGTCAGATCTTCACACTATAAACTATGGGTAACAATGGTGACCTTCTGACACTGAAGTACTGAATTCAAGACTGTGCCAGTGTAGTCTTTGGATAAATACAAGCCAGTTGCCTGTTCTGCAGTACATTTCATCTCCCACTATCCTGTCCAAAGATGGCAGGATAGCTTTATGATGACATCATTAGAGAAGCAAAAACATTTTTTCTGCAAGAGTGTGCCAGGTACGTGCCAGGCAACTATTTAAAACATTGTACTGGAATGCCATCTTAATTGTGGTTATAATTTAGCATGGAAATGCAAATACTTTCACAGAAATGTATTTTAACTGGGATTTAAAAAACCTGTCCCTAACCTCGTTTTCTAGTTTGAGTCTCACTTCTTCCATGAACGCACTACATGGCCTGAGACAAGCCAATGCCTCTGAACCTCAGCTCTCCAGCTGCCATTTGGGGATAATGATACTTAACAGGCAGCCTAATATGATTCTCCACAAGCTTGTGTGAAGCAGCAGCGCCTATGGAGTGTGCACTGCTATAGTGGTGGCTGGGTAATCAGGTAGCCTGGGAGAGATGAGTGAAGATCTTCTTTACTTATCTCTCCATAAGCAGTCTGGCTACCAATGAATTTCCTCAAACAAAGAATTTAGTGGGTGTAAGTCTGAGGAGACTTGGTGTGCATGTCAGACTGGAAAAAGGGAATAGGATTGCGGAACACCCAGCTGCTGCTGAGATCCTCTCTCTCCCAGCTCCGAATTGCCCCAGTTCAGCTGCTGCTGACTCTGATCCTTACCTGAATTGCCATCAAACTACCCCACCTCCACCTTACCTGCTCTGGCACTGGCTGGGTGAAGTGGTGGTATGTAAGCAGGGCTTCTGGCCATTTGCACCAGTGGCTTTGAAGTTCATGACAGTGGCACTGCTTTGACAGCACTGGACTGGAATTTACAGCAGCAGATTGCAAGATCCACTTTGGTAGACCCTGGATAGGATTGGGCCATTACAAGGTTGTTGTAAGGACTGCAACATGATAGCACACTGAGAACCCAATCCTGACCTCTGTGCGCTGGCTTACTGCTGGCATGCACTGACGCAAACATGCCACAAGATATGTTTGTGGGGCTTAGTGTCAGCCTAGTTTTGGAGCTAGCCCAGCACCGGTGAAAAAGCCAGTACTCTGCCGCTTGCCCAAACTGCTGGGTGGCAGAGAGGTAGGTGGGGAGGAGGCATTCTGGGGTGGGGGAGGTGGCAGCAGGGTGGGGAGAGGGCGTGCCGGGGGAGGGAGCAGGGCAGGAGCAGGATGGTACCGGTGGAGCTCAGCTCCACTAGATCCTGAGCACCGTGTCGGGCCATGTGGCCTGACATTGAACTCTTTGTTTCTACGGCAGAAACACTATTTTCTAACACCTAATTGACTGTGTAATGACTATGGGCCCAATCCTATCCAATTTTCCAGGGCCAGTGCAGCTGTACCAAGAGGGCATATGCTGCATCCTGCTTTGGGTGGGGGGGGGGGCAAACCTCCTGAAGGTATGGGAACTTTTTTTCCCTCAGGGCTGCATTGCGGCTGCTCCGGTGCTGGAAAATTGGAAAGGACTGGGCCCTCAGTCTGCATCTGCTGACACTATACCACCTGTATCACTTACCTAGTACACTTTTAAAGTTATTATAATTTTTAAAAATGTGCTTTTGGAATAAAAACACATAACACCACTTTCTGCACTTTTTCCTTGGGAAAAAAATGAAATCTATGAGAAACGAAGAATGCTTAACATTTTGTCTTCTCAAAACAGAGCCCCCCTGAGTGACAGATTCATATGGGGAGGAATGGTCTTTCACTGTTTAGGCTCCAAACCATTACGGTAAGGTAGTATAGTCTTAGTATACCCCCTCCACATTTCTGGTTCTTACTGGACAGTTCTTACGTCCCCGTCCCCCAATTTTCAGAAAGCAGTAGTTCAAAAAGGTTTACATAGCAAAATAAACCAAAAAATGATTCGCTGTCCCCAAAGGGCTCAAAATGAGAGAGAGAGAGAGAGAGAGAGCAGCATCAACCATTGGAAAAGACACCATGCTGGGGTGATAGAGGACAGTTGCTCTCCCCCTGCTAAACATAAGAGGACACCACATTAAAATGCTTCATCTTTGCCCAGTTAGCAGAAGTAAAACTCTCTCAGTGACAATTAAGCTCTCAGAGAATGGTCAAACTTCAATGATTCGTTTAAAACTTCACTTCTTTAACCAAGTAATTAGTGTGATGCATAAATGACATCAAAGTGACATGTTCCAGGTAGCTCTCTTGCTGGAGGGGGGAGGGAAGCACATATCAAAACATTTGCATAAACATATTGTCAATTACTGTAGCGTCTTGACATTGGAACTACTACCTGAGGGCTAAATTGCCCTGAAAATAGAAAGTTCTAAATAATTAAAAATGACTCAAAATCATTTCTTAATTCTTACTATGAATAGGTTTTGAAGTGCATTTCCTCAAGTGCCTTCAGCAAGGCATTATTTTTAAGCTTTAAATCAATATTTACAGTGTGTTTATAAGCCACCCTGCCTTTGTAGGGGATAATTGCCATGAAGACCATCAGCTCTACCCACAGTGAAAGTAATCTAAGCAGCAGTGCAGGAAGGGGTTTAGGATTAGGATGCTTAGGATAACATATGACTAAAGTGAGTTTATCAGAAATATAAATAATATCCAAGAAAAGAATAGCCTCAAATGTTTTCTCACCCTACCCCCTCAACAAAGGTCAGGCTCTTGCATCTGGACAGCTAGGGGATCCTCATCCACATGATAAATTCTAGAAGAGCAACCATGCTTATCTGTTGCAGCAAAACCAATTTGGGATCTTAAACATGAATAATTTCATTGTATCATAAACTCTAATGGATCACAGTCCATTTCATCAGTTGCATGGGGACTCATGCTAGGCAGCCCAATCCTATGCTGGGGTGGTCTGCGTGCTGCCCCAGCAACGGCTGTGCAAGCGCCATAAGGCACTTTGCCGCTGGTGAGAAACATGTGGCACTGGCCCTCCACATGGACAGAACACTGAGGAAGAATGCCAGCCAGTGAGTGTCCCCACCGGGTGGTGGGAAGGTTTTTCGGAGTGGGGAGAAGGCATGAAAGTGGCCAAACTGGGTGAAAGGAGGTTGGGCCAGATGACTGATCAAGCCTGGGAGGGGGCAGAAATGGCAGCAGAAGATGCTGTGGAATCCTATCCCTCTTCCTGAGCTGCAGAGCCCTACAAGGGTTTCCTTGGTTCTGTGCCAGCTAAAGAGCTGCTGGAGAAGCTCCAGGTCTGCCATAGTTCTCCATGGGGTAATGTTCCTTTACCCCAAGGAGTCCTTGTGCATACTTCTCTGGCCCTTCAGGTTACATCGGCAGCTATTTCAGTGCTGCTGTACTGAGTAGTGCCAGGGCAGCATACGATTGGGCCCTAAGAAAGCTCATGTCACAGTAAACTTGTTAGTGCACAAAACTTTCAGTGTCTCAATCATTTGGACACTTATAGTTTAACCCTAACTAATTCTCTGTACGTCAATGCAGTGGTTCCAGCATGGGCTACCCTGTGTTCCATGGGGGAATTTTGTCCCTTTGCCCCAAGGAAAGCCCCAGCAGCTTATATGGGTCAACATGGACCCATGCTAGTGATATTGCTGGTGCAAGCCTGAGCTGATTCATGCAGGCAAATCAGGCCCAGAAAGGGGGTAGGATATGGCATATGCCTCTGCTGCCTATCCCTCACCCTCTCCTGGACTCGATCCTCCCACCCAGTCCCCATAGCTGCCTTCCCCTGCTCTGTTCCAGTCCTTCCCACCCTTCCCCTGTGGCCCCCCCCTCCCACACCAGACTTATGGACTCCGGTGGGCATCCCTTGGAATGCCGGCACTCCTGGCCTTTGCACCGTCACAAAGTGCGTTACACCACTTTACTGGTAGGTAGAACTGGGCCATAACTCTGCTTGTACCACTTTATTACGATAGATGCATTCATCGTCGCCGTTGTGGGGAGGTTCCAAATATAGGGCTTGTTTAGTTGTGCTTGCTTTTCAAATGACTTCAGATGGTTGAGGGCAACAATCTGTTTGAACAGGGAACATGCCATAGATAAAGTATTGTAGGATATGGCTTCCTAATATAAATGTAAATTGGACTCCACAAAGTCAATGTTTTGTTAATAGTAAATCAGAAAGAACTGCTGAGTTTTGAAAGGCACAACAAATCATTATGTATACAAACTCAGTAGTATGCCATTAAAAGATGTGGTAGGGTAGGTTACCTTACCTCAAGGAGGCCTTCGCAACTTGAAACTCCCCTGGTGTTTCTGCATCAGCGTGTGGGGAGTTACAATCTTTATAATCGGAAACCATACTTTAAGCTGTAAGCAACACATCACAAAATGACCCTTCTGGTGTCCTCACATTCCCCTTTGCCTGGCCTGACCACCAGCCAAGGCACGTTTGCCTACTCGCGAGTAAACGCAACTGTGAGGCTGCTTTGCTTTCCATGGGGCTCCATAGACTCGCAGCAGGGAGGGAGGAACCTCCTTCTCCGGTATTTTTGGGGACTGCACTCATTGGATGAGGACCATTCTGACATCCTTGGAAACTCTCAGCCTGCCCTTTCCAACGGACTAAGGCAAGTTCACCTACTCACAAGTAAATGTGGCCATGTGGCTTCGTTTTGAGCTCAGGCTCAGTCGCAGCTGGGGGGAGCTTCTTGGGTGTTTTGGGGGGCTGCATTCATTGGATCGGGACCATTCTGGTGTCATTGGATTCCTCTCAGCCTGCCCTTTCTGACGGACTGTGGCAAGTATGCCTACTCGTGAGTAAATGCGAGATACAGCTCACTTTCACTTTCCATAGGGCTCCATGCATTTTTCCCTTCTTTTTTTTGACCATAACTTTTGAAGGAAAGGAGCTATTGTAATTCAGTTTTTTGCTCTGTGCTCCCCTGGCCATTCCACATCCAACGGTGTATGGCATGATGGGGTAGCTCCTGAAGCCATGAAGTTAGCGCATCCTCCCCAGGGCGTGTCACCTGGTGTGGCCCGCGCCCCCGCACCCACCTAGCGACGCCTAGGATAAACAGGCAACTCTTCAGTTGGTTTCCAAAGCCAAACTCTAAGGAAAATGTGAGAAAGTGGAATGAACTTACAGCCCAGTTCTATGGGCTGGTTATGACAAGGGAAGTTGCCTTTTGCTGCTGTAAATGCAGCGGCACTATTACAAATGGCGCACAGTTGCCAGGCAATTTGGAGATGCCAACAGAACAGGTCAGCAGCTTTGCATGCCTGTCACTGAGGAGCCTGGCCCCTCCGAGGAGCCTGGCCTGACCCAGATAAGTTGATAGAGGGAGCAGTTGTAGGCAAAGAAGGTGAGGTTCAGGGTGGGAGGTATGTTCTGAGTGGGAAATGGGCTGAAAAGGGTGGATTATGTCAGCAGAAGTGCACACCAGATCCTATACTCCATTTTCCAGCCCTCTCCTTTCTCTTCTCAAATTTATGCCAGCTACACAGCTAGTATGAGTCCAAGGAAGCACATAGGCCACTAGGATGTCTACCCAGTAAGTAAAAAAAGTTTTACTTACCTCTGGTTGTCCTTCTGGTCCATCCCCCCCCCCCACCACTACCATCAGATGTTGCATGTGAAGCTGCTGGGATAGGTAATCCAGAGATTTGGGGTAGGGAGTCATCAGTGTGCTGATGACACCCAACTCTTTCTCTCCTTTCCACCTGATTCCAAGTGAGTGTACGAGGTCCTCGATTGCTGTCTGTGAGCAGTCGGGAGCTGGATGTGGGTGAGCAAGTTGAGATTATAGCCTAATAAGATAGAGGTTCTCCTGGTCTGGAAAGCCTCAATGCAGGTATTGGGCTATTATCCTGCTTGGAATGTGGTCGCACTCCCTCTGAAGGAACAGGTCCAGAATCTGGGGGTTCTCTTAGATGCACATCTGCTCCTGGATTTCCAGGTGGTGGCTGTGGTGAGAAGAGCCCTTGCTCAATCCTTGCTCAGATTTGACAGCATCAACCATACACGAGTCATTTGGACCCTGCCACAGTGACCCATGCCTTACAGCCCAATCCCATGTAAACCCTGTGTAGCAATGCCAGCCTGCAGTAAATGAAGCATGAATCCAAACAAACTTCAAGGATTTTGCACTGTGCCATGGCCTGTTCCCAAGTAGTACCCAACAGAATTTGTTTTCCAATCCCCTGAGAGTTGGCTGCTTGCGAGAAGGATTTCCAAGGAAAGGAAAGGTCCCCTGTGCAAGCACCAAGTGTCTGCAACGCTTTCTTGGCAGGCTATAAATGGGGTGGTTTGCCACTGCCTTTCTTAGTCATATTACCTTTCCCTGGCTGGGAAATAAGCTGGCTACTCATTTTACTGACCTTGGAAGGATGGAAGGCTGAGTCGACCTTGAGCCAGCTACATGAGAGCCCACTTCCTGGGAATTGAACACAGGTCATGGGGAGAGTTCTCGGTTGCAGTACTACAACCTACCACTCTGTGCCACACAAGGCTCTCTTCCAAATTCCAAAGTTTCTCCCAGATCTAATTCTACAGTGTGCAGAGAAAGAACCAGAACATTAAAACCCTGATAATCTAATCCTAACCTGTGCTGGAACGGACAGGTTGACTTGCCGGTGCTGTATCCAGCTCATGTTAAGAGGTGGTTAGCGCACAACACAGAGTAGGGATATTTTCCCCTTACCCGTATCACGAGCCAGCCACCCCTATGGGGCTGTTTGGATCTGCACCTGTGAAATCACTGACACAAATCTATGTAGCGGGTGTAAGGCTGATTAGGCTGGAAGTGGGGGTTAGGATTTGGCCTGAGGTGCTGTGGCCGACCCCACCCTCCTCCTGGACCCACTTCCACCCAAAAACCTACACTCTTCACTCCCTAAATGCCCTCCCACCATCCTTTTCATCATCCTTTTCATCCTGCCCAGGCCAGCACAAGCCTATGGTCTCGGGTACTGGATGAAGCTCTTCTGAGCTGGCACGGACTTCGGCACAGGCCCAGCCAACTCCTGAGGAGGTACTTGACAACATGTTCACAACACTGCTGGGCCAGTGCAGGGGACTTGTGTCGGCCGAAGAGCTGGTAAGGATTGCACTCTGAATGTGTTAAGACGGTTTTGCATTCCGCATTTCATTTCTAAGGGTCCCTGGTCTTCCAACTACTGCATGATAGTACACGAGTTACCATAAAAAGAATATCTCCCTAGGATTTGAGTTGTGCTGTCTCATGCATCTGTCAGAGCAGCTTGGCCATAGCAGTTTAACTAGGTAGGTGCAGAAGGAATAAATTACTCAGTTCCAAACTGTGTTCAGTAATTCTCAAATCAATATGATCATTGATTTCCTTTCTTTCTTAAAGTACCCTTCCTGTCTGACTAGTATGCTTAGCCTTCGTACAACACAGTGCCCAGCATAATGAGGCCAATATTTATGCCGAGGCACATATTTTAAAAAGAAGGTCTAGTCATGTACTTCTTGACTTTATTAATGTACTGCAGAAACAATGACCTACAGTGCCTTTACACCATGAGCCTGATTTTGTGTGCTCTGGCAGGGCAACACCTAGGATCAAGCTGGGATAGGTTGTGTAGAAGTAAAACTTGTATGCCATCTACTGGTCCGCAGTCCTTGACATGTGATATAACAAGAGCTTTTCCCATCTGTCTGTCTGTCAGTCTGGTTGATGCATTGGAATTTTAACCAAGCATTGAAAGATTTTCTTTTCCTCCTTTTTTAATCCAGTGATTTGAAAGTCACTAAACAATACAATAACAATAACAAAACAATACAATACAATAACAAACAATAACAAAAACTAAACAATATTGGACCTGCTGCAGAACTTGGTTTTTCCATGTTGGAATTAAGTGTTGCCCTTTTGATCACCACTTTCACTTGGTACATTAGTTTTTGCCACTGTTGATACTTCCATCTGGTTTCTCAGTCTTTTCAGTTGTGAATTGTTCCAGTGTTTATTGTGTTTAAGTTTGTCACTAGATGAGGTGACTTTCATTTACTACCATCTGACACTCCTGGTTTCAGTTCTGTTTGTTTTGTGTGTGTGTGTATATGTATGACACACACACACTCTGCTTGCTGCCACGTGCATCTGATAAAGTAGACCCTAGTCCATGAACACATATGATGAAAGGTGCCACAAGGGTCCTGGTTTTGCTGTTGTTTGAAACTCATGTGACTGCTAGATTGTACTCCGATGCTTGGATTGATGAGGGATGAACAGTCAAACTGAGGGACAGCAGAGTGCAGTAAAATGGGAAAAGCTGGGCTAGCCACAGCAGTGGCTGAGGCCATCAGATAAAAGTTTGGCAAGAAACTTTTACATGTGAGAAGGTCTGAGGCAGTGCTAAATGGCATGCACCAGGGCAATGTTTTTTTGATCCAGAACACAGTTACACAATCACCTTAAACTGAAAGCACATCAAGGATTCTAAATCCTAGAGCACTTTGAGATAGTTTATAATTCTGGTGCCTGCCCAAATCATTAAAGTCACTTGGATGGAGGGCCTTGATTTTTGCAGTTGTCTGAAAATCTTTAATTTTGTTCCTTTGTCGGTATGTTGTGAGACTGAAAGACAGCTGATGACATTAAACAAAGCATTTCTGTTTAGTCTTCTCTGTGTCCGATGTGTCGACTGTCTGACCCCTGTGCCTCTGTATGCCCTTATTTTGTTTGTATTTGTTGTTTTATGGTTGCTTCTATCGTGATGTGTGTGTTTGTTTTTGTTTAAAGTCTAAAGTTGTAAGCTGCCTTGGGCATCTGCTCTGGTAGAGGACAGGTGGGGTATAAATCTTTTAAATAAATAAATAAACCATCATGAAGGGACCAGCAGGACATGGAAAAGAAAAAGAGAACATAGTTTCTGCTCCTTTCTCACTCTAACTTGCTTTCAATCCAAAGTTTTCCATCCAGTTCTTCTACTAGGTTGCCTCTCTGTTTTACTCCTATCGATGGAGCTGTCTTGGCCATCTCAAAGGCTTCACAGGGGTTAGCATAATAACCCAGCATTTGTGGATGGAATAATGCTCTTACGATGTAACAGCATTTTCATTAGATATACCAAATACGGATAATGTTAATACAAACAGCGGCATAAAATGGAGTTATTATAGGCATAACCATTATGTGCCTGCTTGTGATTGCTTTTTTCTCCCGTTATCATCAGCGTTCACACTTCATGAATGCAGAGAGGTCAGAATGCATGTTGCAATGTATTGGGGGGAGGGGGGGAAGCCTTTCAAATTACCATTGCCTGTATCTGATTTCAATAAGACTTGGGCAAGTGCAGCTTAATTACAGTACTGCAAATAAAATAAAATAAAAAAATGCCAGCCACTTATGCACAGTTAATGTGGATTTAAATTCCAGATTCTTTGAACACATGAATTAAATTTTGAATTGGATGTCAAGTGCAGTAATAGCATGTGAATACCTAGTAGCACCCACAAAGCAGGTTTTATATCAAGCATGAATTCTGTGCTGGATAATGGGCTGGATAATGCTGTCTGGCTGTGGTTCACATCTGTCACTTTCCAAAGTGGTCTAACGAAGGCCATTTAGATTCTTTGTATGTCTTTCCCGTTTCCCTTTCCACGGCTTAATTTTTTTTTTTAATCTTCAACCAAGTAAATACCAACTCTGAACTGGATGTTTGTTTAATTCTGCTCCTGAGATTTGATTTTTAGACCATTTGTAATTTATAACATTGACTGCGAATGCTAGAGGGCAAGAATTGATACGATTTCCAAACAACACATTGCATTAGACATGTAGTTTGGCTGTGAGTGTGTGTGTCTTTTTGTACAAAGATGGGCAACCAGGACTGCAATGTCTAGGGCAGGGATCGGCAACCTTAAACACTCAAAGAGCCATTTGGACCTATTTTCTGGAAGAAAAAAAACCTCAGGAGCCACAAAACCCTTTTGACGTCTAAAATTAAGATAATACTGCATATATAGTTTTTTTTTTTCACCTTTATGCTCTTATAGATCCCATTTTTATAATGTAGCCCCCTCTTGTAGCTTTTAGTTAGTTTTGTCATACATTCTTGTCCTGTGTTTTCAGACGCCTGGTCCTCTATGGTGTTTTGCCTGATTCCAAGGCCATTCTCTGCCTAGAGAATTAGGCCCACTTTAAGCAAATTAGCTCCCCTTCTTTCCCCCAACAAATGACCCTGGTTCTGCCCTGCAGTCCTGCTGGACCCCACCTCCAGGGTAGCTTGCCTGTTCAACCTGCAGAGGTCTTCTCTCTTGCCAGCAGCCTCCCACCACTACAGCAGACCCTGGGTCCTCAGCAGGTCTTGGGCACAGCAGCCACACACCAAACTCCAGTGTCTCCAACAGTCCATTAGTCACAAAGTCAGTCAGAGCATCCAGGGCAGAGTCCAAAGTCAATAAGCCAAGTCACAGTCCAAGATCAGATTCCAAAGTAAGTCAGTCAAATCAGTCAGAGTATCCAAGTCAAAGTCCATAAGCCCAGTCAGTCAGTCAGTCAGTCAGTCAGTCTCATCTCCTACCTGCACTCCTTCTACAACCCATACCCCCTTCCTCAGGTGCTCCTTATATCCCTGAGGGCCCTATTGCCTTCAAGTGGCTGCAGCTGTGCAGCACACTCTGCTGGATGCCCAGGCCTTACCCTTAAAGGGGCCACTGCTGACACCACATCTAGCTCCTCACCAGATCTTCCAGGATTCCAATACATATGGTGGTTATGACATCTGCTTATCTTACATGGATACTAAAGAACTCCCCCCACCTTCCAGAGGCACCCTGCTGGAAGGAAAAAAGGACACAGTCTCCAGAGGTGGGGAAGAGAAGAAGCCAGAGCTGGGGGGGCAAGGTGGGGGGGCAACCACAGGCCAGCTTCTGCCCTGCCTGCCTGCCTGCCCTCACTCAGACTGCAACCTTCTCCACGCTATCCTGGGAGTAAGCCCCATTGACTACAATGGGACTTCTGAGCAGACAAGTTGGTTGGAGCTCTCAGGCTGCAGTCCTCTCCACACTTTCCTGGGAGGAAGCCTCACTGACTACTTGTGAGTAGACCTGCGTAGGAGGGGGCTGAGGCTGCAGCCCTCAACACCTTCCTGGGAGGAAGCCTCACTGACTACAGCGGGGCTTACTTGTGAGTAGACCTGCACAGGAGGAGGCTGAGGATACAGCCCTCCACACCTTCCTGGGAGTAGCCCAGGGACTACATCATGGCTTACTCTGGAACAGACCTGCACAGGCTCCCACTCACCCATCCTTGCGCTTGGCCTTGAGCAGGCTTCAAGGCTGCCATCCCAGGTGACCTTTCCTGGGAGTAAGCTTCATCCTCTGTAATGGGGCTTATAACTGAGTAGACATGCATAGGAGCAGGTGCCAAGGCTGCCATCCCAGGCACCCTTTCCTGGGAGTAAGCTTCATCTGCTGTAATGGGGCTTACAACTGAGTAGACATGCATAGGAGCAGGCTCCATGGCTGCAATCCCAGGCAGCCTTTCCTGGGAGCAAGCTTCATCTGCTGTAATGGGGCTTACAACTGAGTAGACATGCATAGGAGCAGGCTCCATGGCTGCAATCCCAGGCAGCCTTTCCTGGGAGCAAGCTTCATCCACTGTAATGGGGCTTACTACTGAGTAGACACACAGGATGTCTCCTCTGCTGTGGAGGAAAAGCCTCTCCTTGCACTGAGTGGGGACCTGCTCAGGAAAAGTCCGGCTGCAAGGGCTTGCAATGGCTGAGGAGGAAGGCGGCTCAGGATTGGCTGGTGGTCAGCCAGTGAAGGGCCCTGAGTCATTCCAACAGAAAAAAGCCAGGAGCCTGCTGGATGCTGATTGGCTGAGCCTGCTGGAGAGTTGGGGAAGGGAAAAACAGGGACCTTAAGCCTGCAGATTGGGCAAAATTGAAAAGGGAAACCAATGCGGGGCAGGTGGGGGTGAGGGGAGAGGAGGGCAGTGAGCTCAGGGGGTGGAGGAAAGCAGCCAACACAGGTGCCTCCTGTCACACTCTTTGCCACTTTCACCTGGAGGAGCCGCAGCAGACAGCTGAAAGAGCCACATGCGGCTGTAGAAACGCAGGTTGCCGACCCCTGGTCTAGGGAGAGGGCATTTAACCCTTTCCCCCTGAGCTATGGTCACAACAAAAATAGGCCTCTAAGGACCCAATCCTGAACTGTCCCGGCACCAGTGCTGAGCCCTAGCGCTGATACTGGGTGCCATAAATGTGCTGTAAAGCACATTTACAGCACTGGGAGAGAAGGGAGTGCTGGCACTTGGTCCTCATCAGTCAGGTGCCATGCCCAGCACTGGCAGGAGGAGGACGTGCTGCCGCCAGCAGTAAGTTAAAGTACTGGGTGGCAGTGCACCTCTGGGAGGGTGGGGGAATGCGAAGTGGGGTGGGGTGAGGGAAGAACTGGGGCGGAAGGGGGGTGGTACCTGCAGAGCTCTGCTCTGCCATATTCTGAACTCCATGTCAGACTGGAAAGCCTGAAACGGAAACTGTTAAGTCTGCGCCAGCAAAACTGTGCAAACTTGAGAAGCCCCATTGCAGGACTTGGGGCTTTCCATGGGGAAAGGGAACTAAAGCCCCATCCCCCATGGAAACTTTCGGCGCCTGCTGGATACAGTGGTAGCTGCTTTGGCACTGCTGCACCAGCAGGCACCAGGACGCTTAGGATTGGAGTGTAAGCCGTTGTTAGTTCCAGGAGGGAAGCTGCTTTTGTTTCTTAGGCAGAATGTTTTTGGGACATGATTTGTGTTGGGGCTGGAGTGCAAGATAACCAGTTTCATACACCTTCTCTGCATTCTACAGTCCCTTTTCTGATAACTGCTACCAGAAAAACTTCTATTTATGTGTTCTTTTAACACATGCAGGGCCAAAATGCATGTTCAATTATTATTTATTTTTGTTTTATTTTCACATTTTTATACCACCCTTCCTCCAAAGAGCTCAAGGCAGTGTACACAGTTGCTCCCCTCCTTTTGTCCTCACAACAACCCTGTGAGGTAGGTGAAGTTGAGAGAAAGTGAATGGCCCAAGGTCACCCAGGAAGCTTCATGGCTGAGGGGGGATTTGAACCTGGATCTTCCAGGTCTAAGTCCACTTCCCAAACCACTACACCACCCTGACTCCTGACAATTATGTCAGCAACTGTAGGTTTTGGGGGTGCTGAGGGCCTCCCAAATGGCATACTCTCCCATACTTTGGAAAGTGCACGTGGGCAGCCTCTACCATGGTTCCTGGGAACTAGGCATGAGCTTGATTTTGGTCCTCGTTGTTGCCAACAGTCATCTTAAACGAATTCTGAGTTTTCAAAGAGTCCTAATCTAGATTCACATACCAGATTCTAGGCACTTTTACATCATACAATTACATGAATTGCTGATAGCCCTGAATAAACTTGCCAGCAGTTTTATCACTTTCCATTTTTTTAGGACAACGAGAGCCCAGTCCTGAGCTTTGCACTCTGGCTTACCTCCTTGTTTGCTGGGCTTAGCACCAGCCCAGTGCCGGAGCTAGCCCAGTACGAGCCCATGCTCGGCCAGCGTCGGTCGGAGGCCAGTGGTCTGTCGCTCAGTGGTCACCAGGACTGCCTGGCGGTGAAGCGGTCAGTGGGGGTGTGGGGGGCTGGTGGGGAGAAAGCCTTCTGGGGTGGGGGAGGCTGGTGGAGGGTGGGAGGAGGCATGGCGGGAGGAGAGAGTGGGGAGGGAGGGAGGGGATGGGACCAGTGAAGCTCGCTCTGCCAGATCCAGAGCCCCACATCGAGCCTCTTGGCTCATCATGGAACTCTGTTTCTCTGCGCCCGATCAAAGCGGGTACAGAATCGAGTTGGCCCATTGCAGGGCTACTTATGTGGGGGAAGGGGATAAATGTCTCCTTCTCCCAAGGAGGAGGTGGCAGCTGCCCAGGGTGTGAGGGATGCCATGGCAGCCATTTTGGCGCTGTGGCAGCCCTGCGTTCTGAGCAGCTCAGGATTGGGCTGTGAATGAGCATGGCTTGATCTGTGAGAGAAGAATGTGGGTTACTTAGAGCCAGGCTAGTTGCAATTAAAAAAAATAAACACCTATGGACAGACATTTTCTCCTTTCAGAATGACTTGGGGGGATTTGGAATGGGCCCATCACCCAGGGTGTTAGACCCCCCCCCTTGTGTGATTTCCCCTGCCCATGAGACTAGTTGCCCTATAGGGAAAATGTATAGGCACCATATAGCTAGATTCAGTCTCTCTTCCCTCTCAGTATGTTTTAAGGACAAAAGTGTATGTTTTTCACCCAAGCTTCTATGGTTGTATTGATTGTGTAATGATGGTGAAATTAAAATGTAACAGATGAGCATTTTAAAGCCAGTTTTCAGGTCTTTTAGAAATAAGTATTTTGCAATTTCACAGCCAGTTTGCCATGCTCAGTTTCAATGCCCATTAATAAGCTTCGAGACTCATTTATGAACAAAACTCTTTCTAGCTGGTTGAGAGTGGAATAGATGGGTGTTTTTGTTTGCAAGTTTCTTACCAGAGTGGAGCTCAGAAATATAATGATAGCATTTAGAATGGGGGCAGCTGATTCCGTTGTGATTGTTGCAGGCAATAAGCCAGAAAGAGCCGTGGAAAATATAGATTATAATATGTGTCGACTTCTTGCCAGACTTCTTTGATATGTTGCAAAAGGAAGACCCAATTATAATCAGTCTGAATTGGGGACATGTCTAATATCTATTCAATATAACCAATATATTAATGTTTTTTTTATATTTTTGAGTTGCACAGTTCCACTAACTTTTAGCTGCAACACCTAAATTGCTTCTTGCGTACCTGTTACTTAGCCATGGTGCTCAAATGTACAGTACAGGGTACATAAGTGAAAACGGGTGGGAGATGGGAGACATTTTCATGCAACATATTTTTGGCTATGCTGTGTTCCCCTTTCTATAGTCTTCAGGGGACTTGAAAGGGGGTGAAAATGTTTGCAACACCACAGGCACTCGTGCTGTCTTCTCTGCTCCTTTTGGATTGAGGTCATGCTTCCCTCCTGAACCCAATTCAGACCGAGGCACTGATGTGTCGGAAGCATTGCCCTCACACTGAATTAGTTTTATGATGTCGCCATGTAGCCAGCAAGATCTGACTGGCTACACGATGTCATGGCATCGTCGTGCTCACAACGTGACATCATTATTCCCACGAAGAAGATGCAGTTTGAGTACCAAAGCAGCAGCTGCTTGGGGCAATGAAGAGAGGTGAACAGGATGAGGGACGTGCTTCTTCCCTGCATTCGTTTCATACCATGTGCAAACATTTGATGCAGCCCTAATGAAACAGACTCTCAGGAGAGACTATGTACACTTAAATAACAAACAGCCTGTTCAGAATATTTACAGAGGTAAACAAGGCAAACTATTAATTCTGTACATTTCCCTCTAAATTGGCATCAGCTAATTAATAGCAATAATGATGCTGAAAAGGAATTGTATTTAGTGATTCTGTGTGTTTGGTGGCACCCATGGGGTAACCTTGTGCCAAGGTTGTTTGCCAAGGAGCTCCCACTTGACAGATGGCAATGCTCAATAGACCTTGGATTGTCAGTCATAGCTGAGGGACTTCAGATCCTGTGGTAGCTAAGTATTCACTGCTGCTTGCTGGAGGTCACAAAGGCAGTTTACCCTGTGCTTGAGACCATTTATGTTTTTTTCTGGTTAGAGGAAGATTCTTTCTCCCTAAAAGAGATATCTAGATATTTATGGCTTCCATGACCGCTACCTTTCAATCCACTTCCCCCCTCCCCAAATAGCAACATTACTGTATATTATGTGCTGGGATTTCTGTCATCTTTCATGCAATCTAAAGGAAATGTCCCACTGTCAATTTTCATCCTGAATACTGAAAAGCAGAGTTACCTGCATCTGCGCTACACTGACTGGGTTGTCAACCCAATCCAACCGGCCAGCAGTGCCAGCACACCTTCTACTGCATCCTGCAGGGGATTTTCAGCGGCTGGAGGTCACCTCAAGGTAAAAGAGACATTTGTTTTCTTGCCCTGGGTAAGCCCCAGCAACCGCCATGGGGCAACTCCTATCAGTGATATCACTGGAGCAAATCTGTGTTACTCCTTGCAGGTGGATCAGGTTCAGGAAGGGGGTTTGGATATGATGTGCAACACCGTTGCTGATATTGCCCCCCTTCTGGGCCCATTCACCACCCATCCATTCATTCCACCCTCTCCCCGCCTTCCGACCACCCCATTCCACCTTCTGCACTGGACTTACCTGCTCCAGCAAGCCTCCCGGTATCTGCCAATGTATGTGGGAAGGCTCTCGTTTTCCTGCCAGCACACCTACTGGTAGCCCTGCTGCAAAGCACTTTACACCTGTTTTGCGGCAACCTACACTGGCTGAATGCTTGTTCTGCCAGTGCTTCCTTTAGATGGGATTGGGCCATATGACTGATTAGTAGAATCAGTTGCATTTTGCCACAATTTTCTTATAGCTGTCTCAACATAGCTGCTACTGATTTTAATGGGCTGTGCTAGGACCCAGAAATAGCCTTTACATTCTTTTTTAATGTTGGTTGTACATGTCTCTTAAAAGATTTTGGGAAGCTTTGAGTGGTCTCAGGTTTGACCCAAAGAGAGCTCAGGGTGGATGTGAAGAATTTTACCCTCTGAAATGGTAAGGGAAGTGGTGTCAAATTAGACTAGCAAAATATCTCATCGGGGTTGATGTTTCACACTCGCATGGATACAACTTGACTTCTCATCACTTCTCATCACTTATTCGGCATGTAATGTCTTGCAGTTCAATGTGTGAGTTGAAAAGCATTGTTTAAGGTGCTGTGAGATACAAAAATGGCCTGTGGCATTTGATTTCAGGTAGCCCATTCACACATGCAGTTGTTACCTGGTGCAGCAGTCATCAAGAGCATGTGTGATCAAGCCAGTAGATTTTAGTTAAAATTATATTCAATGTTAATTTGAAGGGGTTGCAATGAAAAAAGATCTGTAGGTGGCTTAGGAAATGTAAACACTTCTCTAAGATCAGATTTTTCAATGTGAGTGGAGAGTTTCCCTTCTCTGTGTGAGGGCAATCGTGCTGTGAACAGTGGGATCTGGCAACCTTTTGGAAACAACATGCTCTAAGTGAACAACTACAGTAAGTGGAATGAAACTTTCTTGCCTCTGAAAAGGTGAGCCAGAATACTGAAACACATTGAGCAGCATGAGTTGCATACAATAAAAAAAAGACCCCTTTTCTTCATCATTTTCAGTATTGTCTCCACCTTTTCTGACTTTTCCTTTCAGTGCAGCCCCTTTCCTTCCCCAGCCTTCTAAGATTTGGCAACCTTAGACATCTATGTGAGGCTTTCCAGGATGTGCATTTTATTTTTAAGTGCAAATGAAACATTGAACTAAATTGGTCTCATTTTATTTGACTTTTCCTTGTGCTGAAATTAGTGTACCTTGAAATGAATGAGATTGTGTTGGTTGTCAGAATGCCATTCACGTCCATTTGTGCATATCCTTTCTTGGTGGCCATGAAGGTCCTATGCACAGCCACTAGGTGGCTGCTTCCATGTTGCTTTCCCTGCAGTATCTGGATGCAGCAACACTTTGGGGCACTTGGGAAAAAAATGATAGTTGAAAGTGGGGGGCCAATATGGCTTTTATGATTGCCATCATTTTTCCCACCATACCCCAGAATCTCATTACATCCAGGGCAACCAGGGAGCCACTAAGAGGGATTAGGAGTACTATGTGTGCCTTTTGTCTTGTGTGCTCCCTGGGGCATTTGGTGGGCCACAGTGAGATACAGGAAGCTGGACTGGATGGGCCTTTGGCCTGATCCAGCAGAGCTCTTCTTATGTTCTTAAGAGACAACTACGACACAGAAGTTGCAAGTAGTGGCAAAAATATTTTTAAAAGAACAAAAACCAGGCAATACAAAGATAAGTGGGGAGTAATGAAATGAACAGAAGACAACCAACAATCACTGAGCTAATGAAGACTTGATGAACAAAAAAGTAATTGGAGACATGAAATGGAAACAAATGTTCTCCAAAATGTGGATAAGGCTGTAATGTTAAACCAATTTACTAGGGAGTAAGCCCCATTGAACACAGTGCAACTTCCTTCTTGGTGAACATTCTTAAGATTGTGCTGTAAGTTATGCTGTTTTCCCAGCTGACTCTGGCTTTACTCCTGCTCCCCATTCAGCTGACAGACTTGCTCTTCTCTTTTTATAAATATAATGGACTCCACTGAGTGTGCAGTTTTTAATTATGCCACAGCAGGGAACATGAGTAATAATGGAATAGGTTTAAGAATGTAAATTATCAGGGAAAATGGTGATGAGGCAAGCAACAGAGAAAATGGAAAAGGGGACAAATATTTCTTTTAAGGAACATTGAAATGTGTTAGTTGTGCAGGTCTGCACCCAGATAGTCTCTCACTGAAATGGGCATCAGGTCACAAAGAAGTTTTGATTTTTTCCAATTTGGCCTTTAATTGTGGTGATGTGGTGACCCAGAATGCACTGCGTTGATGAATTATGCCTGAATGTAGTAAGGCTGTGCAAACTTCTGTAAAGTTTTATAACAAGGTTAGTCTCTACAATACGTTTAAAGCTTATGTTACTCTCTCCATGTAAACTTGATAAATCCTGATATTTTCAACTGTCCTTTTCCAAACGAATCAAACAGAAATGCTTAACTCTTTTCAGGATTTGTCAGTGAACTTTGACATTCCAGAATGTTAAAAGTCAAATGGCTGTCCTCACTATACTGTTGCATGGTACTTATCCCTTTTTTTCCACAGTGTGAGCACAAGCACTTCTACTGGTGCTGGAGTTACTCACTCCAGTGCCTTGAGATATGTGTTCCAAAAGCATCCTCCCCCATTTTCAGTGAACATGTGGAGTGGATTTGTGCCCCCTAGGCATGACCCCAAATAGCTGTGCATTTGCTGTAAGGCAGGGGTGCTCAATAGGTGGATCGCAATCTACCGGTAGATCGCGAGGCAAAATGAGTAGATCGGGGAGTGCCGACCCCCCCTTCAGGTGCCTCTGGGAGGAAATGCCGGGAGTAAGGCCCATTGTACTCAATGGGGCTTACTCCCATATGGTGGCTACAGAACACCAGCACAAGAAAGGTCAGGATACAATTGGTGGTTTTTGTGCAGAGGGCTATTAACATGTAGTACTCAGAACAACCATTTCAGTGTTAATCTTTCATTACGTGACAAGAACATGGTGGCTTTATTTGTCACAATTTGGACATGTTACACTTTGTTAGATTATCATATTTGTGTCTTATATAGACGTCGATTCTGCTTAGCATTGGTGGATTTGAAACCAAAATCCGGTGTTTCAATGATGATTCTACGAACTAAACATTGCTGTATTTAAACATTTCCCTCTGTGCACAATCTAAAAAGAAGAAAGATATTCTCCTGTTGCTACTGAATGGCAAAAGCCATCATATGTCTTTGTCTGTTCCAGTATTTGGGTTTTTTGCAAGCAGAGCTAAGCAGTATTCCTTTCAACAACGGCAGACTGATGTTTATTGCATTTGTTCTCAGGTACGTTAATTTAATTGAGCACATTATAGCCTTAGCTGTACGATGTTTTTCCTTGTAAATGATTCATGTCGAGTCCAGACCTGGATGAACAATGAAGTTTTACCCGAAACAGATTGAAAAATGCTGTAGGCCATTCCAAGCTAACTCAGGTGCCTCAAGAGTAGTCAGGCAATCACAGGAATTTGACCTCCATCTGTTGGCCAAATTCAGTATACCTTGGGCTTGAGATCTCTGGTGGAAATGTTTTATAAATAACAAGAACAGATGGGCCCTTATGCATCAGAATATTGTGGAGTACTTTTGCCTATTCACTGGGATGTAAACGGCAACATTTCTTAAATACTTAAATTCATTGTATTTTAACTTTGGCAATCATTTCTCACTGGCCTTAGAAAGCAGCCCAATCCTAGCCCAAACCAAGTGGCCTGTGCTGTATCCAGTACAAGATAGGTGCTGACTGGAGTGCAACTCAGGTTAAGGGGATATTTTTCCCCTTACTCTGAGTAAACCCAGCCACCCCTTTGAGGCTACTTTAAATCAGTGGCGCAAATCTAAGAAGCCTGTGTAAGGCTGCCCGTACCTGGGATGGGGGTTAGGATTCAGCCTACACTGCCACAGCTGATCCCATGCCCCTCTTGGGCCCTCTCCGTCTCCCAAACTATCCTCCTCCTGCCCAAAAATGCCTGCTCCTCACCTCCATTCCATCCTCCTGTCACTCTCTTCCACCCCCTGCACTGGTCTGCCTTGGCCAGCACTTACTTGGATCTCTGCACAGGGAGGCTAATGCATGTCTCAAGAGTAGTCACCAATGGGCTTTATGGCAGATTCACAACACTCTTGCGCCAGCACAGGGGGTCTGTGTCGGCTAAGCATGTCTTCAGGATTGTGATCTGAACCTTATAAGGTTGAACTTTCATTGAGCAGAATTTAGAGGCACGCTTAAGCTTTGACATTCTGAAGACTACCTACTCCTGAGACGTGGAACTGGGAGTCCAGTCCCAGAACTCACTTTCACACAGATGAGGTTGTCCCTTCCAAACCAGTACATTTAGGATTTCTGCTATAAGGGCAACCTGGCCAGGTGTTTACTTCTTCTGTGGGAAGCTGCATTCATCACAAAACCTGTATTCCTTATCTTATAAGATTGCAGATAGCATTGCACTGAATTTCACCTCAAGCAAGATGTCAAGGTGATCTCAAAAGTTCCTGCGTAGAAGAAACATCCAAAGAGTTTAAAGTCAAGCAAGAACAAACAAAACAACAGAAAGAATACATCTCCATATATTTTCTGCTGCCTCCTATACTGCAATTGAAATTTTAGGGTAGTGTTGAGATTCCTGTTTGGGCAAAATTTTTGGGCAATGTTGAGGAAAATAGCAAAAATTTTCACAAGGTTCTGCATGCCCCTGGTCTATGTATCATGGAACTAAAAGTAGAGAAGGGTAGTACGTCTGAACCAGAACCAGAGGACATCCACTAAAATTGAGTGTTGGGAGAGTTAGAACAGACAAAAGAAAATATTTTTTTACTTAGTGTGTCTGTGTTATTAGTCTGTGGAACTCCTTGCCACAGAATGTGGTGATGACATCTAACCTAGATGACTTTAAAACGGAATTGAACAAATTTCTGGAGGAAAAGTTCATCACAGGTTACAAGTGATGTTGGGTATGTGCAACTTCCTGATTTTAGAAGTAGGTTCCTCAGAATGCCAGATGCAAGGAAGGGCATCAGGATGCAGGTCTCTTGTTGTCTTGTGTGCTCCTGAGGCTTCTGGTAGGCTACGGTGAGATACACGAAACTGGACTAAATGGGCACTGGCCTGATCCAGCAGGACTCTTCTTATGTTCTTATATCTGAGTGATGCAATTGGTTTCTCCCTATATTATTTGTGGGTTTTTTTTTCAAATTCTTTGTTGTGTCATCCATATGCATGGCTCCTTAGTCTTGAAGGGCCCAAAATCTGAAAGGGACTTGAGGGAGACAACAGAGGAAGGGAGAGCAGGAAAAGACTGAAGTGTTTTTGTACATGATTGTCTATGTTTGCATGCACATATACAATTTAGCATGGAGACTAGGGAGCTGGGTTAAAAGCTTCACAAAAAAGGTGAGGTTTGAGGAGGGATTTAAAGAGGTGGTATCACTGAGGCATTGTGGGAGGTGGTTCCGAGCATACGAGCCAGCAAAGGAGAAAGGGCAGAGATGTTTGAGGGAGCAGCACATCTTTGGGCAGCTGAGAGTAGTGGAACTGAATGAGCAAAGATCATACACAGACATGTGATGGGAAATGAGAGTGCTGACATAAGCCGTAGGGGCGAACTCAGGCACATTTTCAGAGGTAACGCTGAGAAGCTTATGCAATAGCCAGGAATGGACTAGAAGCCTGTGATTTAAGGATAGGCATGATATGATTAGAGAGAAAACGGAGATACATGTAAATCCATTTCTATTGTTTATTTACCAACTTGTAACCTGGCTTTTCAATAAGAATGCTCAAGCTGGCTAAGAGGGTTTCATATACAAAATCCACAAAATGCAGTTTTAAAATTCACAACGTATAAAATTCATAAGCATAAAAAAATTGAAAATCCAAGACAAAGGTAATGCAACAAATTCTAAAAATGGCAAAAAATCCTCCCCAGATTTCTTTTTCTTTGTTTCTAAATATTCTTTACATTGATATCTAGGAGGCCACAGACTTGTAAAAGGAATACAGGTGTCCTTCCAGTATCCGGAAGTGGACAGCAGAGGAAGCAGACAGACAGAGAACTCTAGACTCTACTTCCTATTAGTGTCACTCTGTCACTCCCTGTTACATTAGTCTACCATCTGAGAGCCCAATCCTGAGCTCCCATGGTGCGCAGCTGCGGCGGCACAGAAAACGGCTGCCGCCGCATCCTATGCTCCCATGGCACCTCAGGAGAAGGGAACTTTTATCCCCTTCCCCTGGGTAAAGGGAGTAGCTCCGCAATGGGGCTACTTGATTCACCACCGACCCAAAGGTTAACTGTGAAGTAAAAGCCTTTGTGTCAGGCGCTGAACCTGAAGTGAAGGCTCTGGATCCTGTGAAGCCTCGCTCCACCGGTTCTGCCTCCCTCCCTCCCTCCCCACTCCCTCTCCTGTCACGCCTCCCCCCACTCTCTCCCCATCATACCTACCCCCACCCTCTCCCCGCCCTCCACCCACCTCCCACCTCCCCGGAATGCCTCCTCCCCGCCTCCCCCCTATCCCAGCTTTCCTGTCCGTGGCTCAGCAGTTCATGTGACTGCCAAGCAGCAGAGGCGAGGTGCCTACCCAGTGCTAGCCTGACGCCAGCCAGTGCTGGGCTAGCACAAGTGCTCACCCTGCATTAGAGCTTGCAAAGTGTCTTACAGCACTTTTGTGACAGTGCACGCCAGCGGTAAGCGAACATGTCAAGCTCAGGATTGGGCTCTAGGTCTAGTGTTCTCAGTGTCTACTTTCATGTTCTCTGCATTCTGTAGCAAGCAAAGCCAAAAAGCTGTGCTTTGCAAATGAAGAGGTGAGTAATGAGCAAGACGGGGGGATTTGAGTAGGGTTTGCTGCTATCCACAGTTTCTGGAATCTGTGGAAGCAGCAGGAACCTACCCCCCACGGATATTGGGGGACACCTGTACTTTGTAAATTATAATGAATGTGATGAACAATGCATTCATTGCTCTTTCCATTCCCAACTCATTAATTAGCGTTCCTTAAAAACAGTGCAATTTTCCTTATGTGGATGTTGAACAATGACTCTGCCAGGGCTCTTCCCCACTGATTTCTTCTATACCAAAACAGAGCCAGGAAAGTCATAAGTAGGGCTGTTTCTTCTGTTCCTTTAGTGACAGATGCACAGAGAGAGTGAAGGAGCACCCTCCTTAGTTATTATCAGACCTAGTTCTTCTTCTATTTAACAGCTTTTGTTCCGTTCAAAATCTTTTAACTAGATCATCAGTCTGATTTGATGCATTCTGTGTTGACAATTGATGCAACATTCTTTTTCCCCACTGATAGCAAGAATAAATGAGATGGAATATTTTAGTGTTTTCATATTGCAGTTAATCAGATTTCTTCAGCAGAAATCCATTTTGCTCCTTTCCTTTTGATCTTTTATGTCAGCTACAAAAGCCTCCTAATTAATCATCCACACTGTCTTTCAGCTAATGGTACCATCCTTTAAGTGGATGCGTTAATGTGCTACATCTACATTACAGGTAACTTGCTTCTGAGTTAGAATGAAACCACATCCCTGTAAAAAGTTGAATGGGGTTTCTGGAGAAGGCTGGTGGTGATTATCCTCCATAAAACAGGTGTTAACAATAGACAAAGAGCCCCGCTGTGCCAAAAAAACTTCCCCAGTACATCATTTCACTCTAATGAATGAGGGCCCAATCCTATCCAATTTTCCAGTGCTGGTGCAGCAGTGCCAACAGGGCGTGCACTGACTCCTGTGTTGGGGAGACAGTTGTGGAGGCCTCCTTAAGGTATGGGAACATAAGAACAGCCCCACTGGATCAGGCCATAGGCCCATCTAGTCCAGCTTCCTGTATCTCACAGCGGCCCACCAAATGCCCCAGGGAGCACACCAGATAACAACAGACCTCATCCTGGTGCCCTCCCTTGCATCTGGCATTCTGACATAACCCATTTCTAAAATCAGGAGGTTGCGCATACACATCATGGCTTGTACCCCATAATGGATTTTTCCTCCAGAAACTTGTCCAATCCCCTTTTAAAGGCGTCTAGGCTAGACGCCATCACCACATCCTGTGGCAAGGAGTTCCACAGACCGACCACACGCTGAGTAAAGAAATATTTTCTTTTGTCTGTCCTAACCCGCCCAACACTCAATTTTAGTGGATGTCCCCTGGTTCTGGTATTATGTGAGAGTGTAAAGAGCATCTCCCTATCCACTCTGTCCATTCCCTGCATAATTTTGTATGTCTCAATCATGTCCCCCTTCAAGCGTCTCTTTTCTAGGCTGAAGAGGCCCAAACGCCGTAGCCTTTCCTCATAAGGAAGGTGCCCCAGCCCCATAATCATCTTAGTCGCTCTCTTTTGCACCTTTTCCATTTCCACTATGTCTTTTTTGAGATGCGGCGACCAGAACTGGACACAATACTCCAGGTGTGGCCTTACCATAGATTTGTACAACAGCATTATAATACTAGCCGTTTTGTTCTCAATACCCTTCCTAATGATCCCAAGCATAGAATTGGCCTTCTTCACTGCCACAGCACATTGGGTCACTTTCATCGACCTGTCCACCACCACCCCAAGATCTCTCTCCTGATCTGTCACAGACAGCTCAGAACCCATCAGCCTATATCTAAAGTTTTGATTTTTTGCCCCAATGTGCATGACTTTACACTTACTGACATTGAAGCGCATCTGCCATTTTGCTGCCCATTCTGCCAGTCTGGAGAGATCCTTCTGGAGCTCCTCACAATCACTTCTGGTCTTCACCACTCGGAAAAGTTTGGTGTCGTCTGCAAACTTAGCCACTTCACTGCTCAACCCTGTCTCCAGGTCATTTATGAAGAGGTTGAAAAGCACCGGTCCCAGGACAGATCCTTGGGGCACACCGCTTTTCACCTCTCTCCATTGTGAAAATTGCCCATTGACACCCACTCTCTGCTTCCTGGCCTCCAACCAGTTCTCAATCCACGAGAGGACCTGTCCTCTAATTCCCTGATTGTGGAGTTTTTTTCAGTAGCCTTTGGTGAGGGACCGTGTCAAACGCCTTCTGAAAGTCCAGATATATAATGTCCACGGGTTCTCCCGCATCCACATGCCTGTTGACCTTTTCAAAGAATTCTATAAGGTTTGTGAGGCAAGACTTACCCTTACAGAAGCCATGCTGACTCTCCCTCAGCAAGGCCTGTTCGTCTATGTGTTTTGAGATCCTATCTTTGATGAGGCATTCCACCATCTTACCCGGTATGGATGTTAGGCCTATAGTTTCCCGGGTCCCCCCTCTTTCCCTTTTTAAAAATAGGCGTGACATTTGCTATCCTCCAATCTTCTGGCACCGTGGCCGTTTTGAGGGACAAGTTGCATACCTTAGTCAAGAGATCTGCAACTTCATTCTTCAATTCCTTAATAATCCTTGGGTGGATGCCATCAGGGCCCGGTGACTTATTGATCTTTAATTTATCAATGAGGTCTGAAACATCTTCTTTTTTAACCTCTATCTGACTTAACTCCTCGGTCAGGAGGGGCCGTTCGGGCAGCGGTATCTGCCCGAGGTCTTCTGCCGTGAAGACAGATGCAAAGAACTCATTTAATTTCTCTGCCATCTCTAAGTCTCCTTTTATCTCCCCTTTCCCTCCCTCACCATCCAGAGGGCCAACCGCTTCTCTGGTGGGTTTCCTGCTTCTAACATATTTGAAGAAGCTTTTATTATTCCCCTTAATGTTGCTGGCCATGCCTTCCTCATAGTCTCTCTTGGCCTCCCATATCACCTTCTTACATTTCTTTTGCCACAGTTTATGTTCCTTTTTATTCTCCTCATTAGGGCAAGACTTCCATTTACGGAAGGAAGCTTCCTTGCCCTTCACAGCCTCTCTAACTTGGCTGGTTAGCCATGCGGGCACCCTCCTGGATTTAGTGGAACCCTTCTTTCTTTGCGGTATACACCTCTGCTGGGCCTCTATTACTGTTGTTTTAAGCAGCCTCCCATGCACTCTGGAGAGATTGGATTCTTTTTACCCTCCCTTTCAACCTCCTTCTAACCAGCCTCCTCATTTAAGGGAAGTCCGCCCATCGGAAGTCAAGGGTTTTTGTTAGAGATTTGCCTGGTATTCTTCCCCCAACGTGCACGTCAAAACAGATTGCAGCATGATCACTGTTCCCCAATGGCTCAGTAACGTTTACATCTCTAACCAGGTCCTGCGTACCGCACAATATTAAATCCAGAGTCACCTGTCCTCTGGTGGGCTCCGTGACTAGCTGATCTAAGCCACAGTCATTTAGCACGTCAAGAAATCCGGTTTCCTTATCGTGACCAGAACACAAATTGACCCAGTCAATATGAGGATAATTGAAGTCCCCCATGATTACAACATTTGTTCCCTTACTTTGGGGCTGCACTGTGGTTGCACAGGTGCTGGAAAATTGGATAGGATTGGGCCCTAAGTTGTCTTCCTTTGCAGTGAGCGGTAGAGTTGCCACTGAAATGATCTCAGAACAAAATGTGGAAGCAAACTTTGGAGGATCTTGCTCAATAAAGCAGTTGAAAGAGTTGGAGATTTGCTTTCAGCTGAAAACAGAATGACTTGCTTGAAAGCAGCAAATTTCTCTGACTCCATGCTGTTGGGGAACTACACACTTATTGTGTGACAGGCTATGCTTTGGGTGTTGTCTGCCTCCCACCAGCACTGAATATCTCTTTGAGAGTTTAGTGCTAGTGAAGAAACTTTCAGTGCAAATATTATTTATTGAAATAATACTTCAGTACATCTTTCCCAGTCTGTCATCCATGTTAAAATGAAAATATCATGAATCTAGTGCCAGCCTTGGGCTAGTCAGCCGATTCCACCAAAATGAACCCAACGCTATGCTACCACTGTCCTGGAATTGTCCATGCCAAGGCATGGAGAACAAAGTGGGCCAAAGTGGGCCACCTGGAAGCAGCTGGTGCTGATGTCATCATGTCACTGGCTACTGATTCCAGGTGCCATGCTTTGCACACAGCACCATCAGCACTGGGATCACTGAGGCTGCAGTCGTGAGCCTGCAATCACCGCAGCTGCTGGCTGAGGAGGCCGTGGCAGTGGGGACCCCACACAAATGCTCTGCATTGGGCCTCACCACTCCTTGGGGCAGCCCTGACAATCCATTGGGTTGGAGCTAAACCTTGCATGAACAAAAAGAATCTTCTCCAGAGAGTCTTTCTTGCCTCATATCATCACACAGCTCCCTGAATTCCCCACAAATCACTCCTGAGGATTGGGAGATCTGGAGCAACATGGAAATGGGGAGAAGTTGAGTGAGGGGGAATTACCTTGCCTCAAAGAGACATCCAGCCTTCCATTCTCCCCCATTGGATGCAGCACAGCCCACACTGGCCCCTCTGCATCAGCGGGGGGGGGGGATTGTTGAATGGGATTGTACTAATAAGTTCTAAGGCTTTATTTTGTGGAAAATGGGTATGTTACTGCTCTTGTGTAAAGCTGTTTGTTTCTAACCATGAGAGATTTGAAAAACCAGTTGAGTAGACCCCTGACACCAGACTTATTTTGGAGGAAATATCCCTTGAGTGGTCCACTTAGATTGTTTGTGCCCTCTGCCTCTGGCTGATCAGACTAATTGCTCTTAGGCCACATGTGCTGTTGATTTGTAATTGACTTCTGGGCTAGTTGGCTGCCTGCCTGAAAACAACCTTGGTTGAAGAAAGTTTCATAAAGCTTTGATGCTTCATTTCAGGGTGACTCCACCCTGAAATAAATGTTGTTTACAAGAAAGTAAATTTTTGGTGCTTTGATTATCAAATTGCTCAATTACAGGGTTACTAGTGGAACTGAAGCTGGAAGACAAGCTGAGCGAATGGCAATCAAAAAATTATATCGAGAATCATTCAGTTACTACCGTCTTGTCTATCACTCTATTGTTACTCAAGTCTTGTCACAATGGGCAAGTAACGTGCGTGCATCCAACATAATAATTTGACAAAATGAAGCAAAAGTTTGATTTGTAATGGGAAATGCTTGAAAGGGAGACTTGCTTTCAACTCAAAACAGAAAGACTTGCTCGAAGTAGCTTTCAGTGGATGTTCAAATATCAGTGTAACCTGCCTGCCAAAGGCACATAGGAAAGGACACTGCAGAAAAGCAATTAACCAGATAAGATAAGATCAAGATGACCTTTATCCTTTATAGTAATGGAAAGGTTTATGTTAATTACCTTTCTTACTTCAGACTTGGCACCTTTCAGCAGATCTTGAGCATTCTGAGAATGACTAAGGGCGCAATCCTAACCCCTTATGTCAGTGCTTTCCAGCACTGACTTAAGGGAAATGCAGCTCTGAGGTAAGGGAATAAACATTCCCTTACTTTGAGGAGACCTCCGTGAGCGACACCCAACTGCAGGATGCAGCACATGTCCCATTGGCACCACTATGCCAGTGCTGGAAAGCACTGACATAAGGGGTTAGGATTGCACCCTAACTGTTGTAGGTTAAACTGTGGCATCCCTGTCATAGGGAGTGATGGTCTCTTGGAGAAATGTCCTTGTTTAGAGCAGTCCAGTGCCACCACCGCTCTAGAAGCAGATATCAACTATCCCAGCATATATCAGTCCTCCTGCAAAGTAGACTGTGTGGATTGTTTTCATAGCCTGAGTGTCACCAATTTGCAAGATATCCAAAACCAGATCCTCACATTCATTTCTGATGTGGCAATTCTGAAGATTTTTTAACTGTAGTTTGTTGGGATGAGCCCTGCTCATGAATATGCCCTTCTGAATAGTGGGATTTAAGACACCATTGTCTTCAGTGACATGAAACCATAAATTGTATCTTTTACAGCTATGGTTCATTATCACCATGCTTATATCTTGTATATTTTTAGGTCCACTACATTTCTGCTATTTGACAGGAGGTCAATTTCCTGCCACCTGACACTCCTGTTTTCAGTTCTTTTCTTCTTTATTTACCTGTATATGTACCTGCCTACTGAGGATGATGCTTTATGCATCTGTTGGATTGCACTTATGCTACAATAAATAATTACATATAATAAAGGTGCCACAAGATTCTTCACTGATAAAATTCCTAGGATGTGACAAACCCAGGATCATGCATAGTGAAGAGTACATCAAAGGAATATAGTCCATCCCTGGTATCCGCAGATCCAGCATCTGCAGATTTGACTCATCATGGATGCTGTGGATACCAGGAGGAAGCCACTTCTGGTTTGCTTGTCAGTTGCATGAAAATGACAAATAGTGCACTTCGTAGTGATTTCAAACCCTGCTTAGTGCCAGAACTCATAAGAAGCCATATCATCCCCACAAATCATGCAGTCTCTTGAGATAAAATAGATGAGTTTTAGAATAATGTTCTCTCTTGATCCTTTTGATGACCTCGGGTTGTGTGTGGATGGGTGAAGATGATAAATGAAGAAAGGGTCAAGAAGCACAGGGGACAATGTTCTCAGCAGCAACTCCTGTGGAACTGTTGGATCCTATGAAGAATTTATCCACACTCAAGAGCATCACAAAATGAACTTCTTAAACTCCAGTCAGTTGCCTCCATTTTTATGGTGAAAGTGAATAAACTTCTTGAAAAAAGAGAAAGAGGACCTTGAAGAAGAAGAAAAAAACACAAGAAACTCCTTGTGACTAATGGCACAATTGTACACATGTCTACTCAGAAGTAAGTCCCATTGTGTTCAATGCCAGAGGCTGCAATCCTATGCCTACATTCCTGGGTGTAAGCCCTACTGAACACACTGGGACTTATTTCTGGGTAATCATGTGTAGGATTGTGCTGTAAGGTGCCCTTAAAAAACCATACTAGCAAGAGCCCAGTGGGCATGGGTGGTGCAGAGTGAGAAGCAGTCTTCAAACACAGTTTATTATTATATTTAGACTGTCAAGTTTTTTTATGTTAGAAGGAGATTGAGTGGCAGGACCCTGGGGTCTAAAAGGTGAGAGCATGAATGGCTTCAGCTAGCATAGGAAGATTCTGCATGATCCATCTAGTCCATGAGCAATGAATGGGCATGTGTGAGGCATTCACAAAGAAAAGCCAATGTTGCTATTCAAGGTTGGAATGCTGCTTTTCAAGCTGAAGTCCTCCCATTTAGATTAATCCTCTGAACACACAGCGCTGTAGATGCTGAGCGGCAAACAGATTTCAGAAGCAGTCGAGCACAGGCCTGTGTGTACACTCAGTCCCTCATCCATTCGAAGAAATACCGCTTGTGACATTCCACCCTGCCCTGAAATGGCACATACATTTTCATTGTATTATTTCTCTTTCTTTCACATCTGAACTGCTTGTGGGAAGGATCGTTTGATTCATCATCTGCTCCTTTAATCACAGCCATATTGCCGCCGTACCCTTTTCTGGGCTCGGCTTTATGGCAGTTCTGCAGCGGGGCCTTTTATTAGCTCCTCTTGTGCTCGCTCTCCCTCCAGCAAGTGCTAACTCACATCAGGCTGATGCTTTATTTTAATATCTTTAAACCTGAGACCTCATTAATGTTTAATATCTTCAAATGAAAAAAAAGAGAAAGAACCTTCTGCTTTCTGAGTTATGACAGTTTAATCTTCATCTTTCCCCAGAACCAAGACATTTTAAAAAGTTCATCTTGATGAATTTAGGAGGGAGAGAGGCTAGTAATATTCGACTTGAGCACTTTTAAGTGGTTGCCAACTGAAAAGACAGCATTTTGAAAGCATCTATTATGCAGGAGTTCTCCAGAAAGCGGTTTTTCATTGGGGTAAATGCTGGCAGCAGCGCAAGGTCTTCTCCCCACCTCATGTTTTATGGGGTGCCAAATCAACAGCAGTTATTCGGGATGCCACTCGGAACAGCAGGCATTCACTGGGGCATGAGAGGCTGGTGGCATCAGAGGCAGCTTCTGGATTAGGAGCTCTTCAGAGAACCCAAGTTGGAAAGTTTGGGGGGGGGGGAATCAGAGAACTAGCCGAGAAGTGCCTGAGGGCTTTGTATAGGGCCCAATTTTTCATGTGTTGATTGTACTTTCTGCCCAAAGGCTGTGCCAGTGTGAGCCATCTGAGCAGAGGCTCTGCCTGTGCAATCCATGCTCTGCAAAAATGCAGAGTTCAGATCATGGAGAGACATGTGTGTGAATATAGTTTGTATTCAAGGGTGATCTGGGTACCTGCTGTGTTCCATGCATGAAGGCTGACTGGGGTGGTGCCTGGTTGTGCCAAAAAATGGGGGAGGGATCTTTGTGAGTACCCAAAGCTGTGGTGGGCCTGGGGGATGGGGGTGAAAAACCCAGGCACTGTGCCCACAGCACCCTCGCCGCTGCTGCATCTCCTATCGCACCACCCCACCTGCCCATTGGAGCCATTCTGCAGGCAGCGAAGCCCGTCATGGTGCTCCAAAGTTTTGTTAGGAAACCGGAAGAACCCTTTAAGATTGTGCTAGAAGCCTCAGAAGGCTTCTTGAGCCCGTTGGAGTGTCATGTGCGCTTTGATAGGTATCCCCCGGGAGCAGTATGATGCAGGGGGAGTGGCATGATGTGTACCTGGCCCTGGGGCTCATAGGCTCAGGTCCGTTACTGTCACAAAACATACACAGACTTGGGCCTCCCATACCCAGACTCTTCCCCTACACACCAGCTTACTTGACTGGTTTTCAGCCAGCCATGCAAGCAAGTTGAAAGTGGCTCATTCATCTGCTGGCCTCTGGATAGAGAGATCTGTAGAAAAATGACTGTAATTGCCTGGAGAGCAAGGCTCTTGCTCTCTGCCAAGTGCATTGCTCTGCTGCTGTCTACCATAATGGGACTTCAGGGTCAGTCATGTGGAAACTCAGCAGATCGTGAGTTTCTGGCCTGATGTGGCCAACCTCTGATGCTACCCATGAGATGGGCAGTTGGACCATTAAGGCACAAATCTGCTTCACCATCCACATGGAAGGTTCATTCCTAGCAAGGGCAATTTGTGAATCTGCAGTGAATCATTATTTCTGTAGTTTCAGTCATTGCAGTGGCACTTTTCGGGCTAGAGATACAGTGTATTTCTGTGGTGGAAATGTTGATAGCATTTCTTGAACAGGATTGTATCATCCTGCTTTTCTAAAGGCCTCTGCTTTGCTCCTTATCACAGATTCTTCTATTCTATTCTGTACTGTTCAGTAGGGTTAAATCTTTCAAAGCAGATATCCTCCACATCGGAATCAGAGGCACATCACAGTGTGTCCAAGATCAAACCCTTTGAGAAGCTACTCACTTTGAAAAAGTTTTGCACAGATGGAGGAGGCTCAAGATTGTGCTGTAATAGAAGGATGTTTCACTTCATAAAAAGCATGGGTGTCTGCCAGCTGGTTTTTATCAGATACTCAAAATATAGCTTTCATTACAGTGGATATTAGGGACGTTGGAGGGCTAACTGGTTGTCAGACCATATCTGTAACACTGGATCCTTCCGTAGCAAAGATTTGATATTTGTCAGACTGTTACAAACCCATGGACCTAGATTCAAGTAGAGGTATGGGATGCAACAGATATTGGAAACTAGTAAGCTGGAGGATCTGATGAAATGTGTTGTCTGAGTGGTAGGCTGAGTTTGTTTGTGTGATCTACTCTTTTGCAAGGTCTGCTGTGTTCAACCAACACATTTTAAATTCACAAAATAGCACTGAAGACCTATTTTTTTTATATTTTAATCAGTGTTAAGTTATCCCAACTGGAAATGTTGCCTTGCTGGATTGGACAAAGATTCAGCTACTCAGTTTTTGCAAGAATCCTAATCAGAGGTCATCTAGTTCAGGCACTTTCCAAGGGCTCACACTTATCAGAAAACCCATCTGGCTAAGCTAAGCCCTTCCATATCATTCAAGAGACACAGGTCCCAATCCTATCAGGCCTGATGCCAGCACCCTGCTAGTGTCGCTGGCACAACTGTTGCAAAAAGTGCCATAAGTCACTTTTGCACCAGAGATATAGGCGCACCTCTGGCGCTGGACCCAGCAGCAGTGCGGGGCCATGGTGCCTGAGGACACAAATTTTGCCACCTGCTGGAAGCAGGGCATTTTAGGGTGGAGGTAAAGCAGGGAGGGGGCAGAACTGGGTGGAGAGGGGAGGAATGGACACAGAAGGGGGGCGGAGATGGCAGCAGGCTCTACTGACTTATCCTAACCCCCCTCCCAGGCCAGGAAACCCAACATAGTTCTCCTCGAATTTCTGCCTGCTTAATATGACACAGATCCAATGAGACCCATTGGGGATGCCTGGGTCTTTCACGGGGTACAGGAACACATAAGTACCTTTACCCCGAGGAGACCTGGTTGTGCTTCCCTAGCACCATTGGATGCAACGGTTCTCATTTCGGCACTGCTACATCCCTGGGCAAAAGGGAAGTTTAGGATTGGGCTGCCCACTGCTGATGTATCCAGCTGTTTCTTCTATACATGGAAGTAGCCCCAACATTCTTGAGTCCTCTGGAGGGGAGTTCCTGTAGGCCCATTGCAAGGGCAGACAGAGCCACCCTGCCTATTATCAGTCATCACCAAGTAAGTTTGGGGGCATGCAGGGGCTTAATGAACTGGCTTTGCCCCAAGATTTCCAGCAACCCTCTGCCAATATGGACTCTAACAATCAGCAGGAATAAGCCACTGTAACTGAAACTGATCAATTACCTGAAATGTTATTTGCATTTCTTTTCCACCTTTTCTCAAAGGAGTTCAGGATAACATACAAGGTTCTCCTATTCATTCATTCATTCATTCTGTGTGCATGTGTGTGTGTGTGCGTGTGCCAGTGTGCGCGCCCACTACCCTGTAAAAAAAGCTCAATCAGGATTTCAAAACTGATAGAGCTGAGTAGGACTGTTAATGAGGCACATCATAGGCAAATGCTCAAAATCCAGTGAGCAGAAAGAGTCAATTTCGCTATTTATTTTTGCATAGAGTTTTACATGTACTAGCCATAACCTTTGATATCATTGAGAACCTTAACTTTCCTTGCCAAACTACACAATTATTTCCAAGAAGCTGATACAGAGGGATACAATCTGTTACTGCCAGTAGGATTTAGAGAGATTATTATATCAAATCATTTTCTAGACTAAGCCTCAAGGAGACAGAACAATGTAAATCTGACAATTATTTTATTTTCTTTGTTCAACAGCCAATGGTCTTGAAAATGAAAGTTTGTTAGAGAACGGAGATTACTCCATTACTAAAAATGCTAGGATCAAATTCATAGAGATCTGGAATAACACATGCATTGTAACTGCTAAACAATGCTGGTGTTTGCTGTTTCACAAGGAACCTGTTTGGCTTAAGAAGAGACATCATTACATACTTTCAAAGATGGGGCATTGGCTTTGAATTTTACTTGTGAAATTGTGTTATCTTCCATTTCATGTATTGTGATGTTAGGAAACATCATACATTCCTCTGTCTTGCACATGTTTTTGCAAATATTCTTAATGGAATAAGATAAGAGACAATTTTATTTATTTTTTTCAGTCCAGAGTGAAATGGATAATTTGTAATTGTTTTTACCAAGTCAACCCTATTTGCTGCCCAGAATAGGATTAATTATTTTCACCATCCACTTTAATCCATGTTTTTTGATTAAAACTTGCATTGGCACAGCAGAATTTCAAGGTTCACTAGGAAGGCATTTGAAAACAAAGCTCAATTATAGATTATCACATGGACAAAAGTATTTACCGTAGATACTCGTCTATAGTGCGTGAAATTTTTGCCAAGTAATCAAGCTCAAATTCTCACTTTGTCTTATCTCTGGGTCAATCAGAGGGCAAAGCCTTTCAACTCTGAAAAGCTTCCTTTCTCAAGGGCAGACAGGCGCCAAGTTTCTCAAGCAGCAGGCAGCTCCTTAGAAGCAATTTGTTAACTTTTATTTTCCTTCCTTCTGCCACAGCCTGGTTCTGCTTTGCAAATGCTTGCAAAGCAAGTCTGTTTTCTGAAACACCAGGATGGGAATCCTCCTTTCCATTTGAAGCAGGCTACAATTCAATGCACCCTTACTTAAGAATAACACCCATGGAAAGCAGTGGGTCTACTTCTGAGTAAAAAGGGTTGCAAATATATGCAGCTGCATCTCTCTGCTGTGAATTGAATTGCACACTTCCAGTTATGTGTTATGGGTTGTGTGTTGTACGTAGAGCTTCTGGCTTAACACACCAGACACCTTAAAGGTGGGTTTGATTCATGGATCTCCTGCAGTGGTTCCCAACCTTTTTCACTGGCATATCCCTTGGCAGCCCATTTCCATAAATTGTACCCTTCATAGCAAAATGTTTGTAATTAATAATACAAGCCCTCATCTCCTCTCTATGAAAGCCCTGAATTCATGTATTTATCACAGTGCTTTCTCTTTTTATATGTTTGAAGAACAGAAGACTCTGCTTTTGCACTGTTTTGCACTAGAAGTGTGCTGAGAAATTCTGGGTGATTGATCACTTTCCATATTATGTTTCAGCTTTTTTACTGTGCTGGTTTTCAATCACTCGTGCATACATGAATTGATGACCAAAAACTAGCTATTGGTGAGGCTTTCACAGCCAACTAGCTACCTCCCTTCCTGCCTTGCTGGTCCTTGCAAGGCATTCTGGAGCATGACCTGCCTTTTTCTACCATTATTCCATTCTTTTTCAAGTACCCCTAAAGGTCCTGTTGAGTGTCCCTGGGAGTACATGAATACCAGGTTGCGAACCACTGTTTTACTTGCATGTTGTTTACAGTGCACTTACTCTGATAGTGCTTACAAAAAGGTGGTGAAGACCAGAATTTAGAAAGAATAAAAATGTATCTTATGATCTTTTACTATGTTTTTAATAAATTAGAGACTACAGTTCTTCGATAACAATTAGTGGTAGGTTATTTTTCAGAATCTGGCCTTGAGTAAAATCAGACACCCCCCTATAGTCAGACATCCCCCTAAGTTTAACCCCCAACTTATTCAAGGGTCATAGAAAATTCCATGATTGCTGGCTCAAAATCTGCCCTCGACTTATCTGTGGGATCGACTGATAGATGAGTGCCTGTGGTGTGTGTGACTCTATGCACACTCAGGTTGGATCATATTTGCTTCCGCACAAACAAAGCAGGTTATAGAATAACTATAGTTACAGATCTTGCATTAGTACAGCAGCAACCATTAGTGGCACTGAGTTGCTAGAGTTGTTCATCTGACCAAACTGGGAATATAATGCCTGAGGAGGCAGGGGTGCAGTAGAATGACTTCCCTTGACCTTCACATGTACATTAGCTCTTCCATACAATATTAGCAGTGGCATCACTAGAGGGATATGGGGGTACAGACTGCCCTGGGTGACACAATTTTCACAAAATTGTGAATATCTTGGTATTTTTGAATAATGCCATCATTATATGTTACTCAGTGCAATGAAATTAAATGAAACAAACCACATTGAAATATCTGTATTCTGTCACATATTATAGCCAAATAACCAGAAAAGGAAAATACAACTGCCTTATGTAACAAAAGTGGTTTCTTTAACTCAAAACTGACCAATGAGACTAATTGTTCTGAGAACCAATGAGAGTGTTATTATTACAAAGCAGGGAACCAAATAAGGTGCTAGAATGAGTCAGCTCTCATTATCATGTATGATACTATGCTAATACTAGCACTCTTATTCAGTTGTGTAAGTCTCATCAAGTTGGTCACTGGTTTTTGTTGGTTACTATTGATTTGTTGGGTGACCTGTACTGCTATATATTAAAATAAAGTTAATGGCGATTACACCAATTTTAATGATGCCACTCCATTTAGACTGTGTGTATAATATTGTAATTTATTATGTATGGTCACTGAGTGACTCAAACCCTAGCGACACCTCTGTATAGTCTATTTGGCTGTTGAATATACAGGTTGAGACTAATTATTCACGTGGGTTCCGTTCCAAGCACTCACGTGGATTAAAAAAAACGCACTATAGCAAATCAATTTAAAAAACAAAGTTTCTTTGCTCCAGTGATTGAAAAACAGTCTTGCTGACTTTTTCGATGTAAGATAAGAGTCATTAAGAAGACAATCCATCAGCACTTCTCTCAGCCCCTCCCTTCACCAATGCAAAATGATCACCTTTCTTTCACCTGCTGGGAGAAGGGAGTGGTCCGCAGGCGAGAGAAGGATTGGTGGATTGTCAGCCAGCTGCCCTCTCTCTCTCTCTCTCTCTCTCTCTCTCTCTCTCTCTCTCTCTCTCATTAAGGAGGCTGTTGTTAAAGGACTGTTCAGTTTTTAAAACTGATTTTAAAGAGATGCATTTTTCCCCTTCTCCAGGGATCAGCACATTCCTTCTCATTTGCAGGGGCTGTTCGTGTTGAGTCAAATCCCTGTATAAAAATCCGTGTATAAATAGGCTGGACCTGTATTCATACTTTCCTGATGCCGTAGTTTGGATAGTGGCCCAGCTGGAGCTGTAGAACACACCTGTATGTTGGTATTGCTTACGTGAGTTTATTTGTTTCCCTTGAACTATCAGGCCAGTATAATATTGTTACAGCGCAAGCCTATCTTGAGCTGGAACATGCAGGCCAGAAGGCCTGCACTGTATCCAGCACAAGATACGGGCCCAAAGTGGCTCAACTGGAAGTAATGGGAAACTCTTCCCCTTACACCCGGGTAAGCCACTGCAGCTCCAATGAGTCTCCTCAGAATTATGCCACCTCCGAAAGTAGCATATGTCCAAGAAGAGCAGAGCAGCTTGAACCACCCTCTGCTCACCCTCCCCCGTCCCAGAACGCCTCTCTCCCGCCTCTTCCCTACCCACCCCAGACCCTTGTGTCAGCCAAGCTCAGCCAACAGAAGCCTCCCCTTTGAAGTCAGCGCATAGGCTGGATTCAGTCTCCGCAGGCCTGCACGCATCCCTGTGCTGGCCCAACCAACTCTCAAGGAGGCGCAATGAAGAGGAGGTTGTGTCAACCTCCTGGGTTGGCCCAAGAGATTTGCGCCGGCCCAAGGGCGAATTAGGATTGCGCCCTTAGTTGATGCACTGCTTGAGTGAGGGCACCAACAGCAACCTTGAACTCGGTTCCAACTTGATTAGTCAAGGCTTGCTGAGGACACTCTAGCCATGTATTTAATAGAATTAATTATTTTGTCATGGATTGAGGGTAGGATGTCATTACAGGAAGAGATTAGACCTCTGCTTAAACAGCCTGTCTATGATGAAGGTGACCTCTATAAAGGTGCACTGAAAAGTGCTCTCTATTTTAAGGTGCTCTGAAATTTTTCTGGGTTACTACATTGTGAGCAACTCATCTTAAATCCATGTGATTTCAGTGTATTAATACAGGAGTATTAATATTGTGTAAATGAAACTGTTGTTTTAGTGTGATGGAAGGAAACTCTCCTTCATCTGTATGTCACACAAACCATTTGGTTGGTGTGGAAAAAGTGACTATAGTATTGACCTTCCTTTTTGTGTTTGAATTCAGATATTGTATGGGAACCCATCCCAGTTCAAGTCAGGGAAGCAAGAGCATTCTGACTCTCGTCTTGCATTTGTACAGATACTTGCACATACATGCACCTACATCAATGTTTCTCAGCGCTTGTACTCCACCGTACCATTTCACATGGTTCATCTATTATAAGTACCACTGGAAGTAACTGGCGATGACATCATTGCCAGTTTCTTCTGCGTTGGGAGGCCAGATGCAACACAACAAACACCAATCGGAGGCTCAAGGTGGATGGGAGGCTTTTTTGAGCACAGAAAAGCATGCTTTGGAGCCTGCTACCGCTGTTCGTTGTGTCGTGTTCCTGGTCTCTCTAATGGGCAGCTGGTGTCCAGGAGTCCTGTAAGTACCAGCAGACAACATCTCAAGTACTACTTGTTGAGAAACACTGACCTACATATACACCTTGGTTCAGATAGCTGGAGTCTTGCTCAGATAATAATGTGGCAACTGTTGCTGCAATTTCTCAGTTTGAAGCAGAGCATCTCCCTTGAACTGATTGCAATTTCAAAGACAATAGGAAGCATGGCCTGAAGTTATTTGTGTGGTTCTTCTTCCTCAGCATATATCAAATGGGACCAGAGCTCAGCATTTTTCTTGATGCGATTTGACATGATAACAAAAGTCTGTTAAAAAAACTGAAATAAGGTTCAGAAATCCCTGTTGGCCAGTTAACTACAGTAGTGTAACAAAATATGACACTCGTCATACATTAGTGTGTACAGGTTGCCTTTAATCCAGGAGTAGAATGAACACAAAGCATAATGTTTCTGCCAAGGACACCATCTCATTGTACCAGTATACAGGACCAGAAAGCACAATTTGCTTAAAGATTGACATAAATTGTGCCAGTCTAATATACAAATGTACCCTTGGGAAACTTGAATTGAAAGAATTCTAAAGCAGCGGTTTCCTGTGCCAGATTAAAAAGATGAAAAGAAAAACAACTTTTAAAATATTTATACACGCATTCTCTACTATCTAGTGAAAAAATGTAACTCAGACAAGATAAGAAGTAGTTCAGATGTACCTACTTCTGAATATCCAAAAATAACTGAACCAATTTCTTTTATGATAGAATATAGTTTTTTTTAATTCATCGAGTAATGTTTTTTAACTTAAAGGAGAAACTATTATTAGATTTGTAGAATAATGTAATTTAAGTACATCACATAGAATTTAAGTAATGTTCTGATTTATGTATAATTTTAATTTGCCAAAAAAGTGAAAAAGCTGGGCTCTGTTCTTTAGATGGTAGCAACCATTGTGTTGGGAAGAGTGCTTGAACTTGACCTTGGTAAGCAAATTGGATTCTGTGGAAAGTACAGCTCTAGGAACATAAAGTACGACTCTAGGAAAATAAACTTGAATGTTACAGGCTAGGTTCAGGACCCAATCCTATCCAATGTTCCAGCAGTGATGTAGCTGTGCTAGCAGGGTTGTGCAACATCCTGTAGTGGGGGGGGGGCAGTCTTGGAGACCTCATCTAGGTAGGGGAATGTTCATTTAAGATCCAAAATATCAAAGCAGGATCTGATCCTATGTTGATAATCATATCTTATATTTAATATCTTATATGGTGGTCTAGCATGCAGTTCACAGGGTGCTTGTGACCCCAAACGCCTTTTTGGCAGCCTCCGAAAGTCCAGCCATAGGCCCCCTCCACTGCCTCCTTCTGCTTCAGAAGCTTTTCAGTCTCCCTGCTGTGTTGTTCCAACTACTCCTTTGAAGAAGAAGCTGAAATGGTGCAGCAAGAAGATAGAAAAGCCCTGCGACACCCATCTTTGCCTCCTCTGATTGCATGACTTCGGCAGGCTCAGAATGTGGAATTGGTGATGATGTCCTCACTTCACTGCCAATTACTTCTGGGTTGGCACAGCCAGGGGACACATGGGCCATGCGCTCCCCCCAGCTGCTGAAAGTTGGAATGCCCTGATTTGATTGAACGTCAGCACTATTTGCCTTCAACCTAAGAAATATTATTTAACATGTGTAACAAGATCCATGATGCCCTAATAATAATGAGAGAAAATCAGTCATGAATTAAGTCCCATTGAAATCAATGAGACCATTGTGACTAACAGCCCACACTAGGACTGGCCTGTGTGATGCGTCGGTGTGGAAACAGCCTCTGCTGCATCCTGTGGGCTGGCTGGGACCCGTCAGCAGTGGTGACATAAGTAAATAAATCTTTTATTTACCTACTCCACTGTTCTCTGGCCCCAGTGGGCCTACTTGCATCCATGTTAGCTATTTTGCTGGCATAAATCCTGTAGGACAGTGTTTCTCAAACGGTGGGTCAGGACCCACTAGGTGGGTCGTGAGTCAATTCCAGGTGGGTCCCCATTCATTTCAATATTTTAATTTTAATATATTGGTGCTGTCATGGTATGTGACTGCATTTGGGGTAATGTGACATCTGTATTTATAACAGGCTACTATGTATATGTTTTTAACAATGATAGGAAATGGGACTTACTCCTGGATAAGTGTGGGTAGGATTGCAATTTAGGATTGTTAAAAATTTTCCTGCTTGATGATGTCACTTCCGGTCATGACGTCACTTCTGGTGGGTCCTGACCGATTCTCATTCTAAAAAGTGAGTCCTGGTGCTAAAAGCTTGAGAACCACTGCTGTAGGACCAATGGGTTGGGTTGGACCTGGGACAGGGGCATAGAATCGTGTGGACACTGTTGCTGCTGAAAACTGCCCCGGCCTGGACCGATCCCCACCCCAATCCTTTACCAACCCACCCCCTCCCCAACCTACCTGTTCTGGTAGAGGTTCAGAGGCCGGTCACTACTGGCACAGAGCTTCTTTGCTTCCAGACCATTGGTAGGAAACCACCTGCTCTCAGAGCAGCTCATGTGATGGCGAACTGGACCTTACGCTTTTGTAAGGCCCTGAGAGGACTGGGCCATATGTCCAATTTATTAATTCTCATTCATTTCAATGAGGTTTAGGCATCTGATTTTGTTAGCAAAGAACGCTACTGTTTCTACTATCCTGTCAGTACCCCCAGATTGCATTTTGTAGAATTGATACCACATTAGCTAGCTCACTTTCACTAGAAAATCAAGTGCACCATCTGATTGAGTTAATTTCTACTGGAAGCATGCCTTCTTGTGCCGAATGATAATATTAGCAATGCCATTTATAGTGACTATTTGACTTGACTGCTCTTTTGTATTATAAATTTGACTGAAATGAAAAAAAAATGTCATTTCAGATTATATTGTGTGTGTGTTTTAAATAACAACTGTGGTGCACTTTTAGGGTGCAGCTGCTGTGGTGTCCATGATATAAAATAAAGCATAGCAGCCACTGATTTAGTATAGCATCAAACATTAAATAAGCTTGAGTCATTCAGATGTCAAAGTGTAAATCAAATAGTGCCCTTTCTGTGATCTGCTAAGTTAATTATTTCTATCAATGTAAATGCCAGGGCAATAAACAGTAAGATAGATTATCATAAATCATGATAAATAAATGGTACAGGAAATCTCAGAGGGAGCAAACAAATATTTTTGAGCCTCTTCTTAGCACAAAACTATTTAATAAGTATATAGATGCAAGCATCTAAACTAGGAAAGCTGACTTAGCAAATGGGCTTATACTAGATGTGGGCTTTTTCCGTTGAATTAGAAGTTTGTCTTGAATAAATTAGACAATTTCATTATTATTGTAATTCAACACAACCTAAGCAAGCATGCTTGACTGGTTATATTCTGCAATTCTGCAATTTGGGATCTAACCAAGCAGCTTGACTGTGCAGTCTCTCTCCTTCAATTACCAGAGCAGCAGTTCAACTTAAGCAGCAGACTCTTTTCCTTCCAAGGCCAGCATGCAGATCAGCTCAACTTTCCTTTCCTTTTAAATGTGGTGCTAGGAAGGGTGACCTGGATTTCTACTTTTCCCATTTATTCATTCAGAGGTGAGAAAACTGGGCCCAGCCTTTTCCCAGCCTTGGTCAGGTGGTAGGTGGAATCAGGCTATTGCAACCAGAACCAGCAGAGTGCCAATAGATTCTTGCCTATTGTTCTGAAGGGTACAAAAACAAGAGTTATTTTATTTCTGTCCCTTTTGAACAATCTAATAGCCCAATCCCTCCCCCCCCCCCCATTGATACAGCCATGCCAAAAAAGGGGGAATTATTTCCTCTTATTCCTCCATAAACCTACCATTCACTGTTGGGTCCCTTTGGACCTATACCAGCTCTTTAGCTGGCATAAGTCCAAGGAGAAGAACAGGAAGGGGATCTTCTGATCAAGATAGAATCCTGTACATGCTATTGCTACCAGATCTATCGTCCCTTCCCCCCCTCCCCTCCAGTTTCAGAGGACAGAGTTGGCCTATGGATTTGATACAGGATTTAGTTCCTGAGTTTGTTTGTGTTACGTTCATTGCTGGTGAGTAGCTGTTTCATACTTGGTGGGGAGCTGCCTATTAGCAAAGACAGACCTTCAACCCAAGCTGAGTAGACACTATGAGAGGGAAGTGTCATTGTGCAAGACGATCCTTGCAACTGGTTTTAGATAGGGTATGTAGGTGACCCCTCCACAGTGATGATCTATCATTTTCTCTTCTGAGCTGTCCTGTACTAAGTCGCTTCTGGGTATCAGTCTGGCCTGTCAGTATTTATTTATTTATGGGTGTCAGGGATTTATTTATGGATTGTCAGTCTTTATTTATGGATTGTCAGTCTTTATGTATGTATGTATGTATGTATGTATGTATGTATGTATGTATGTCAGAGAGGTGAGGGGGTCAGGTCAAGGAAGTGCATGTGTGGATCATGTTGTTTGCTAAAGGTTTAAACGGATCCTCTGCTTGCTCCTTGAACTGTGTATATTACTTTGTCCTGTAGCAATCAGTTTAACAGACTCCCGTGTAACTTTACCCTGTTGGATGAGACTATTGCAAGATGGAAGTGTATTCAGTACTTCAATTTACAGTTCAAACAAGTGAATGAGAATATCCTACTGTGCTCTCTCTCTCTCTCTCTCTCTCTCTCTCTCTCTCTCTCTGGAAAGAAAATGATTCACAAAGAACCTTCCACAAAGGCCTGTTTGTTTTGGAATTGGAATTTTCCCTGATATATTATCATCTTTAGCTGAAGGAGCTCCTTCAAGTATGTGTCTTCATGGAGTGAAATTAAAACAAATTAATTACTCAATGATACACAGCTGTTACTAAACTTCATTACTCAAATGTCATAGGCAAAGGAACCATGTTTTCGTTCTCGGAGGAATCTAATAAAAATCCATAAGTGCATCTCTTTGATAATCATGCGCCTTTTGGGCTCATCATATTTCTGCGTAATTGAACCAGATGTTAAGTCTTCTCCAGAGGAGATGGATCTTCTGAATCCATGTACTACTTTATTAGATGGGCCTCCCATAGGGTTTGCAGGTTAATGTAGAAATCAAATGGTGAGACAGACGTTGCATGTAATGCTGCTGTGTTGGTAATCCCTCCTGGCCCAAACCACTTAAAAACGTGCCTGCTGCAGATGTCTACCAGGTGTAACAAATGGCTAGAGAATATGCTATTCTGGGATTTTTGAGAACCACTTAGAAAAAGACGATATTTGCATACTTAACAGCGTTTCATGCTTTTGAGAGAACAGCAGCAAACCAACAACTCTTTCTTCCCAATGCAAAGCAAGTGGAAAGTGAGTGCTTTGAGCCCAAACTGCATACTGTTGTGATTCTGAACTTACGTGTGTTTGTTGTTCTTATTAAGGAAGTTTTTGTATTATTTTTTTCAGGAAAAGCACTCTCAGAGTGATATACATGGCAACAAAAATTAAAACAAAAATGGTTCCCTGTGCCAAAGGAACAAATCTAACACAACAGACCCTAGCAATTAACCATTGGAAAAGATGCTAGGCAGTATTAGTCGGGGCAAAAGCCACAGGCACTACTCCGATGTGGGGCCTGTGGGGGTGGCACCGCCATGCCATGGGTACCACCTCCGCCCTCCCTTTGGAGCTGTTCTGCGGGTCAGGGAGCCCCCATGCTATGTCCCCGGTTGCTTCAAAAGCCTTTTGAGGCCTCCAGAGAGCCATTAAACAGTACTTCTGGTTTTCTGACAGAAACTGGAAGTACTGTTTAATGGCACTCTGGAGGCCTCAGAAGGCTTTCAGAGCATCTGAGGTCTTTGCGCAGTGCTGCGTACGGCTGGGTGCCTCCTCTGGGGAGGCAGCATGTATATTCCCTTCTCACCCCAAACACTGTCCCAAAGGGAAGGGTTTGGGGAGCCTCCCCCTCCCTCTCCTCTCCTCCCCCTTCTTTGGGGGGGTTTTACTGGATGTAAGGGTAGCTTGGCAGTAGGGGGGATGGCATGTTGAGCTGTGAGCTGGCATGTTGCAGTCCTGTGCCCCAAAGCAAAACAGGGGCCAGGTCCACAACTGATACTAGGATACCAGTTGGTTTTCCTTGCTAAATATAAGGGACATATCACTTTAAACAGTTTCTGTTTAAACTACAATTCTGGTCTTCAACTGCATATCAGCAGTGCCATAGAACTTACTTTTGTTATTGTTCATTTTTTAATAGAAGAAGAGAGAAAGATGAGGTGGAATTAAGGACAAAACAGAGAGGAAGATGGGCAGATTGATAGGAGATGAAAGATAAAATAGAGTTCAGCTGTCATAAAATGTCTGCTGGCGAAGCACACAGCACTCCGTCAGTGGCCATTTTGAGAATACTGCTGCAAGAGGCAGCGGTACTCCCAGGACATCAGCGGATCTCTTCAGATCCACCAGAACAGGTAAAGCAGTGGTGAGGGTGAGGAGGGGGCAGAACTGGATAGGGAGGAGGAAGGAACAGGGAGTCTGCAGGAGGGCTGGATCCGGCAGTGATAGCACAAACTGGATCCTAACCTCCCATTTTGCAGCCTCCCCGCCCCCTTCCTCTCCTCAGACTTGCACCAGCTAAAGAGCTTCAGTGACACATGTACCACACTTTCTGAGTGTCAGCACTGGTGCAGGTCTGAGGAGACCCACTGCAGATCAGGAGACTTACATAGAGGTAAGGGAATTTAAATTCTCGCTCCCCTCTGAAGCCTTCCAATCTCCCCCCCCCCCCGCCTCAGGGTACAATGCATGACTTTTTGGCGCAGCTGCCCCAGAAGGATGAAAGGATAGGATTGAGTTGTACGTGCTGTGAACTTGCACAGCTGAAGGCTGAGGAAACCTAACACATTAAAAAAAAGTATAATAAAAAGTACTGAAAGCATAGTACATCAGTGGAGGACTAATTGACTACATATATAATTGACTACATAATTGACTTTGTATAACAAGGTCCAGCCTTGTTATACACTGATTTTTTATACACGGATTTGACTCAACACGAATGGCCATTGCAAATGAGAAGGGAGAAAATGCACCCCTTTAAAATCACAGTTTAAAGAAACCACTTTTCTTACTGTTGTAGAGCAAGACAGTCATGCAAGCCATTACAGTTATAACCTAATCACCCATAGATTTTTCTCAATGCAATGAGAAGCACCCTTTAAATTAAATTAAGGTCATTTAACAATGAGAGGGAGGGACGGCAGCAGGCTGACAATCCATCAGTCATTCTCTCTTCAGGCAGCTTCAGCCCAAGACCCCTCCCTTCCTCCTGAGCATGTGAAAGAAAGATACTTTGCATTGGTGGAGGGAAGGGTTGGAGTGAAGCCTTTCTAAGCACTTTGAGAGAGACAGATTGTTGGATTGTTAATGACTCTTATCTTACATCACAAAGTTGTCAGCGAGGTTGTTTTTAAATCACCAGAGCAAAGAAACTGTTTTTTAAATTGATTTGCTATAGTGCGTTTTTTGCCATCCAAGTGAGTTCTGGAAACGGAATAATGAAACTCAACCTGTATTGTTATACGCAAGCTATAGAACACTGCTTTCTATTTTCTACTCTCATCTTCCTTCCCTAGAGAACTGACAACAGAGTTGTAATGAGAAAGAACAATATTTAAAGTTTAATCATACGCGAATAAGCCCAGGCTACAGATAATCGAGGATGCTTGTATGTGGTGTTTGTAGAACACAAACGATGCACTTTGAATACGTTGCAGGGATCATGTGAATCTGTACACACTGACACATTTAGCACACTTTCTTCTAAGTGTCTTCTGGGAGTTGGGTTTTTTAAAAAGTTTGACCAATTTTGAATATTCAGCATGGTCTGAAGAATGGAGGAGGGGGAAGATTAAACTTACCTGAGAAGCACAGAGATCAAAACCACATAGCAGTCGCATTGCCCAGTGCCCATACCCTATATGATTTTTGCTCACAGGCAAATGCTGCCCTCATCTGTCTAAGCTACTCTCACTGCTGACATGGCAGCTAATAACTATGATAAGCAACACTGAGATATTGTGTGTGCACCATATCTGTGAGCACATAGGCACAAGCATATGGAATACAGATACATGGAGATCTTCATAAATGCTATTTCGAAATTTAACCCACCCTATCTGAAGGTCTCCCCTGTTGTTGGGTCCCAGTGTCCAATAGCATACAGCCTTGAAACCTGGATGATAAATATTTTTAGCTTTCATGGCTAAGAGCTATTGCCAGGCCAGTATTCCATGAGCTTATCCTTTCTAAAAGCCCCCTAGTTGCCAATGCAAAGGTTTCGGTGGGCATGTGGTGCATGACTGCAGACTGGAAACCACAAAGCATCACCATTTTTTTCTCAGCTAGAAAAGTTCAGTCTTAAACCTTTCTTCATAGGGAAGATGCAAACCTCTTGATAATTTTGCTTGCTTTTTCTCTGTGTTGCTGTCTTTTTTCAAGATGGGTAATTCCCTCCTAATATCACATGTGCTCAAATACTGCTCATGTCAGGCCAGTCAAAGCTTGTTCTATGGCAGGGGTCTCCAAGCCCCAGCCCGGGGGCCAGATGCGGCCCGCAGCAAACCTCTTTCTGGCCCGCAGCCAACCTCTTGTGCCCTGAAAGCCTCTGGCCCACTCAACTGAACATCAGAAATATGCTCTGATTATGTCTGGAGGGTGTTCTGAGGGCCAGAGAGGCAGAATGAATGAGCCCATTCACTCATTTATTCACTCATCTAAGTTCCATCTCTAATTTATTTATTTAAATTTTATATTTAAATTGTTTTCCAGCCCTCCACACCACGCCAGATATTTGATGTGGCCCTCTCGCCAGAAAGTTTGGAGACCCCCGTTCCATGGAAACATCCCTAACTCACCCTGGAAGTAGTACACTAACTGGAAAATATTGGAAGTGCACTATGAAATGCACCGAGGAATAGGGATTTTGCAACTGAGGAGTAGGTAAAAAGACCACCTTGGTGTGCTCTGATTAGTCATAACTGACAGATAAGAGAACATCCCAAGAAAGACAACCCAAGACTCAGGCCCTAAGTCTATGGGCATTATGGATTCAATCTTTAGGTAACTGTATAGTCCAGGGCTTTTTAAACTGGGGCATCGTGATGCCCCAGCCTAAAGGCCCTGGCCTCTGACGCCTCAAGGGGTGGGGGCAGGGAGGAGGCAGGGAGGAGGCAGTAACATAATCCCCAGGATCACGTCACTAAAGGGGCTGCAGGGGCTTGACTGGACTTACCAGAGCCTCCTGCAGCCTCCCAGGGCTGCGGGGAGCCCTGCATGAGCATCTGCAGGGTTCCCCAGGCCTTCAAAAGTGAAAGTGCAGCGATTGTGCTCCACTTTTGGATTTGCGGAGGCGGAGCGCGATCACTGCACTTTCACTTTTAGCAGGCTGGGAGTTCTGCAGACAGTTGCACAGAGCTCCCTGCACCCCCAGGATGCTGCTGCAGGGTCTGGTAAGTGTATGCCAGTCCCTGCAGCCTCCTTCCCTCCACCCACGCTGCCTCCCCCCTCCCCTGCAAGGACTTACTGTGGTCTTCAAACTCCCTGAGAGTTTGAGAACAGCAGGTATAGTCCGCTAAAACCACACTGTGCCACACATGTCCTTCTGTTCTTGTTGTCTAACTGGAATGCTAAAGGTTTGGAAACAATGGTCAAGCATCCAACCGTTCACAATTTCATGGCTGGTGGAATCCCAATTTGTGCAAACCAGGATTGCATCTTGCACCACAACCACTAAATGCTACTGAGTTGTACATGTTTATTTTGACATCACAGGTCCTGGAATAATACTTTGGTTATTCATAAAGATTAAAATATCGCTGACAGTATTGAATGTGTATTTTCCACTTATTGAAGAATATCCGCTTTTATTGCAGCATGAAAATAAGTATAATCCACTAATAAAGTCTCCATAACATTTCCCAGAATGTATGTTGGCAAATAACTGAGCTGTAGTAAATATAATTCATTTGGCCTTCACTAGCTATATTCTTCTCTCAGTGTGGACACATTTATTACTTCTTCAAGGGATGCTTTGATACATCTTTCTGATATTGTTATTTGGCTAAGAAAGGTCATAAACCTAATATTTATTCAAACACAGTTCATAAGCAGTATTTTCTGGGTGCTCATGTGCATCTTTATCATGTTTGTCTTTTAAAATTTGACCAAACTACTTCAAAGACCTTCATGTTTGTCTTTTTAAATTTGACCAAACTACTTCAAATGTTTGTCTTTTTAAATTTGGCCAAACTACTACTTCAGTGGAAGATTTGAATACAATTGTTTTCCTAAGAGAACTAACCCATTGAGGAAAACAACTGACATAGTCCTAACACAATAACAGCACATTTATTACCATGAATGTTGCTGAATTCTAGTTAATGTCACATTTGAGGTTTAGCTGAATGGACCTGTGATAGGCTTTTGGGTTTATGACCAAAAGTATTCTTGGGAAAACATACATAGGATTGAACTGTCAAATAGGTGAGTTCTTTAGTATTTTGTCCCTGAGTAGAGTTGCAATCCTATACACATTTACCTGTGAATAAGTCTTATTAATCTTATGGGAACTTACTTTTAAGTAGACAGGCATACTACTCTGGTGTAGGTCTGATGATGATTCCCTTTGTGCATGGATAAACACCTAACAGCCCAATCCTAACTTGTGCTGGAACAGGCAGACCTGTGCTGTATTAAGCACAAGTTTCAGGCTGCTCATAGGTCAGCCTGAGGTAAATGGAGACTTTTCCCCTTACCCTGGAGAGAGCCACAGCAGCCCAAAGGGGCTACTCGGATCTGGGCCACCTAAAGAGATGGCGCAAATCTGAGCAGCCTGGAACTGCCCCGGGTCACATGGGAACGGGGCTAGGACCCAGCATAAGTGCTGGATCCTGATCCCAGCTCCTGCTCCCTACCCATTTGTCCCTGGAAATACCCACCGCCTGCCCTCCTCCTCCCAGAAATGCCTCCTCCCCACCCTCTCCACACACCCCAGACCCCTGTGCCGGCCAAGCTCCACTGATGCAAACTCACCGTCCCTGGGGACTGCATTGGCGCAGGGAGACCAGCACACATCTGTTTGCCGGCCTATCTTCCTTATGTTGGCACAAGGGGCTTGCATTGGCCCAAAGGCACCTCTGAATTACACCCTAAAAAAATCAGTCATGGCTGGAAGTTCAACAGTGTTTGCTACAGTGTTTTATCAATATGTAGGAGTACATGCATACATCAGTAAAGACACACAAAGTATCTTGATGAAATCTTATACGTAGACACATCAAAGTTGGTTTTTGCAGTATTTGACCAATGCACATGTGTGCACATTAATGATGTAGAGAAGGGAACAATTCAAATAATGGAAGAAACTACACATTATTCAGATCTGGAAATAATTTTAGAAATACAGGTCCAGCCTATTTATACACAGATTTTTAATACACGGGTTTGATTCAACACGAATGGCCCCTGCAAATGAGAAAGAATGTGCTGATCCCTGGAGAAGGGGAAAAATGCATCCCTTTAAAATGAGTTTAAAAAACTGAAGAGTCCTTTAACAACAGCCTCCTTAATGAGAGAGGGGGGGCAGCAGGCTAACTCCATCAATCCTTCTCTCTCCTTCAGACCCCTCCCTTCCCCCAGCATGTGAAAGAAATGTGATCATTTTGCATTGGTGAAGGGAGGGGCTGAGTGAAGAGCTGATGGATTGTCTTCTTAATGACTCTTATCTTAGAGTCGAAAGGTCAGCAAGGCTGTTTTTCAATCATTGGAGCAAAGAAACTTTGTTTTTTAAATTGATTTGCTATAGTGTGTTTTTTTTAATCCACGTGAGTGCATGGAATGGAACCCATGCAAATTAGTCTCAACCTGTAGTCCTAATTAAACCAAAATTCAAGGGAGTGAAGTGCAGGAAGCAAATCTATAGAACAATAAAGGAATGGAATAGGGGAAATCCCTCCCTAAATTTTTATTATGTATTGGCAACCTTCAGTCTCGAAAGACTATAGTATCGCGCTCTGAAAGGTGGTTCTGGCACAGCGTCTAGTGTGGCTGAAAAGGCCAATCCGGGAGTGACAATCCCTTCCACACCGGGAGCAAGTGCAGTCTGTCCCTGGTCTGTCTCCCTGGCTATGGGCCTTCCTTCTTTGCCTCTTAGCCTCAGACTGTTGGCAAAGTGTCTCTTCAAACTGGGAAAGGCCATGCTGCACAGCCTGCCTACAAGCGGGCCGCTCAGAGGCCAGGGTTTCCCACTTGTTGAGGTCCATCCCTAAGGCCTTCAGATCCCTCTTGCAGATGTCCTTGTATCGCAGCTGTGGTCTACCTGTAGGGCGCTTTCCTTGCACGAGTTCTCCATAGAGGAGATCCTTTGGGATCCGCCCATCATCCATTCTCACGACATGACCGAGCCAACGCAGGCGTCTCTGTTTCAGCAGTGAATACATGCTAGGGATTCCAGCACATTCCAGGACTGTGTTGTTTGGAACTTTGTCCTGCCAGGTGATGCCGAGGATGCGTCGGAGGCAGCGCATGTGGAAAGCGCTCAGTTTCCTCTACTGTTGTGAGCGAAGAGTCAATGACTCGCTGCAGTACAGAAGTGTACTCAGGACGCAAGCTCTGTAGACCTGGATCTTGGTATGTTCCGTCAGCTTCTTGTTGGACCAGACTCTCTTTGTGAGTCTGGAAAACGTGGTAGCTGCTTTACCGATGCGCTTGTTTAGCTCGGTATCGAGAGAAAGAGTGTCGGAGATCGTTGAGCCAAGGTACACAAAGTCATGGACAACCTCCAGTTCATGCGCAGAGATTGTAATGCAGGGAGGTGAGTCCACATCCTGAACCATGACTTGTGTTTTCTTCAGGCTGATTGTCAGTCCAAAATCTTGGCAGGCCTTGCTAAAACGATCCATGAGCTGCTGGAGATCTTTGGCAGAGTGGGTAGTGACAGCTGCATCGTCGGGAAAGAGGAAGTCATGCAGACATTTCAGCTGGACTTTGGATTTTGCTCTCAGTCTGGAGAGGTTGAAGAGCTTTCCGTCTGATCTGGTCCGGAGATAGATGCCTTCTGTTGCAGTTCCAAAGGCCTGCTTCAGCAGGACAGCGAAGAAAATCCCAAACAAGGTTGGCGCAAGAACACAGCCCTGCTTCACTCCGCTTCGGATGTCAAAAGGGTCTGATGTGGAGCCATCGAAGACAACAGTGCCCTTCATGTCCTTGTGGAAATATCTGATGATGCTGAGGAGCCTGGGTGGACATCCGATCTTGGGGAGAATCTTGAAGAGGCCGTCTCTGCTGACCAGGTCGGAAGCCTTTGTGAGATCTATGAAGGCTATAAAGAGTGGCTGTCGTTGTTCCCTGCATTTCTCCTGCAGTTGTCTAAGGGAGAATACCATATCAGTGGTATGTTTCTTGTTTTATTATGTGCTGAAACTTAATTCAGAAGGGTTTGCTTTTCAGAGCTAGATTATACTTGCACACACACTAACCATCTCGCAATCTTCATTCCCCAGCAGTCTAGGCTTATTCAAAAGCTGCTCACTCACCTCACATGGATGCCACCCAAAATGTGTTTGCTTAGTAATGCTTGCTTAATGATGCTCAAAACATAATACTTGAATGGGCTTTCATTGTGAGCCAGCCCAATGACACAGAAAACCTGTACATCAGTTCTCCATATCTCTAGTGGTAGACGCCAGGCATACAGTCTTTGGAACTGGTCTTGCTCATGAAGTAAACCCAACTGAAATGTTATGCCCTGTCATTTTTCCACATGGAAACCATTTTTGGTTGCTTCTATTTGACTGCTTTATGCTCAGCAGCCACCTGAAACGGGAAGCTCCCTCCAAACCTGTACAAAGTGATGGATATTGTCCTGTTTCATTATTCCTCAATCAACACCTTTTTGCTGGGTCGGTGTGTCCTTGATGTGCTACTAGGAAGGGTTTCACCAGCATTACATTGCCAGGGCAGGCTTGTCATTTAGCCCTTGTTGTGCCAGTGTTGATGCACCATTGCCAGGATCAGTTTAGTATATGACGGACACCGGCCCAGCATATCTGTATAAACTGTGCAGCAGCTGAATATGTTTCAGCTGTAAAATGGTTTAAAATAAACTTATTAAGAGCATCAAAAGGAGAGGGCCCCTTAGATGTTCATTTGCTGACAAGGGAAATCAGTGGTGATGGAACAGCAGACGCTTTCACATTTTCACACCCTCTTCATTTAAAATTCTTTGCTTACCTCATAGAACATGGCTCTGAACTTTTGGAAAGTTCCTAAAAACCCGCTTTAGGCTCCCTGAATAAGAAAAAAAGATTCCCACAGTGTGCGCGTGAAGAACATTTCATTAAATCCAATCCCCTAAGGGTCACTGATGTTCATTTGCTCCCAACAGGTCTCTTAGAAGATGGGTTATGTCTTATTTAGCCTCTGCAGAAAAGACTTCCCAGATCATTGCACTTAATTCTTCTACAAAATTAGGGAATGTTGATAAAACTCCCAAAGTCACTGTGTTACTATTCCCTCTCCCCCTCTTGGTTATTGTATGTGCTGTAGGGAAATCTCTGCACAGTGCTGTATGACTTGTGCTTTTTTCTCATAGGTGATTAAGAATTCGTGTATAGAAGATTGCTTGGGAAGAGCCTGTTTGTGTGGTGTCTGGATCTTTGTATCACTGTGGGGTAAAAGAAAAATGTGGCTTGATCTAGATTTTCCTTGGATGAGAGCCATATCACCTTCTCCTTCCATACCAGTGACTTTGATCCTCTGGGACAGAGTCAATGGAGGAAAAGGTGCCATGTGTTCTTGTGGTTAGTGTTAGCCTAGGGTTGTTCAAATCCCCACTTGACTGTGAAGCTCATCTTGGCCCAGTCACTCTCTCTGCCTAATGTATCTTGCGGTGGTTGTGCAAAGAAAGGGGAAATCTATACTTTCTTGTTTAGTAGGGATGAAACCTTCCTGGTCACTGTATTTTAGTGTTTGGGTAAAGTTACACCTGCCATGGAAAGCAGAGGAACCCAAAGTCTCTCTTCAGCCACTGAGGGTTTGCAGTGATTTCTACATTCTTCCTCCTCGGCATACTTGAGACCATGGGCTGGTTTGGACAATACTGACTGACCAGCCCATTTCCACATGAATAGGAAAAGCAGTGCTGAAGGCGGAAGAGGGGCATCCCATCACCTCCTGCTCACTTCTCTGCCTTCTCAGCTGATTTAGTACAGAAGGGGGATAAGGAGCAGGTTTGCCATGCCCTACCGCTCTCTACCCATTCATCTGCAGCCAAGTGGGCAGAGAAAGCTAGGAGGAGGTGACAATGGCAGCACCTGTAGTATATTTTCCCCTTCTCCCCCCTGATGCTGTCGCAAAGGAAAGGGTTGGGGGCCTCCCCCTTCTTCTCCTCTCCTCTCATCCTCCTTCTTTGGGGGGTTAGTGGGTGGAAGGGTAGCTTGGCAGCCAGGGCAATGGCACTTGTGTCCTGCTTCAAGCAGCTTTTGGGCTAGGGTTGAACCTGAATGAGCAGGCACATCCTGCCCTTTCTCCTCTCACACCATGGCAATGCATAATCACATGGAGGAGAAATGATTTCTCCCAGCTGCTCTCCATGTGCAATTTAAATCCTACTGTACAGTAGTACAAATACACTAAGTAGTAAAGTAGTATTTAAAGTAGTAAAGTACTATACTACTAGTATACAAGTAGTATTAGTATAGTAGTATGCTAGTAGTATTAGTATAGTAGTATACTTACTACTAGTAGTAGTAGTAGCAGTAGTAGTAGCATTTAAGTAGTAAAATTGTATTTAAAGTTTTTGAATACTTTAAATTAAATTAGTATTTAAATTGCACGTGGAGAGGCGACTGAGATGACCCCCCCCCCCAAAAAAAAGAAACTGAGAACAGTGAAATGACATGACGGGCGGGTGGGACAGATGGACGGAAGGAAGATGTGTGTATTCGCAATACCCTCTTGTCCTCCTTGCATGAGAGTGATGGCCCAAGGAGTATTATTTAATACATAATGGTTCAAAGTCTCCTGACTTTTGGCTTGCCTTTTGCATGTTATTAATCTTTGAGGCTGAAATAAGTTATGAGATGATCTTAGGAAAGTTTAGCAAATGAGCTCTAAGGGAGAAATGTTCTTGAACATATTTCACTGAAGAAAAATTAATATGTGACTTATTAATTAAAGCAGTTTGGAGAAGCAAGTGACCCTGATCACCAACATCTCCAGTCACTTTTATGTATCCTGTTCTGTGTGGGTTTGTGTGTGTTGAGGTTGCTCTGTCATAAATCTTAACAGTATATCAAATGACAGAGTCTGTATATTACCTCATAGTTCTTGTGGGAATAAAGGCAATATGTAGAAAAATAAGTTAGTAAGCTCATTCCTGAAGGCAAAGTTGTCAAAGTCTGTGACTTCTTTTTGTAAACGAGGATTCCATTCCTGGTTGAAATCAGGCTGTGGGCTTATTAATATTGGGCAGCTGAAATAGCTATACTATCCAGGGAAATGTGAAATACTTCAGGGAGTTTACTAAGTAGTTAAATGAAAGTTTCCTGCCATCAGGGAAAAAAGAAACTATTTCAAACGATCAAGGGAAAGCAAATAAACATGACTGACAGGGCTAAAACTGACTGGTAGAACATTTGTCTATTTAACGTACAGCTTAAGCAATGAAAAAACTATCAGAAAATAAATGCAGCTCTACTATTTTCCCTCTGGTTGTTCTACATTTAATAAGGAGGTTGTTGTTTCTAGTTGTACTCTCAAAACATGAGCAACAGAATCTTCTTTGAAATGTCAACAAGCAATGATGGTTATCAACTTAATTGACAGGAGAAAGATTGGACCTTTAATTCATTTGCTGTACTTTAATGATTGCAGATCTGTTAACATCCTCACGTATTTGAGTTTATCATGTAATGTACATTATGCAGTGTTTCATATGATATATACAGTACAACTGTGAAATGGAGCCCCTTATTTTACATTAGAATACTTGGTTTTCTGATTAGAGTGCTTGCATTTCTAATCATCCCCATTCTTTGTGGAAGAGGGAAGCTTTAGTTGATGAGCCAACTTATGTTCCAGTTATCAATATATGATCACCACAGCCTTCCAGTGACAGGATTTCATAACAGGAAAAAAACTTGGGAGTATCTATATACAGTAAAGACTCAAATGCACTACAGCTCAAAAGACCCAGCTGCACTATAGACTATGTTAGGTTTGAGCAAGCTGGTTAAGTTGAAATAACTGTTGCTTGGCTAGGTTCTTTGTTACTTTGCAATTTAAATTCAGGACTGTGTCTATGCCACAGTTATGTATAACTGCTGAAGAAGGGCGGAATGCAATATGAGTCCAGAAACTCCTGCTTGAGAACTCCTGCTTTCATTTTTTTTTTAAAGCAAGTTATCTGGTGTTTAGGATTGTGTAGATATACATGAGGATGTGTTAGCAATGCTGAATAAGTTTTCTTGTGGTCCCAGGGTTCAACTTCAGCACCCAGTATGCATTTTCCATTGGCCCATGATGAATTCAGACTCTGTGCAGGTTTTACTAATTAAACTGATTATTTACAAGGTTATATACAACTTCCTAGCAGGGCTTCTAACACAGATCTGCAGCAGGGCTTCCCTTAGTTTCAATGGATACAATTGAAAACTAATTATAAAGAACACTTGAGAGTCACCAGCTCATGGGTTCTACTTTCTCTGTCTTTCACCTTATTTCCTGTGATCACACTTAGGAATTCCAGCTTGTTTTAAACAGTTCCGTGTATTCCAGCTTGTTTTAAACAGAACTGTGGTTTAATTCTGGCTTCCAAACCAGGATGCCAAACTAGCATTGTAAGCTACATTTACTAGTTTGGAAGCCAGCCTTAAACCAAAATTCCCAGCTGTGTACAAGCAGGGGAGCTGTATTGTACAAGTCACATTTCTGCAACTGAGCCCAGGAGGTGAGGGGAGTGGTAAGCGGTGTGCACAAGCCTTCATATAGCAGCAAACCATGGTTTCCATTGACAGCTGAACCAGCCCTTAGTTTAAGAAAAGCAGCAGGAGATCAGAGTCTGGAGGCTGGGTTGATCTTGCACTCTAAGGGTAAGGGTTAGTGCATCATTAATGGACTATGTCCACTGCATAGTGTCTTGCCATCTTTTTGGCTAGCAGAAGCAGAATAAAATGCAAACTAATAAAAGCTGCAGAATAAATTATGCTAAATAAATAAAAAATATGCAAATATGTTTCCAGGGTCTAAGATGAGAACAAATTAGTGTCCAGGATAATAGACAGCCTGATTTTCAAATGTTTCACTACCACTTTTTTATGAGGCATTATAGGTTGGTTTGACTTAATTGGTATTGAAAAATAGCCCAACATCATGGAAGATTTTAAGAGATGTCCATCTGGACAGGGGGTGTGGATTCTTAATTTTGGTCAGCATCAACTAGGGTTCACATTAATTTGAAACAGTCTGTGCACTCCAGACAAATGAATGTGGTTTTTATCAGCCATTCTCAATGGGAGACATATGGTCCCCTGTGGAGCCCTGGCATATTTGAAGGGGGGCACAGACTTGGTGTTCAATAATAAATGATTTTATGTTTATCTGTTCATGTTGTATCCTTGTTTAACGAGGGATCCTGGCACCTGAGAACAGCTCCTAAATGGTCGTAACCAAAAAAGGTTGATAATGGCTGTTTTAAATGATTGACATCCCTTCCCCTGTTGAGATCTTGACATTTCACTTTAAAAGTCATTCAGTTTATTCTGGGCACCAGTGCTGCTGATTTTACAGCCTTCGGCACTGTTCTTTTCTCCCCGAATCCAGCAATATCTGCTTGGCACAGGAGATCCCACATACAGATGGTGCTTATTCCCTAGTCTGGAAATAGCTTCCTATTGCATTCTGTAGAAGTATTTGTCACATTTACTTTGCTTCGAGATGCTTATGGTGGCATACATTCAAATGCCTCATTTTTCCTCACGAGTAGGTTAGACAGAGAGATAGTGATTAGTGAAGCCCCCCACTTTAGCCACTGTAGTGAATGAAGAAGCCAGGGCTTGTCTTTAATGACTGTCAGCATATGCATGAAGTGGGTTTTCAGTAGAAAAAGTGAGCATTTCCTATCATTTTTCTTTGAGTCTATAATTATACTTTTTCTTGTTTCTGCAGACATTCCCAATGGGGCTCGGAGATGGACAGCTCTATACCTGGACAGATGGCTTGAAAAGAAAGGACTGGCATGACTATGAAAGTATTCAAAAAGATGCCATGCGTTCAGGTGAGAGCCTTCCAGTCAATTAGCGCTTTCCTTGTTCCTTTGTGCCATGATACCTTTGCATGAGAACTGGCAAAGCAATCACAGTTGACGTGTCTTTGGAGTCACTTTCATATCTCAGGCCACGATGTCATGTAAAAATAGATGCCAACTGGAGAAGTAAGATCAGTTAGGCCTTTTGGATAATTGCAGATCCAAGAGGAAAATAAATCCTATCTCAATTCCATGATCCAATAACTGGAGTTCTGTCATAACGATGTATGTGTAAAAAATTAAAACACACTCACTCATTATAATATTCTCCCTTAATTACAGCCAGGATTCTTAAGCAATTAAAGGCGCAATCCTAACCCCTTATGTCTAGTGCTTTCTAGCACTGACATAAGGGCAATACAACTCTGAGATAAGGGAACAAACATTTTGTTACTTTGAGGAGGCCTTCATGAGTGACACCCAACTGCAGGATGCAGTACATGTCCCATTGGCACCACTATGGCACCCATCCCACCCATTGGCACCCATCCCACCCTCCAAAGAGTTCAAGGCAGTAACTACTCATTCACATGCACATGCATGTTCCTGCAAGTGTTTTGGGATCACTGACATGGGTGAGCAGTGCAAACAATTTCAAAGTGCCTCAAAATTAAGCAACCAGTAACCACAAGACTCAGCTTTTCTAAAGAAGATAGTTTAGTAAAGAATATAGGCAAACAAGACAAAGGCACATTTACTTTCAATTACAGGTGGAACCTGTTTGCCTGCAGATTTTCCTTCCATAGATCTGGCTCAATGCGGGTCCCCCGGACCCGCATTGAGCCAGACTTGGCTCCATCTGAACCCTCCAAAGGGAACTGAAGATGCACTCCAATCTCCTCTGGAGGGTTTTCTGAAGCCCCCAGAGGCAGCGCACATCTGCCTGCTTCTTCCTCAGGCTTCAGAATGGCTCAGAGTGGCAAAAAAAAGTCACTCCCGGTTGCCCGAGAGAAGTGGCTTTTTTTGCCTCCCATGGGCCATTCTGAAGCCTGCAGAGGCAGTGGGCGGATGCACACTGCTTCTGCAGGCTTTAGAAAGCCCTCTGGAGCTGTGCTCTGGTTCCCTACTGAGGGAGAAAGGGGCAGAAAATTGTAGATTTGATTATTCGCATTTTCGGTATCAATGAGGGGTCCAAGAAAGGATCTCTTGTGGGTACAGAGGCCCCACCTGTGCTTTGCTTCAGAGACCAGTCACAGAGCTTTAAATGGTTCCAAATGAAAGAAATACTGGGGGGGGGGAAGAGTGAGAGAGAGAGAGACTGTTCTGAAGATCAAAGGGGGGAGAAATTACCAATTCTTTCCCACTGCACAGGTTTTGAGTATGAAGTCTGTCTAAGCAGTAAGGACAGATTCCAGGTTCCAGTGGAGAAAACTGCAGCAAAAGGTTGCTCCTTTGAGCTCAGAAGATAGCTGCCCTCACCCTCAGTGGAGATATCAGACCAAGAGGGCTCAGCAAGAGGCTTCCTGATTGCAGGAGCGTGCTTGGCCCAAGGTCACCCAGATCAGGGGTAAGACAAGTATTCAAACCATCATGTCAGTCCATGTCCATATTCAGACTGAAATGGGTAAAAAAGAATGACCTGTCCTGCTAAACCATCCCTTCCCAAGAAAAAAACTGTAAGGTTGATCAGTGTTATTATACCCATATTGCAAGCGGGAGGCACTGAAACTGAGAGAGTAGCTTTTCTGTGATCACCAACTGAATTCAAGATAGCAGCAGCATAACTTAACCCAAGGGTTTTTTGATTGTTAACTCATTGTTAACTACTGCAGTATACTACAATAGCTACCCTTCCAAACAGGAGTGGTCGTGACAAATCAGCAGCCTGAATTGGGGCAGATCAACCACTCCTGCGAGCGTGAACCCCTCTCCCCCCAGATTGTGCATTTCCAACACAATAATAGTGCCTGTTCGCCTCCTTTATGGACGGCTAGCATGATGTAGTGACTAGAGTGTCAGAGAAGGCCAAAGACAACTCAAGACAGCTCAACAAATCTCCACATGGCCATCGAGCGTACAAAGTAACAGGCTTTCCACTGACATTCAGTTTAATCTACCTTACCATGAGGGTATACTAGGGGGAGACTATATGCCCCAATTGGTGTTTCTGGGAGAAAGGGTATAGTTAAAATGCAATAGCTGCTCTTGAAGCAAGAGCTGAAATACCAGTGAAGAGTATTTTTCAGGATCAATTACATTTCTGATAAACTCAGAGCATCAAAGTTTGATTAGCTACACATTTACATTTTCGAAAACCTTCTTCCTAATTTTGTCATCATCTAAGCAATGTTGTTTGTTGCAGTAAACAAAAGTCAATCATGTTGGTGCAGCTGGGGCATCTCAACTTCATTCAAATGAGAAATTAGTATTAACCTAAAAATAACCTTTCATTATACCCCCTAAGGACTGGAATTAATAAAAGGAATTACATCTCTTGATTAGGAGCTTTTTAAAAATACTTCTTTTGAAGACCATGTCATGCCAATAGTTAGATGTGACTGCCCATTTCACTCCTGAAGCCCTTTCCACACAAATCTATTTTAAAGTATAATGGGAGTGATCTATATCTTTTGTTAGATTCCCTCCAGTGCCAGTACAAGCAGACAAATTCCAACCAAGGCAACAAGTGGCATTGTTACTTCCAGTTGGACAGAGCAGCTGCAGGGGCTCGTGCCAAGCTATGACTTTAACCTCCTGGCTGCAAGCTGTTGCAACTGTTCTCATCTGTCACACTGCAGTCAAAGATATTGCTCAGCTTATTTCTGAAGCAAAACCGAATTCAGAACCTCTCAACTTCCACTCCTGTTGGTCCCTTAACCCTCCCCTTACACCCCCATGAACTCAACTCTTTTCTGCCCCACCCTCATCCCTCAAACTCTCCCCCCCTTTCCTTTAAACCAGGGCTGTCCAAACACCAGCTCAAAGGCCAGATCCGGCATTTAGAGATAGCCTTCCCTCCTTGTGAGCAGCGCTTACAGTTTCACCGCACTGTAATCAAAGCTCCTGGCACCCAATCTCATTACAAGAAAACTCTGGGCAGTCACATCTGCCTGGGCATCCTATTAAAAAGCCCGCTGTGGCAATAGTTGTGACTGCCTAGAGCAGCCATTTTCAAACTTTTTCATCTCAAGGCACGCTGACAAAGCACTAAAATTGAAAAGGCACACCATCAGGTTTTTGACAATTGACAAAGCACACCATGCTGCTAATGGGAGGCTCACATTGGCCCTACTAATAAATCACCTCCCCCCAAATTCCTGTGGCACACCTGTGGACCACTAGCGGCACACCAATGTGCAACAGTAGTGCTGCAGATGTGGACAGAAGGAAGAAAGGAGGACTTAAACTCCCTCCTCTCTCTGGCTGCTGCAGCAAGCCCACCAGGAGCCGAGGTTCCAGTTACCCTTGGAAAATGTAGTGAACAATATAGTGAACAATGAATACGACTAACAGCACAATCCTATGCATGACCACTAAGAAGTAAGTCCCACTGAGTTCAGTGGGTCTCACTCCCAGGTAAATATGTATGTACAGCATTGCAGCCTGACATATTCATTTCTATTCTATAAGAAGTATGGTTCTGGAAGAGAAACCACAAAATGTCATCTTAAAAATTTCAGAAAAATTTAGTATATAGATTTTGAGACAGATTCACTTTCTAGATTTAAGTGCTGTTAACATAAGAAGCAAAGTTCACTTCTGTCATTTACTGTAGGACTGTAGATTGCTCTCATTTGTATCATCTGAATAAATGCTTCTGTAATATGGAAGATGGATACCAACCAAATGACAGTACAAGCAGACCCTGAAAAGTATTTTAGCTTTGGTTATGCCTTAACTGGTTTGAACAATGCTTTTATACAAAAGCAGGGAATTTTTGCCAAGGCAAGACTTGGGATCAACATGCCCTAGGAAATTTTGTAGTGCTGCAGTATTCTGATAGCAGCAGTAACATGAATCCTTAATAGCTATTGAATTAGGAACATTTTGTGCAATAAATTTGAAATCAGCACTATTTTTATAATTACAAAAGCACTATTCAAAGTTTGTGTGTCACTCGGTCCCTAAGGACGAAAAGCATTTCACATTTGCAAACCACCTTTGTGAACTTGAATCAGGTCAGTAAGATATGAGCTTATTCAGATGTTCATCTGAATGGACATAGTGGAGGAGGACCCCCACTCCCAACTCCTGGCCTTACCCAGCTTTGGCATCTGAATTTGAAAGAATCTTGGCATGTACGAGCTGTATGTGGGCAGGTCTATTCCCAACATTATCAGATTGTAAAGGGTTAAGAAAACATTGCCACAGATGAAGGCAGAAAGTGATAGGGAGGGAAGTGGGAGGACCTTAAGAAGGGAACAGGAAGCAGAAGTGCCTGCTGGTTTTTCTGAAAGAAGGGTTAAATAGTGTATGGTTTAGGTAGGGGATGAAGAGAAAAAGGCAAAGCTGAGAGAAAGCACTCCCCCCCCCCATTTTTAGCCTTATTCTCCATGCCAGTGTTGTGGGTTGGGATCCACCAGGTGGGTTGTGAGCCAATTTCAGTTGGGTCCCCACTCTTTTCAATGTGTATTTTATTTTTAATATAAAAGGCTTGATGCTACCATGGTATGTGACTGCATTTGGGGAAATGTTACAGACCTGTACTTTTAACAGGCTGCTATGTATATGCTTTTAACAATGATAGTCAATGGGAATTCCTCCTGGGTAAGTATGGGTAGGATTGAGCCTTTGGGATGTTTGGGAAATTTTTTATAAACAGATCAGCAAATGCTTGGGAGCTTTAGGAGGGTGGTTCTTTATTTCAAAATTTTTAAACTTATACTTATTGTAAACTTTTACTTTTAATTTACTTAGGGCACAATCCTAACCCCTTACGTCATTGCTTTCCAGCACTGGCATAGCGGTGCCAATGGGACGTGTGCTGCATCCTGCAGTTGGGTGTCACTCACGGAGGCCTCCTCAAAGTAAGGGAATGTTTGTTCCCTTACCTCAGAGCTGCATTGCCCTTATGTCAGTGCTGGAAAGCACTGACATAAGGGGTAAGGATTGCGCTCTTAATTAATTGATTTTATTTTATTGCATGAGGGTCCTAAAAGTTTTCCTGGTTGATGATGTTACTTCTAGCCATGACATCACTTCCAGGTTAATGACCTCACTTGCGGTTAATGACCTCACAAACCCACCAGATTGTCATTCTAAAAAGTGGTTCCTGGTGCTAAAAAGTTTGAGAACCACTGCTCCATGCAATTGGTTGCCATTTTGGATACTGTATTTGGAAGGTGAAAATGACTCGAGTTGCTCACAGCTCCAACTGTGCCTGGCCACTATAGTTAATCCCAGCATGCCTCTTGGAATGGAGAGTGTAATTCCTGGAATACAGAATGGCAAATAGCGGCAATTATAAGTGCAAGTTCCTCCAGAGAATGTTGTGGCCCCCAAGGTGGCAGTTTCATCACCATGCACAAATTTGTGTTTATTCTGCACATCTATTTAATATATTACAGGCAGCTCTTCCAGAATAAAACCTGCTCAAAGTAGAACATTAAAAACATAACAACAACATAAAATAAACGTACATATACAGCAGCATAAAACTCATCATATAAGCAAGGTCATCCAGTCAGTTAAAAGTCATCAAGTGCTAAAACAGGTCAGTAATAAAATATCAGACTAAAATGAATTAAAAACCAGGTAAAACAAATGTATTTTGAGGGTCTATCTCTAGGCATGATGCCACCACTGAAAAGGACCTGTCTCTCATCACCATCAAATGAATGAGATGAGCCTGAAAAGGTGACTTAAGAACTTAGGTAGTCTCCTATGAGCAAACGCAATCCTTCAGGTAGCATGGAGTTGGAGACAGATGACATAGGGTTTTAAATTCAGAACTGAGCCTGGTCTGATAGTCTGATAAACAAACTGATAGTTCAGTTGGTACAAGTCATGCATGATATGTTCTAAATGCCTTTTGAAAGTTCAGCACAGCTGTTGGAGAAATACACTCTGGCCAGATGCTGCAGATGCAAATTTATTTCACATAAAGAGCAAATTTATTTCACATAAATCAATTTTACATAATTGATTTGAAAAATAAACAGCCCGCACTTGAGATTCAGGTCACAAACTTTTTAAAGAATAAGGTTCGTACTGTGAGGATTAAATGTGTGTTAAGCCACAAATGGAACATAACCAACTCAAAGCCTTTGATGTAAAGAAATTAGCGAGGTGATGAGATTCTTCTTTGCCCTACCACGTTCATATTGCCTAAAGTGCAGTCAATAATATGCTTCAGAGGTTCTTATTTTCAACTTCAGGAGACAGCAAAAAGTCATCACCTACTACAGTGCTTTCCGTTTCTTTCCCTGTATGGTGATATCAGCAACATAAGAGTGCAGAATGATTTTGACTGTCCCCAAAATGCCGAAGTTCTTGTTTTGATGGAACTGTGGGTCCCCTGACATGGTTTTCTGGCTGGTTTTGAGGTGGAATATGAAGATATTTGTTTTACCTGAATTCAAAACAAATGAACTATGGAGTGCTATGATTAGAGGTGTTTTGAAAACAGTAATTTATTTTACTCAGAAGTAAGCCCATTGTGTACAGTAAGACTGAGGCTGTAATCCTATCTTATTCACCTGAAACAAACACCTCTAGCTGTGCTAAGATGTAGGCAAACAGAATCATAAGTTAGGGACGCTGGAGAATGTTTGCAGAATGGGCAACCCTAGTCAAACATGGTGCATATCCAGCTGATTTGGTTAAAAACTGAATATGCTTGAGAATACATTTGCTCCTGGACACATCTGCCCACACTTTAAGTGGACAGTATTTATGTCCTGTTGTGCATGCAAAATGCACAGATTTTTTAAAAGTATAATTTAAGTCGCTCTGTAATCCAAGCAGACTATTAATGGCTGTTCAAGAAGCTGTTGTTTTCCTGATAACAGCATCTGTTGCTCTGAGGCAGGACTGAAATTTAGCGAGTCAGCTCTGCTACCAGGTAAAGGTTCCAACATCAATTAGAAATCCATTTTTCAAGGATCTGATTTCCTCCAGCCAATCCCAAGGCAGTGGCAACCAGCCAGCTGCAAGCACCAAGTTTCTTCATTTCTAGCATGTCGTTCTGAACTCAGCTCTTCACAGGCTAATTTCCTCATACTCAGGAAGAAGCTTTACATATATTTTTTTCAGGAGGCAGCATTTCCAGAGGAAAGACTCATATAAGGTACACCTAAGGAGCTCACAATTTCCTTTCAATCAATATAACTATATATGTATTTGAGGTGAGTGTTGATGCCGCTCATAGGAAGATGGTGGAAAAGCTTTTCATATCCTAGCCATAATATAAGCTTTGGGTACCTGTAATGAAGAAGAGAACCAATAAAATAAACCAGTAGGTTATCGTAGAGTGTTGGACTTGTCCCAGAAGGATCTGGATTCAGATCCCCATTCAGCCATGATGCGTCCTTGTTGACCTTGGTCCATTCGCAATCTCTCAGTCCCAAACAACTCACAGGTTAATTGAAAAGATAAAAGAAGGGGAAGGAAACATGTACATTGCCTTCCTTTGAGAAAAACAAACTTAGCCAGTTGGGACTGCTGTAATAGTTGATGGAAGAAACAAGGAATTTTTTTTTTCTCCCTACCTTCTTTGTTGTGCCAATAGTACACCACAATGAAAGGTCTTCGTAGTCTTGGCAGTGTACTTTTTCCAAGGTCTAATACAAAATCAATGGGGGAATCTCAAGAGGGGACGTGAATGTCCTCAGAAATAAGTCATGCTGTTTCACATTTTAGTAGTAACTTTATTTCAAAATCTAGATGACTCAATCTAGGGAGATATCATCTATCTTGGGTAGGGTATCATTTGCAAGCCACAAGTGAAAAGTTGAAAAATGTGATTGATGGAGATATGAAAATAGAAATTAAAAACCTGCAGAGTTTTCAGAGTATGAGAAGCTGTCTAGAACAGAAGCAGCATTCAGAAGACTTTGATAATGATTTTTAATTCAGGCATGCCTCCCCCCCCCCACATGCTCCCATATCCACAGGGGATGCATTCCAGGGCCTGTCTGTGAATATGGAAACTTCAGATATGGAGAACCCTATCTCTGCAGCCTCCTCTGCACCCCCTGCCCATTAACTTTGTTTTTAGTCTTACCGCTAGTACCAAGGTTGGACATTCCTTGCTTTTTGCTATTAGCTATACACCACCAGGTTCCACTAGAGGAGATCACCAAATAATCTTAACAGGAAGTTCTGCTTCCTGTTTCTGAAGTTCTCCGGTCGTCTACTCTAGCCTGCAGGCTTTCTGCCTGGTTGTCTGTCTATAAGCTTCATGTTTATAGTGAATAGTAAATACAAGAAACGTTTAACCTTGGTGCTAGCAATAAGAATAAAAACAAAGCTGCCAGATCTGCAGAATGGGTTGGGGGCAGGGCACCTGCATTATGGTTTTTAAAAAAAAAAAAATGTCTAATCGTCTTCACAAAAATTTTACCAAAAAAAAAAAAGATAAGAGTGTAATTTTGTACAGACACAGCAAGAAAGGTCAACAGCAAGTAATCAATATACTGTGAGCTTTTTACACGAGAATGTCCATGGAAAATGAACAACGTAGGTGTGAACAAGCTGAGTTAAAAGTGACTGCAGAGACTATAACACAAGCTTGCCTTGCAAGTTGTAGTCATGCAATTTTAATATTTCACTGTGACTCTTCTTTTTATTCAGTGTCACCAACAGTTTAGCTTCACCTCTCTGAGGCTCTGCTAATTATTGTTGAGACATTCTGCTACCACCACACAGGCTTTTCTCAGAGCATCCCTTATGTGTGCGTTACTTTGTCTAAAACACTGGGACCTTTTCTTTCCCATTTGCCATGAAGCTAATTTTCTTCACTCTGGGCATGTACCAGATTCCTTTTATCTCTGTGGGCCAGCCCCTGATTGAATCAAACTGCAAATGCTTTCAGCGTTGAGATAAGTTGTGTTGTTCACCACCTTGTTTGTTTGCTATTTATAATGCTTGCCTCTGAGAAGTCATCTGCTGCCAGCTTGTTCTTATGTTCAGCAGAGGGGAAAAAAAGGTGGGGGATTCTAGCAGTTGTGGCATTTAGTGATAAGTAGCTAGGCAGTGTACATCAAAGTGTACATCACCTGGACACAAAGCTGTGATTATTTCAACTAGTTGTTGAAAACAGAGCCTTTTTGGTGTCAGGCAGTAGAGTGACTTATACCACTAATTTCCTTATCACTGGAGGCGTTTAAAAACTGTGCTGTTTACTCAGAAGTAAGCCCATTGTGTTCAGTAAGACTTAGGTTGTAATCCTATCTTACTCACTGGAAACAAACACCTCTACTTATCACCCATCATACACTGTGGCATTCAACACTGCTGGCCTGCAACACTTCAGGCATATGTTCGTTTTCCAATCTAGCATTACAACACAATCTAACATTACAACATGTGGGTGAGTTTAAGCCTTCCTTATTCTTCAGAAAATGTACTTCCACTATAGCAGCTGAAGTGTGGTGCTGCTGGGGCCAAAAGGGGCTTTTTCTTACTTACCTCTGCCAATGCCCTCCACCAACTCCGGAGGGTGCAGAGAGCCCTTGGACCTCTATGCAGGGCTCCTCAAACCTCAGAAAAGTTAAAAATAACTATTGGACCCACTGCTGGTTTTGCAGTTACAAATTGGATCGTGATCACTATTTTCACTTTTCTGAGTGAGGAAAGGGGTCCACAAGCTCCCCAGCCCCTCCGAAGGGCCAATGCTGCCAGGGGTAATTAAGGGGGGGGAACCCTTTTGTCCCTGGCAGTGGTGCAGTGGTGGTGATTGTGTCATTGCCTTTGCCCCTTCCCCGCAAGCACTTACTTTGATTCCCAAACATCCAGGTTCATGAATCTGTGCCTCAAATGTTCTTTGATTGCAAATCTTGCTGCTGGCCACCGTCCTAAGCTGATTAATGAAGCCACAGGGGTCCAATCAGAAGATTTAATTAGACCTAATTGATTATTTTGACTAGGCCTCTCTCTCTTATATTGCAAATTCACATTTTTGTGCCATAACTCTTGCATGTGGTGTCTGCAACTGATTCATTCCCATTTATTTTTGTTAATTTCTGAAACACCTACTGTGAAGAATTCAATGTTAATGCTCTGTAATGCATTCCGATCTCCGTACTTATCTGAGTTGGGGAGGCTAGTGTGAAGTTGCTGATGAAAGCACGATTACAAAATATGTGCTTGTGTTGTGACTTGAATACCAAAGAGATTTTCTGAAACAAATTAATGAAGGCCACAATCCTAACCAACTTTCCAGTACTGAAATAAGGGCAATGCAACTCCAAGGTAAGGGAACAAACATTGCCTTACCTTGAGAAGGCCTCCATGACTGCCCCCCCCAACTATAGAGTGCAGCACATGCCCCACTGGCACAGCTATGCCAGTGCCGGAAAGTTGGTTAGGATTGTGCCCTAAATGGACTGAAGAAAATTAAATAGGGTAGCCTGATAGGAGGTGGAAAAACTTGGTGTGTGCCATCAGTTTCTATCTGGTTATAAAGAGAATTTTTGGTAGTGTTACCAACAGATCTAGCTCTACCACAATTTGACTAATGATGTGGGTTTCCTAAAAGAAGGAATAGCAAGACTTTTATGATCAAAGTTTAATTGGTTATTGCAGTGGTTCTCAAACTCTCTGGGGGAGATGGAGAGCCATTAAGTGTTTGCTGCAGGCAGCGGGGACAGGGGAAGGCAGAGATGCGATGCTCAGCATTGCGCGTCTAATCTGGGCGCAGTGGCGCGCTACCACTCACCCCTGCCTTTGTTTCCGCACTGTCCAATGAACACTCGAGACAACAGATATGGGAGAAAGGGCCACTTTATTGCACATAAACAAGAGGAGCAAAGGCTGAGACCTGAAGCATCCGAGGCAGCGAAAGCCCCTGTGGTGCGGGAGGGACCTCTGGGCGGTACCAGAAACCTCTGCCCCCAGGCGGGCATGCACCCGACTCCGAGCCGCGCCCCGCTGCTGGGACAGCACGTCTCATCCATGTCTATCCCTTAAGGGGAAGGCAGCCGGACCGCAGACTGCGCCACCTCGAGCCGCTGAGCCTCTGAGGTGTGCCCCGCGGTCCCGGCCAGGGACATCCTCGTGCCGCCAAGCCCCTGAGGACTGAAATAGGGTTCTGCCCTGCCTATGCCGCCTGAAGGTGCATGCCAAAGTCCCATTTATGCCTCCTAACCCGCACCACCTGCCACAAGGAGGGGTCAGCCTAGCGCTTGACCCCCCCGCTCCCAAAAGGGGCAGAAGTGACTTAAGGCCGTCCTGCAGGTCCTTAAGAAAGATGTCTGCGCCTCCCTCCGACAAATGAACACCATCGCCCCTATACATGCCAGGTAGCGAGAACACAATCGCAGGATGCATGACCACCCTGCCACCAGCGCGAGACACCAAGTTGCCAATGCTCCTGGTAACTTTCCAGCACATCCTTTCCACCTTAGTGCAGCAGAAAGCCCCCCTCCACACATGACGCTGCAAAAAATCAGACCAAACCAAGGTGGTTTCCGGCAGCCAACCCATAAGGGTGTCGATGACCTCGCGAGCTCTGTTCATCTGTCATTTTCACCCAGGTGTAGCACCAAAATGTCCGGTGGGGGGTTCACATTCAGGAACTTCATCAACACGGGCAGCAGCTGGCCCCATCTCATGCCCCTCATGGCTAGCCAAGCCACCTGCACTGCCGGGCCGAGGCCCAGATTCGATCCGAGGGGGGGTAGCAGCAGCCCTCTTGCGGGCCCAAAAGATAATGGAGTGGCCGCAGATTAACACGCGTATCGGGCTACCACTATGTCCTGCAAGATGAAAAACAGAAATGTTATTGCAAGGCAACCCATGTTACGCTGCTCCCCCCACAGATGGGGTATTCCCAGCCGCTACACGCGTCATTTGCGCATGTAGCGCCTGTAGATTGACGAACGCCAACGACCTATCCTTTGTATGTCCTCCCCTGACAGCCCTAATGCAGCTGCTGCAGAGGCTGCCCCAATGCGGAGGGAGTGCAAGCCGAACTCCCTAGGCTGCAGTCCCAAAACCCCCAGTGCTCATGAGAAAATTGCTCGAAACTGGAACAGTGTGAGAGGAGAGCCATCCCCATGCTGGAACAGCGCCACTGGGCGCTCCCCCGAGAGTGCAAAATACTCCCTCAGCACTGCAACTGGGCACAATGGCATTCCTAGCACCTCTTTCAGAGTCACCAAGCAACCAATGCCCCTTTGGTCTGTCTTAGACTGTCTGAGGGCAATTGACACTCCTCCGGGCACCCAGGTAAGGTCCGCCCTCCATAGGGCCCGCACCGATTGATCAGCCTTGTTTTTTGCCAGGAACTCACTGGGGCAAAAAGCGCCAAAGAAGGCTGTCAGCAATGCAGCCCTGAAAAGTAGAGCTTCGCCTGGTGACGCACAGAGGGTCGCGAAGGTCCCCACTATACCCTTGAGCAACTCTGGTGTGATAGGGCGCCTGTGGTCCCGGACAGGGGGTGCTTTCCTGGCGAAGCCTTCTAACATCTTCCGCACTCTGAAGTCTTGAGTGAAATCGGGGTAGCCCCCCGCTTTTGAAACGAAGGCTATAGCGGACATGAAGCCCGGGAGGGAGCTAACCGCCCTCCCAGACCGCTGCAGGTGGAGAAGGAAGAGTAGCAAGTGCTCAACCGGTGCCGGCCATAGGCTGGGCAAGCCAGATGCCCATCTAAACTCAGCGAACTCCGTTACCTTCCTTGAGTAGCCCCTCTGCGTGCTGGGCGCCAGTGAGGCGCATATGACCTCGTTTACCTCTGTAAGCCAAGGTCCCAGAGCCAAGGAGGCATGCGGTCCGGGGATGGTGCCGCCCCAGGGGCGAGTTCCCGAAAACGGTCCTCCTGAAATTGAGACAAAGCATCCGCGATGCAATTCTCCACCCCTGGAATGTGCTGAGCTACAAAAAGAGTGTTGATGCGTAGGCATTGCAAGACGAAATGCCGCACAAGCCTCATGACCCTGGGGGATTTGGATGACATCGAATTCACTACTGCTACCACTGCCTGGTTGTCGCACCAGAAACGCACTGTGGCGTTCTGGAACTCACCAACCCAGATGTGCACCGCCACCACTATCGGGAAAAGCTCCAGGAAAGTAAGGTCAGCCATGAGGCCGGCCTGCACCCAGCCCTGCGGCCACGGTGCAGTGCACCATCGACCACGGAAAAAGATGCCAAAACCTAAACCTCCCACTGCGTCAGAATGCACCTGCAAGTCGGCTTTGTGCAGCTGCTCAGAACGCCAAAAGGAAACCCCGTTGAATTCCTCCAGGAAACGAAGCCAGATCACCATGTCTTCCCGCATGGCCGCTGTGACCCACACCCTGTGGTGTGGCGAGCACAACCCCGCCATGGCCTTGCACAATCTACGCAGGAATGCCCTCCCTGGCGCAACCACCATGCAAGCAAAATTCAGGTGCCCTACCAGCGCCTGCAATTCCCGCAGTGTAATCTTCTTTGCCTGTATCACAGCCTGCAATTGGGACACTAGCGCTGTCAGCTTGTCGCTCGGTAGCCTGCTTGCCGCCGCCACTGAGTCAAGCTCGATGCCCAAAAAGGTCATGCGGGATGAGGGGCCCTCTGTCTTGTCCTGAGCCAGCGGGACCCCTAAATCGCGTACCAGTGCCTCAAAAGTGGTGAGCAATCTCTGGCACTGACCTGTGCCAGCTGGACCCATAAAAATAAAGTCATCGAGATAATGCGCGGTAGTTTGCGCTCCGCACCGCTTCCGTAGGGCCCACTCCAGCATTGTACTAAAGCGCTCGAAAGTGGCACAACTCAGCGAACACCCCATTGGGAGTGACCGATCCAGATAGAATTGGCCCTGGAAGGCAAAGCCCAGCAAGCAAAAATCTGCAGGATGCACCGGAAGCAGGCGGAAAGCGGACTCGATATCACATTTAGCCATAAGCGCACCTGGGCCACAGCGTCTCAGTATGCATACTGCATGGTCAATAGACGTGTAGTAGACCGTGCAGTACTGGTCGGGAATTCCGTCATTCACCGACGTCCCTTTGGGGTAGGACAAATGGTGAATGAGGCGGTATTCCCCTGGGGCCTTCTTAGGCACCACCCCCAATGGAGAAACCCTAAGGTCAGGCAAAGGGGGAGTAGGAAAAGGGCCCAGCACTCGCCCCAAACCCACCTCCTTGGCGATCTTCCTCTGGACTATGTCCTCCATGCCCTTGACTGACTTCAAGTTTTGAGCTAAGCTCACACCCTTGGGATGTGGTGAGTGTATATGGAAACCCTGATTGAAACCTTCCCACAGGAATTCTGCCGCAGCGCAATCAGGGTAGTCGCGCAGCAGCTCGGCCAACACTGGTAGCCTAATCGGACTTGGCCCCTTTGGAAGCGGGCATGTCACCTGCACCCCCTCCCTTCTTCTGACCTGAGCCTCGACGCCTCAGTCTTCTGTCGTGGTAACCCCTCGGGCAGGAGGTGATGGGGTGGCCTGTGTCGCATAGTCCACAGTTGTGTTGGAATGTACAGCATGACCTAGAGCAGTACCCTGACGAAGCATATTCATAGCAAGCCCACGGGGGTTGAACCCGCCGGCCCTGCGCTCCCACCTGTGGCAGCCCCATCGGGCGCGAATTGCTGCTCCTGGCAATCAGGTGGCCGCTGTCTGAGCGCTCGCCCCCGGCAGCACCTCCCGCCATCACAAGCTGCATCCACAGCTCTGAGTTCGTCCTCTCCCAAGTAAGCTGCAGATTATTTCCCAAGCGCATGCGGAACTGCTCGTCATACGCCAACCAACCTGAACCAGAATATCCCCTAAAGGCCCTGTGAATCATGTCCAGGTACTTTACCAACGCCGGGCCTTTGGACAGGTCTCTCTGCAACACTACCCCCATGTATATGGTAAACCCTGTCAGCCAATTAGTCCAGTTCCGATCAATTTTAGGCTTACGAACTGTCTGATGCTCTCTACTGCACTCACCTGGCCTGATCTCAGGCTCTGGCACCCTGTGGAGAAGGCTGAAAAGGTCCACATACTCACCCTTCCATATCTTCTCTTTAACTGCCAGGACCAAATGATCCCCCAGTGGAAGCGTCACCTCCCCGTAAGGCATGGGGGAAGCAGGGGAGCCCCTTGAACCACCGCCTTGGAAGCAGGGGACGATAGTGGCCATGTACCCGCTGCCGGCCCCGCCCCACTCTGTACCGGCGGCCCAGCCTGCCAGGCCTGTGCTGCGCTGGCCAGCTGTAACGCTGGGTAAGCCTCCCCCTGCCCAGCTGGGAGCTCGCCTGTCACTGCAACCCCTGCCGCCAGCTGCATGCTCGCTCCCTGGGCGCCATCCTGCGCTTGCTTGGGGCCCAAATGCGACACCGCCGCTGCTGACGCTGCACCACCCTGCTGACATGCAGCCTGTTGGGCGGCCCATCCATGCGGGGAGGCTGGCTGTCTGCCTCCCAACAGCTGCGTAGATGCTGCCAAGCAGCAGGGCTGCGTAGTCTCCGCCACAGCCAAGACGGGTGAAGGCTGAGGCAAACCTGGTTGCCCTTCTGGGCCATCCATTACAGACCCTGGGCACCCCCGCTGGTTGTGCGGAACAGCGCAACCTCCCCAGACTCCCGCAATTCCCGCCAAGCCTCTCCCTTCATGCTCACCCCTGCCGGCCTGGGCCCCTGTGTTGGGGTTGGGAACTGCAACATACGTGGATGGCGCCTCTGCTGCATTGCTGTCTGCAGAGGCCACTGGAGCTTCTCTCGCCGGGGTCAAAGCAGGGCCCGAAACAGGCCTCTCCATTGCAGCTGGCGTTGCCGCTGTTGCCGGGCTGCTACCCTCCAAGGCTGTAAGCCTGTCCAAAATCCCTTGCAGGACATCGGACAGGGAGGAGCACGCCCGCTTCTCAGGCGGGGTATTGCCCCCCACTCGGGGAGTACCTGATGAAGGCACCATCTCCCCTTGTAATGCCATGACCTGTGCAGCTATGTTATCCAGGCCTGGCATGGGGACCACCTGTATCGCCGGAGAAACCCCCGCACTCCCAGCCGGCAATGTGGCAGCGGACGCCTTGCGGTTGGCTCTACGCTGAGACCTATGCATGATGAAGAGAGATTGAGCAAAGAACAAAGGAGCTAACCTGGAAGGGAAGCGATGAAACAATCAGTTAGTGCCAGATATACTCTCCCGTATAACCCGCATGAGCAGCGATTGCATCCCAATACTGTAACAAAGCCTCAATGGGGTGAGGGAGGCCCAGACCCCCATCACCCCCCTGGCCGCACACCACCCTCAGGCCGCGCCTGGAAGGGGGACCTGATGAAGCCCTACAGCTCAGGGGGGGTAACCCCTGGAGGGGAAAAAAGGCCAAACCCCTTTTGCCCATGGGGGTGCGGTGAATGAGGACCCCACATAAGGTGAACCAAGCCGCTCTCAATGCCGGGGGGCACCATGGCAGACAGCCAGGCTCCCAGGCGCTCTACTCACTGGGGGGAGGGTCAGAGGCCCCTTTAGACTGGCCTGGGGGGCGGACCCCCCATCCTGCCGAGCGGGTGTACAAAAAGGGGGGTCCAGTCCCCCCAGATGCCAACCTCACTGGTACCGACGGCAGAGTGGGGCCCGGGGTACCCGTGCAAATGCCCCTTGGGGGGCAGCCCCCCGCCACCCCTGCTGAGCGCGTGGCACTGGGGGGGGTCCAGCCCCCCACAGGCGCTGATGGTGCCGTGACAGGCGGTCCGGCGGGGGCCCTGCCTGGCCGCCGCAAGCCTCAGCAAGGAGGGAAACCCTCCCAAGATGGCGGCGAGGGGATGCCGAAGGCCGTCCCTCCCAACATGGCGCCCGGGCAAAAGCCCCGGGGGCAGCCACCCCACCACCCCCCGCCAGGCGTGTGGCACAGGGGGGAGTCCAGCCTGGCCGGTGCAAGCACGCGGCAAGGGGGGAAGAACCCTCCCCAAGATGGCGGCGAGGGATGGCCGAGGGCAAGCACTCCCAACATGGCACCGGTCGCGCATGCGCGAAACCGGTGCCATTGCCATGTTGTTCGGGCACGGAGAGAGTGACCCTCCCAACATGGCGCCTGTGGCTGCCCGCAAAAAAACCCCCCAAGATGGCGCCGGCCTCGCATGCCGGCGCTGTTTTGCGCATGCGCGAAGGCCGAAGACCATCCCAAGATGGCGCCGGCCTCGCGCATGCGCAGAAGAGTCAGAAACAGAGGGTCAGCTGCGCAAGGCCCTCCCCAAGATGGCGCCCCCCACCGGTCCCCGGAGGCAGCCCCCTCCATCGGCGCCTGGACTGCGGGGCCCCCCAGTGACTGGCTGACCTGCCCGGTGCCAGCTCGCGCCCAAAGGCCAGGGCCCGGAAGGCAAATGAAGAGCCAGCGCTAGCCTATTCCCCCCGAGGCCCACCTGGTCGCCCGCCCGCGAGAAAAGCGACCAGGGCAGCTGGCCCCGCAGCTACAGCACATGTAGCCTGAACCTGGCCTGCACAGCTCCCCCACCACCCATGCCTGGAGCGACCCCCCAGCCCGCCTATGCATTTCCCCACCCAGAGAACGTAGGTGTTGAAATGGGCAAAACAGGGGGGAGGGGTGCATGTCGCATGGTAGGCACCGTGGGAAAATCGGGGAAATTGCCATGCAGGGGGCTAAGGGCTAGAAATAAATTGAAGGGGAAAACCAAAGGGAATGAGTCAGGCAGACCCTCCCCCCTTTACCTCACAATCCAACTTCTGCTGGGAAGCACCCACTGCTGTTTTCCTCAAGGATGCCGGAGAGCAGCAACTCATGCTATTCCCACGGTGCCCACGTGCACAAGGAGGAAGAGGGCTGGGTCTCGTCCCCTTTTAAGGGTCCGATGTGGCCTGCCAGCCCAGCCTCCTTCACCTCCCCCTTGGGGAGGGACCCTCGTGTCCTGGCCAGGCAATACAAACTCCGACCACCTCCTTAAAAGGGTGAATGGGAGTAGCAGCCTCCTGGGGGTTGGGGGAGGCTGGCGCCAGTCTCAGCAGGGCTCCACACGCAGCACACAGCCCTCCAGAAGGCGATCGTGACCACTTCCTGTTTCTCAATCGCAAAACTGGAAGTGGTTGCAATTGTCTTGTGGAGGGCTCTGTGCTGAGGCTGGTGCCGGGCTCCCCCAACCCCCTGGAGGCTGCTGCAAGTAGGGGTGAGTGGCAGCACACCCTTGCACCCAGATCAGATGCACAATGCTGAGCATCGTGTCTCTGTCTTCCCCCCCCCCTTAAAGGAGAGCTACCCAGGGCTCTCAGGCTGGGGCGTCACGATGCCCCAGTCTGAAAAACACTGGGTTATTGAATAGAATATATCCCCTCTCTGCTCTGCAATATTTCCAAATCTATTCATCAACAAAGCACTGACATAAGGGCAATGCAGCTCTGAGGTAAGGGAACAAACATTCCCTTACTTTGAGGAGGCCTCCGTGAGTGACAGAGTATACCCAACTGCAGAGTGCAGAGTATACCCAACTGCATGCAGCACATGTCCCATTGGCACCGCTATGCCAGTACTGGAAAGCACTGACATAAGGGGTTAGGATTGCACCCAAATTTGATTAATAATTTAAAAATTTAATTTTTTCCCATCTGTTCAAACTTTCCAGGTTGTCGTTGGTTTTATGTTCCCTTAAACATTTACAATGTGTGTAAAATGGGATCTCATGGATCTTTGCCCCGCTCACTGGCGCAGTCTCAAAGGTGTGCAGTGTGATTTCAGTGTCAGAAAAGTTGTCCTGGCCATATTCCATTGATTTCTTTTTCACACATAAAGGTCACTCACTTAAGCCCACCATCAGGGACAGATGGTGAAAAGACATGGGGTGAAAAGACATGTATTTTAAACTGGACCTGAGTTATTGGAGAAAGTAAAATTACATTTACTGAAACTACTACAATCTTATGCCCACTTATTTGGGAATAGACTATCATGAGACTTTTTTTTACGTATACATCCATAGCTCTGCATAGGTGTTTTTTTTCTTTCTATAAATCTAATGCTTCCTGTCCTGAAAGTGAATGCAACTTCCAATATATAGTTAAATTATATAGTTAACATATAATTAAATTCTATATGTTTATAGCTTTCTAGAGCTCTGTTTTGAGCTAGTCTGCTTTGTTCTTGGTAATTAACATCCCTGGCAATGGCACTGTTCAAAGTGTCATTTTTATGCTCATGTGTGTTTATACCTACTTAATAGCCCAAATCTATGTAACTCCCAATGCGGTGTTGCAGCAGTGTCAACAGGGCATGCACTGTATATCACAGGGGAGTTTCAGACCCTGAAGGTTCCCTCTGCGTAAGGCAACACATGCCCTGGCACCAATAATTCAACATGGCAGGGCACATAGCAGGTGGGGGTGGGCAGAATGGGGCAGAGACCACAACAGGAAGGAGGGCAGACCAAGGTGGGGGAGAGGGCTACAACCAATATCCTATTCCCTCCCCAGCCTCAAACTGCCTTCCCTTTTCCAGGCACACTTGTGACCACTAAATCACTGGTATAGTTTCAAGTAGACTTAGTGAGGGCTTACCCCTGACCAAGCAAATGCATGTCCCCTTACCCAGAGGAGTCCTCTGGGACTGCCTCTCAGAGTATGCAGTGGGCACTCCAATGGCATGGCTGCATCAGTGGGGCGGGGATGGGTTTGATAGGATTCGGCTGTTAGATTACTGGTTTCCAAAAAGTTGACATAGTAGGAAGGATCTGATGAATGAGTTATAGTAGAGCCCCTCTCCTATTCACAAGGTTCCTGCAGCAGAAAATGCTACCACTGTGCATCTAAGAAATGCCTACTTTTTCATAATTTGGAAAAGGGGATGATGACATCTTACATGGATAACAACATTGGTCAATAAAAGATATTGGGTCTTGAAAGGACTCATGGGCAAAAACTCATAGTAATCAATCAAAACATGATTGTTTGGCACATTTCACAGTAACTAGATCTGCTGTCCAAATCAACAGTGTTTTTCTGATGTCTAATTAGAAAATCTGTAGAGAACAGGAAAAGACACTGACCATCAAATAACACCTCATGGGCTGTTCAGACATTTTATTGTTTTATTGCTCTCAAAACTAATAGAAATCCACTGTTTTCAGTTAATCTAGTGTTCTGCATAGTAAAACTGCACTGAAATCAATAAACAAGCAGTTAATGTCACGGTTGTTCTCCTCACATCTAGTTACTATGCATTTCAAAAAAAGAAACCAATCTCAGGGGTTTTGTGTTCACGGTAGCTCCAGGTTATGTGATATTTACATTTTAAGGCATAATTTCCCTTTTGAATAGAAATGTTGATATGAGAATTCCAAAATAACAGAAATAAGGAACCCTTTCTCATTTAGGCTGATACTTTGCAATCTGTTATTTTGAGCCAGGATTTTTGTTTGTTTGTTTCTCATCGTAAAGCAGGCATTGAAAGTAGGCATTTTAATTTTTAAAATACATGATTAGGTCGTGCCTCATTATCCACTGGGGTTCGATTCTGGAACCCCCAGGGAGTTAAAAAAAAAAAATCAGTGGATACCAACTCAGTGGAAAAACTGTTTTAAAAAACAATTTTCAGGGCTCTCGCTCCTCCACTCCTCCACTCCCAGAATGCATTGGCATAGATGCTATACCGCATTCAGCCACTGGATGGGGTGAACAATAGAATTTAGTGGAATGAAATTTTTCCATTTGATTCCATTATTCACCCCATCTAGTGGTTGAATGCAATAATGCATTCTGGGGTGACAATGAAAGAGTAAGAAACTTGGAAGCAGTGGTGTACGAAGGTCATTTGGCACCAGGGCCCATAAATTTTTGGAACCCCCCCATGACAAAATTATTTTCAGTAATAGTCATGATATGAAACGAATAATAATAATAATGGGCAGAGAAGAAGTGCAGACAGTGAACATTTTCTTCTATTCAACTTAAATAGAAGTGGTTCACATACATAGTGAACATTATAGATCATAACTGAAAACAAAATAGGGAAGGAATGCCCAACAAAATAATATGTAGTGGGCTTGTGTAGTGGTGAGTTAATCAGTGGATGCCAAATCAGTGGATACCAAGATTCCACCTGTGCATCCAAAGATTCTTTAAATGACAAAATTCTTCCGAGGATCTCTCATTTTCCCCTGAAACCAAAGGTCTCCAAGTCATGCTGCCCAATCCTTCTGCATCTACCTTTGTCAGAGGTTAGGCGTACACTTTTGCTTAACTCTCCTTTAACTGCTTGAGTTCCTAACTCTCAGCAGATGATAGGCTAAGCCACCTTAAGAGACCTTTATGAGAGGCTGTGTATGTATACTGTAATATACACTAAAGTGTTGCTCTTTCACACTCCTGACTTCACTTGCAGTGCGCTTGCAAAAAAAAAACAACTTGTCCACTGCAAGACTACCTCATACTAATCTATGGCACAAATTGTTAATCACTTCTGGGTCCTCAAAAACCAGTGATTGGTGGTAACCATGTTTTTTCCCCATATTGTTCCAGGGAAAGGTGAACAGGGCAAGCCATACCCTCTCACAGAAGAAGACAATGATGATTCGGCTTATCGGGAAAATGGCTTCAATATTTTTGTGAGCAACAATATAGCATTGGAGCGATCGCTGCCAGACATTCGACATCCTAAGTACGTACCCTGAATCCAGTTGACTGTTTCACTGCACTTATTATTCTTATGGGGAAGTGCTGTGCAATAACAAAAGTCTATAAAGAGATTTGAAGTTTACATTTGCTATATGGGTCCATTTTGCTTTCTGCAGCTTGGAGATAACTCCAAAAGAAGGTAGCATGTTTCAGAGGGGAGCAGTGAAGAGGCTACATTTTATTTATGGGATGTTAACATTTAAAGCATTGGTTCTCAAACTTTGAGGAAGCTTTACTCTCTCAATAAGTCTTTGCAGGGGAAGGGCAAGGGCCAGTGACTTGATCCCCAGGATCCTGTCATTCAAGGAGGCAAAGAGGGGTACTTGCATTTACGTTTAAGTAGTTAGGGCTGCTGGAAGCTGCAGGAGGTGCAGGCAGCCCTGTACAACCCTCCACAGGGCTCCCTGAAGCTTGGAATGTTCAAACAGAGTGACAGCAAAACACTTCCGGTTTCCAGAGGGTGCTTTGAGATGTCTCCATTTGAACATTACAAGCCTCAGGGAAGGGCTGCGCAAGACTTCCCACACCTCCTGCAGCCTCCAGCATCCCTAAGTACTTAAATGTAAGTGCAAGCACACACACCCTCCCATTCGCCCTTCTTAGGGACGTGATCCTGGGGATCTCTTCCCTGCCTCTCCTCTTCCCCCACCCCTTAAAGGGGCAGGGGAAGCTTTAATGGTACTACCTAGTCAAAACTGAGTTCTTGATATAATCCTGCACAGCTTTGCTGCCTTGCACTGCAACTCCTAAGGCAAGCTGGGCTTAGGCTGCTACTTCACAGGGTTGTTGTGAAAACACAAGAGGTAGAGGGGAATGGGGCAGGTGGGGGCAGAGGGTGGCCTAATTGTGTCCCAGGGGGCGGCAGGATCAGAGGTGGGGCCCCAGTTTCATACTGTTCATTCATTCATTCATTCATTGGGGTTGTGGCAAGAAAAAGGTTGAAGACTGCTATCTTAGGTTTACTCTGCAATAGCTAATCCCAAATTATGAGTGTAACATCTGAAATAACCACAAGAATCCTTCTATTTCTGCCACTGGTAACAGTTTTGTACCAGTACCGCTTCTCATTTGTATGACTGTAAATGTAATGTAGTGTGAGAGCATTGGTACAGCATGTGAAGTTGTGTACTGTTATATTTTATTTGATACACTGCATTATTGAGGAGTTTGTGCATACGATCACTAGCTAACCCGGAACTTTACATCTTTCCATAGTGTTGATCCAAAGGCATGCTCACTCTGCCCTAACATAGAAAGCAATGGTCATTTGGGAGAATGCCTGATAGATCAGGGGTGTCAAACATAAGGCCTGCGGGCTGAATGCAACCCCCTGAAGGAATTTATCCAACCCATAATTGGGCTCCCCCAGCGTAATAATTGGGCTTTCTCATATCTTGAAAATATGAACTCGATTTGCACATTTTCTCTTCTGTCATTTGCAGCTAATGAGTTTCTGTATGAGAACAAAATGCTTATTTCTGGTCATCACCTGCTTAATGATGTCACTTCTGGGCCTCAGCAGGTGCCATGAATGCTAACTTCAGCCCTCTATTTGAAACAATCGCTGTGATAGATAACATAGGAGAAGGAGCAGGAGTTCTGTCCACCACCACCTAATTTCTCTTGCCCACCATGCTAACTTAGCAGTGCCAGGGGTCATTGACAGGCTGCTGGCATGTGACTGTAACCCAGGGCCTAGAAGAGGGGGGTAAACGGGGTAATTTGTACCTGGGCCCAGGGTCAAAAAGGGGGCCCAGGAACCTAAGGAGGGGGCCTAGAAATTTCCTGAGGTCTTATATTGTCCTATCTCACCCGAACTCACTGCATGGGATGCTGGGTGTGCAGTGACAGCTGTACTGTATCTAGCTTACTGTATCTAGCTGCCGATTCCACAAGGGTGGGTAGACCTGGGCTCCAAAGACTTTTCCAGCTATCTCTACCTTCCCTCCACCCTGTTTTGCCCCTTCCTGCCCCCAATCTACTCACCTGTCACCACCTTCCCCTGCTCTGTTTCAACCCTCCCCCCCTTTGCAAAGGGGTCCAAAAGAAACTTTGTACCCCCTGATAAAATTGCTCACAGAGCCCCTGCTGTAACCACTCACTGCTTGTGACTGTGCAAGGCCATCATAAGATGGTGCTGTAAAACTTGGAAAAGGATGAAGGGAACACTACAAGCTAGATTGCATTTTATTCATTTATTTTGTTTACAAGATTTCCTTTTCTACAATCCCATTAGTGCAAACAGTTTTAGCAAAATGTCCTCACAGAAATATCGACAGAATATTAATAGCAAACAGAGGTGCAGTTTTCGCACGTAATATACATAGGTAATTTTCATTGATTTCAAGGGACTTCTGCATAAGAAATTGGAGAGGTAAGCATTATTTCAGTCTAAACATTTTACTCTTGCTAGTGCTAATAGCTAATAGCAATTCAATGATGACTTTTTTGAAACCTGCATTTTACAGGATGAGAAGATGGGACCGAGGGGGTGGGGAGATATTTTTACTTATGTTTTAGGAAAATATTAATATTTTAAATGTTATCTTTTTATCTTTTTTTGTTGTGGTCTGCCTGAACAATTTGTTAGGAAATGCTAGAAAAAATATAAAAGGGCACCCTCTAGTTTAGCTGCCTCAACCCCCCTGAAGTGATGAGAGATGCACAAGGTCTTATTTTAATGGGCTTGCACAAAAATAAAAAAATAAAAAAAATAAAAAAGGTTGCAGGTTTAAGCCATGACCAACTCTGTATAGTATATATTTGTGGTTTTATTATGGAATCTTTGCAGTTTTATTATCTTTGAATGATGTTCATCTCATTTTTAAGAAGCTTATTAGAAGGTAGTTCAAGGAAGGCAAAAGCCAACCTTTGTATGGCTGTATATTAATCTACAGCAACCCAGTGTTGATTTGCATATGATTAATGCAAAGAACAAGCTTGGTTTTATCCAGTGTATTTGTTTTAAATATTTTGCCTCTGTCTTTTGGCTGGCCAAAGTATCCCCAGCTCTCCTGAAATTATCTACAGCAATTCCCATTGACTAAGAATGTTTCCAGTTAGATGGGATCTTAATACATAATTACAGAACATTACAGTTCCATTTGGTTGCTTTGTTGGCATGATAAGTATGCACCACGCAACAGTTTTTGCTCCAAAAGAATATCCTCGTTTCTATTGGCATTTCACGCAGTGTCAGTGGAAGCAACGTAGGAAAAAAAAATCATTAGAGACAAAATGAGGCTGAACTGGCACTTTCCCCCATTGTGTTTGTCAATATAGCTGTTCCTAATTTGTTTTTCATCCGCTTCTAGCCACATGGGCCTTGACATTTGTTAGGATATCCCCAGAAGCAGGGCTTTGTCAGCAAAGTTAGCACTATGGCGGCTGCTCTTTCCTCGTAAACAACTTTGCCACCCCAAATCTCGATGAAATACCAAAACCCTCCCTGCCCCACTGCTCTTTTGTGACATGCCAAGAGCATGCTAGTACTCAGAATATTCCGGAATGAATTGGGCAGTGTTCACATGGAATAAAAACCACATTTGTTACCCATGTTTGGCAAGCATTATGCATGAAACAGATTCATCTGTTCATGCTACAGATGTGGGTAATCTGAACATGAGGAGACAGGGCCATACTGCAGTAGCAGACCCACCCCTTGACCTTCATGACTTAACTGGCTCTTCTGTACAGAGTGGATGCATGTACAAATTGTTCTGTCTAAGTAATTGGAAACTCTGCTTTTTTCCCAATTCAAGGCTCCACTGATAGAGCATATGCACATATAATATTTGCCTTGTGCAGCTTCCCCAGGCCTCAGAGGGCCTCTGGAAGGCCTTTGAAAGGCACTTTCAGTTTCAGTTAGAAACCAGAAGTGCCATTCCAAGGTCTCCAGCCAGTCTTCTAAGGCCTGGGGGGGGGGTCTTGTGCAGCCTTCCCGGAAGGTACAGGGAGGGCCAACCCACCAATTTAATTATCCGCAGGGGTTCCAGGAATGAATCCTCTGTGAATACCAAGGTCCAACTATATATAGTAATAACTTGCTGATTCAGACAAAATTGCAAACTATGACTTTTCTCAAGCTAGGATAAGGAGGGAATAATTGCATGCTAAGGGTTATATGTGTTATTTAGCAGCCAACCTCAGTTTGCAACCACAAATGACCCCTGGCTCTCTGATTAATGTGTATTTCTAATTTCGTCCTTGTCTCGTTCACATGTTGTGTTTTATAGTGTACACTTAAAAATTAGGTGTGCATTTTAAAAAAAGAATAATATCATGGAAAAATTTACTTACTTTGTAAATAAATTATAGCCCTAACTGATTTTTGATAGCACACCCTGAGGTTATTCTTGTGATCTACAGCCCAATCCTAACCCACTCTGGAACGAGGAGGTTGCCTGGAGAGGCCAGCTCAGCCCAAGGCAAGGGGAATTCATTCCCCTTAGCTTGGCTAACACGGCAGCAGCCTCAGTGGGGCTACTTGTATCTGCACCATGTAAAGATCGGAGCTGCGCAATGTCTCCCAGGACTGGGGATAGGATCCAGCACAAGTGCCGGATCCTTTCCCCACCCCCTGCTCTCCCGCCCCAGAACGTTTCTTTCGGCCAGAATCAGCTTCTGTCCAACTCCTCCAGCTTACCTGGTGAGTCATGTTTGAAATTAGCATTTCCACTTCCTGTTCGGTCCAGTTGTATTTGACTATGTTTATAGCCACAGGAAGCTCTGAAGCTCTGAATTTCAAGCCACCTCATCGCTGGAAATTATTTTCCTCTCCCTCCCATTTCCACCTCCGAGCTAATTTTACAGACCTGTCAAACGGTCGTGGAAATTACCAGTTATCACTGTTTTATCGAGTTCAGCTGACAAGGCTAGATTGGAATAGAAATGCAGTATGACTGAAGCTGGCCGCTGTAAATTGAATACTCTGACACACTGAGACAATTACTATGTAAATTGTTGCTTGAAAACGTTTTATGCTGGTATTTTTCTGTTGCGCACTTGTCACCAGTTGGATGTCAGGTAGATACTGTAGTCCCCTTGATAGAGAGAGAGAGAGAGAGAGAAAAGGTCAGTTCTGTTTTCTATTTTTTTATTATGATTATTTTTTTCAAGAATCTACTGCTAGGAACATATGTGGCAACAAAAACCGAAAGGAAATTGAAACCTGTACTTATCTCTTTGTTCTGATTTGTGTGGCATGTTCTTTTGTAAGAATTTTGTTTAACGAGGAAGATTGGAGAGGTGGTCTGCTTTTCTGATCTGTGAGTTCTTGCCCTGCCTTTTCTTCATGTTTTTTTGTCCCTTCCTGGCTTCCAAAATGTCTTGCAGACAAACCTGCACTGCTGTTCAGTTATCCATAAGGAAAAAGAAGTTGACAAGCCTGTTGATAGGTCTAGAAGCTGTAAGAGCTGGTCCCTGGCCAACATCCTGCCACTGGTCTCCCATAATGTGCATAAAATATTATCACTATAACCATAGGGTCAAATAAATTGCCGCTTTTATGAATTGCCTTTTTTCTATAAACTGGCTGAAATGGTGCCAACTCTCCCCTCCTTTCTCCAAATTTAACAGGCTCAGGATGTTTCAAAATTACAGACTTGTTGGCAAAAAGCCACTGAAGGTTATCATTTGTAAATGGCATATCAGCAGAGCATGTTATTTACAATGCAGTCACATATCCAATGATTAAATTTCTGTTTATGTGGATATTTTAAGTCCAAATCATTTCATCCTGTTTGGCTAATAGTCCTGTGCACTGCAGTCCAGGTGAATGTAGAGGACAGAAAAATTCCCTGTTGCATTCACAAACACAAATACCTCTAACTAGCTCTGTGGGAGCTTTGAACTGGCCTTTGCATTTTCAGCTGTTCAGGTTGCTTGCAAAAGATCCTGTTTTTGTTTTGCTTTAGATTCCTACCATGCTTTTTCTTGCCAAATGGTAACACAAAGCAATCTACATTACAAAGGGCAAAAATATAAAATGCAGCAGTTTAACAAAAAAAGTGACACAGCAGTAAAGAGTGAGAAAACAAACATAAACAGGGAACCAGTAATAATTGAATTGCCCATCAACCAGTCCAATAGGCCTAAATGAACACAGTCCTCTGGTCCCAAATGACTTTTAGTTGCAAGGTTGAAAAAGCAACTCAAGAATAACTCTGTACTCAGGAGTGAAGGTTTGCAGGCTTTTATTTCATTGCAAGCAATGGGCATCTCACGGGACTAGTGTCCAAAGCATGAGAGCAATTCCCAATATTGATTTGACCATTTATACAATTTTGGCTCTTTGTCCCAAAACCTAGACTTCCTATTGGCTGAAATTTTACATCAGAGATGGGGCAAACATCTAATAGGTTACAGATAAGATACAATTTGCATAAAAGGTGGAAAATAGGTGGGCAACAAGTGGGCAAAACAATTGATTGGCTATGATTTACATACAGGTGGGGTTTCACCTTAAAACCTAGAAAAGTACAAAAGTTTCTAAATCCCAGCAGGGTGCACTATAATATTTACCTAGTGTTGGATCACATTCACATAAATCAACCCAATTATGCAGATTGTTTTGACAAATTTTAGAATAACAGCATTTAAAAAAAAAAGCAACTGTGTGATCTTATCTGCATACCTTTCCTATGCGTTAATATATAGACACTAGGCAGCAGCTGTGGGGCCTCTCTGCTATACCAAGGCTTTTGTCTTTTATTAAGTGTCTCTTAAGACTTTTCTAAAATCAAGCAACTTTGGTTTCTATGGCTTAATTTTATATTACCATGCACTCCCCAAATAAATACAGCCGACAACAGGTATGGAATTAAAATGGGCCACTTTTATTAAAATACCAAACATTGCAACAGGGCAACAAAAGGGGTTAAACAAACCCATCCCAAGTGTGGGGTTCTAGGCGGTGGAAACGGCCCTAGCCGTCTACGTCCCCCAGTCTCGTAGGGCGTCCACCCGACTCCAGACATAGCTCAATTGTTATTAAGTCCACCTTTCAACATCACCCAAAGAGGGTAAGTCAGCAGAACTGCTATGCCTTCAGGTCACCCCTGCAAGGCCCCCAAGTTCGAACAAGGGGCTAACCAGCCTGCCTCCTCAAGTCAATCAGGCATCATGGGAGCGGTTGTGGTTCACTCCACATCTATTGCTGACTTAGATTGGACACCGAGAAGGTCATCTGCCTACCCACCCCGCACTTCTACTGCCACAAGGGGACGTCAGCCTAGCGCTTGGCCTTCCCTGCACCCAAAAAGGTTCTCAAGCCCTGTTGCAAGTCTGTTAAAAAGAGGTCATAACCCATAGGAGAAAGATGCACTCCATTGTCACGGTAAAGAGCAGGCTGCCCAAAACAAATTCCAGGATGATGGATAGCCACTTCCCCGAGCTCCATGATGACCCTGCCCAGGTAAACATTAACTCTTTTGCAGGCAATGTCTATTCTTCTAATGCTGCGCACCCACCTCCAAACCCTCCTAGGCAGCATATCAGACCACAGGATAGTAATCCCAGGGAACTAACTAACGAGTGTTGTAAAATCCCTGCAGGCCTGGAGCCTCAAAGACATAGACGTCCTCTGGCCCAAGTCATTCTCGCCTAAGTGGACAACGATTACCTGGGGCAGGGGTTAAGTGTGATAAAATCCAGAAAGGCTGGGAAAAACTGATTCCAACGCATACCCCTCTTGGCCAACCAATCAATGTGCACAACATTACCCAGCTTCAGCTGAGAGCCGAAACTGGATGACATGGCGTGCTTCCGGGCCCAAAAAACTTAGGGATGTCCTCAGATCAGGACCCTGACTGGGCACCTCCCTCACAGACCTGTTGAAAGAAAAGCATATCGTGAGGCAAACTCACTTAACACCCACTTAGAAAAGCTCACAGTTAAAAAGGTATAACACATTCCCTCAACCTTGTGAGGAATACACATCGCCCCACCCAAATGGGTCTGGGCAAACACTTGCATGGCCAGTAACCTGGTCATCACAAACATATCGCCCCATCCGAAACAGGACTTGGGGCAAACACGATCCAGGCCAGAGCCTGATCAACAGGGTTTCTTATAGACCAAAGACGGCACCTACACATCGTGCCAACGTGGCGCAGCACCGTGGGGTAAATGCAACTGCAGAATGACTATCCCCCATGCTCACCCAGGGAGTCACAGCCTATACTAAAAGGCCTAGCATTAACGAACGTAGTATTTAAATGCACCAGAGCGCCATCTGCCGATGCGCTTGATGTCCTGGGGCGAAAAACCAATGCGAGCAGCTGCTGATGTTGCCCCAATTCTAAATGAATGAAGCCCATATAGTTCTGGCCTCAAACCCAAGTGAGCCAATGCCCTTTTAAAAATGGCCCGAAACTGATAAATCGTGAGGGGGAAATGATCCAAATGTTGAGGTAGTGGGCCCGCTGGAGGAACCAACAAGGAATACTGTTCCATGACAGATGCAGGGCAAAGGTACCACATAGGAGCCCGTTCAAGCTGAATACACTCCCCACGCCCTGTCTGGTCAGTCTTGGACACCCTCAAGTGAAGGGACAGAATCCCATGTTCCAAAACACAGTCACCCCATTGAAGTACTCTATCTGGGGAGGCAAGCTTTGATCTAACCAACATCTCACCAGGGCGAAAAGCCCCATAAAACATTACAAGAGTCACTGTTCTAAACAACAGAGACTCAAAGGCTGAGAAACACATGGCACAAAACTCCATACTCAGCCCATGCAAAATACTAGGTGTAATAGGTTGACGCTTAGCTGGACCTGCTGGGAATCTCCTTTTTAGCCCTGCCACCATTTTCTGCACCTTGAACTCCTTGGTGAAGTCCTGAATTTCTCAGGCCCTTGACTGAAAAGAAATGGCAGCCAGATAAATGGACATAGACTTGTAGGATATTCCCCTATCATGTAGTCCCAAAAGGAACTGCATAAGAGTATGTGGCGTGAATGGTCCCTGAACTGGCACCGAAGTTAACCTACAGAAATCACAAAACTCGTGGATCTTACTCATGCAGCTGGCTCGGGTAGATGAAGCCAACGATGCCCAGATGGCTTCCTGGGCCTCGTTGTACTAAGGTCCCACAGCCATTGGGGCATGTGCTCGGGATCCTGCCTGGCCTCGGAAGCTAGCTGCTGGAAATGCTCCTCCTGGAATCGAAAGAGAGCATCAGCTATGCTATTCTCAATCCCAGGGACATGTCTGGTTGAGAAAACAGTGTTGATAGCAAGGCACTGCTTAACAAAGACTCTAACCAAATTCATAACCTGGGGGGATTTGAAGGTCTGCATGTTAACTGTGTGGACCACAGCCTGATTATCGCACCAAAAGCGAACAGAAGAGTTGGCAAACTCCCCTGCCCATAAATGGACTGCCACAACAGTTGTACTAAAAAGGTCAAATCCCTGGTGACCCCTTCCTGAACCCAAACCAAGGAGCTGCGCACCCTCTAAAGATCACTCCAAATCCCATACCTCCCGCAGCATCCGAGTGAACCTGGAGTTCCGCTTCAATTAACTACGAAGATCTCCAAAATGAGATCCTGTTGAAGTCCTTCAAGAATTCCAGCCAGCGTTTCAAATCTTCCCTCATACCAACTGACACCCAAAGTCTGTGGGACGGGCGACTAAGCCCAACCATAGCATTGCATAGTCGCCTGACAAAAGCCCTACCAGGGGCGATTATTATTATTATTATTATTATTATTATTATTAACAGTATTTATATACCGCTTTTCAACTAAAGTTCACAAAGCGGTTTACAGAGAAAAATCAAATAACTAAATAACTAAGGGCGATGACCTTACAGGTGAAATTAAGGTGCCCAACCAGCCTTTGCAATTCTTTTAACGTTAACTTATGGGACCCCAGGACACTAAACATGTCAGTCAATTTGTCCGATTTATCCCTGGACAGGCGACTGGTCTGTGCCACCGAGTCTAAGTACCTAAAACGGTTAGCTTATTGACCGGGCCCTCCGTCTTGTCATGCGCCAAAGGGACACCAAGTTGCTCATACACAAGTGAAATCACCCAGAAGCCGAGCGCAGTAGTGGGCAACTGTTACCCTGCACATTCCTGATCTCGTCTGATCTCGGAAGCTAAGCAGGGTCAGGCCTGGTTAGTATTTGGATGGGAGACTGCCTGGGAATACCGGGTGCTGTAGGCTTATACCATAGTCTTTCAAGACTGAAGGTTGCCAACCACCATAGTGGGCAGTGTATTGTAGCCCCGTCCTAAAGCGTACAGTCCATTCCAAAAATGAACTAAATGCCTCAAAAACAGAACAAGAAATTGAACATCCCATTGGTAGCGCCCGGTCCACGTAATAAACCCCTTCAAAATGAAAACCCAACTGGCAAAAATCCTGAGGGTGCACGGGCAGAAGTCTGAATGCAGATTCAATATCTGCCTTGGCCATCAAAGCCCCGGGGCCACACCTCCTGAGGTGGCTAACAGCCTCATCTAAGGAAGTGTACCTGACTGAGCACCTTCTGGAAAAGACAGATGGTGAATCAGCCTGAATTGACCCAGGGCTTTTTTGGGTACCAGTCCCAAAGGTGACACCTGCAGGTTACTTAAAGGAGGCACAGCAAACGGTCCAACTACTCTGCCTGCCTCAACCTCCTTGGCTATTTTATGCCTTACCACATCCTCCATGCCACTAACTGACTGAAGGTTATGAGCAAACGTGTGGCTGGCCGGCGGCGGTGAAGGAATCCTGAATCCAAACTTAAAACCATCCAACAGCAATTGAGCTGCAGGTTGATAATTATAAAATTGCAGCCAGTAGCCTAAGGACGAAATCTTAATTGGCGTTGGGCCCCTTATTAACACCTGACGGGGGTCCGCTGCCGGACTTTCTCCCACCCTGGATGAAGGGTCGCAAACCCGACTGGGGACCACTGAGCCTGGGGCATTTCGCAACTGGGTGCTTAGCTCTGCACATGCTGCAGTCGTGGGAATAGGGGCAGCCCTGCCTATTACATTTCCCGGTGGCATTGAATTTGAAGCATGCGCACTGGTTTTGAACCCACTGCGCACCGCCTGGTGCTTTATGCTGCTCCATTCTGTTATGCGCAATTAAATGCCCACTGTTTGCCCTATCACCAAGCATGGCCCTGTCAGGAAGAACCAACTGCACCCAGAGTTCCCACTGGGGTACAGTCCAATTGAGAGCTGGGTCATGCAAAGCCCTGATATGGAAATGCTGGTCATAGGCCATTGAAGCTGCCCCAGCATGGTCACGAAAAGCGCGATGAATAATGTCCAGGTATTTAAAGAGTTTCCCTTCCTTCTTAGGGTACATCTGGACAGTGACTCCGATATATATGATGAAACTGTTGAGCCAATTAGTCCAATTTTGATCAATTTTTCTTTGCCTAATGGTTTCAGCATCTCGCACGGGATCGGGATCACCCACTTTGGGGGTAGGCTCTGGCTCAGTGTGTAAAAGGCTAAACATGTCTATAAAGTCACCTTGCCATATCTTTTCCTTAACTGCCAAGGTGAGGTGCGAACCCAAAGGGATGGCTATAGTGCCATATGAAATCTTAGGCTTTTCCTTCTCCTCTACCAAGCCCAGAGAATCAACCTCCCAATCCACATCCTGCTGCTCAAAATCGGGCTCACGCACAGCTGGGTACTGCCAATAAGGTGCAGGGGCCCTCCCTGCCTTGGGTCTAGCCTTGGGGTAGGGATATGCCCAGCCTAATGCCCAAGGGTACTGTGGATAGCTAGGACCATGCCAGAAAGTAGGGGGGGCCCCATGGGGACCAGGGTTGCTCTGAGACAGCCCAGCCAGAAGGCCAGATTTGGCCCTCCCGCTCATCCCAAACTGGTTCCAGGTTCTGGTCAAAGTCAAACACTGGCTCACCTTGCCCCCTGCTGCCTCTATAGGCCTGTGGCTGTGGTTTCTTAAGTGGGCTGACTGCCTCAACCTCAGGGGAGCTGTCATCCTGTGGGTCACCTTCCTCGGCAGTGACCAGTGCACCAGCTGAGGCGGCAACCTGCTTAGGGGGGAGAGAGGCACCCATCAATGCACCTTTATTTTTTCTGGCAGACCTGCATGGTCCAGGGGCCAGACTGGAACTCGAGCCCCCATCACCCTGGCCCACTTTCCTGAGTGCTTTTTCTTTTTGCCTGGCTTCGTAACGGGCCATAAAGGAATGAAACTCCACCATCTGGTCCTTGTCGTCGGAAGAAGAAGGGGGGGATGGGGGTGGCCGCACTGGGATAGGCCTTTTGGCAGCCTTACCACCTGACTTCTGCATCTTTTTACCCATGTTTCCAAGATAGTGTATGAGACAGGGGCCCACCACCCCTATGTTCTTGTTTTAACCAGTAGGATACAGCAGCCCCCAGAGGGGCATGATAGCCTCGACGACTGGACCACTCTGTTGCCACCGCTGTTCAGGATCGCCCTGCTGCCACCTTCCTGTGCCAGCTCAAGGGGGGGTTGCACCAGAGCAGGGCACCTGAGCACGTCCTGCCCCACTGGAGATGCCACCCTTCTGAAGATGCCAGAGATTCCTCCCCAACACAGCAGGGGGGGAGCAGACAAAAAACCACTGACAATGCACTGGGGGGGGTGCAGCCAGGCCCTCTAAAAGCCCCCTTTGCCACTCCCACAAGGGACTCCACTGAGGAGTCAGTGAAAAAACAACGGGGGGGGGCAGAGAGAAGCAGCCGATAGGTACTGGGGGGTGGAAACAGTACCCTCCAAAAGCCCCCAAAACAACCCCCCAATCTGGGAGTGCCTGCTATTGGGGCAGCACAGAGCAAGATGACGCCAGGCTTACTCACCACATGGCACCACACGGCACTTAAAATGGCCGCTGCTCCTTAGCGCGCTAGCCCCAGTTGCCCGGCTGCCCAAGGTGGCTGAGAGGAGCCACCCCCCGCAGCTCATGCAGCCTGCTCGGCACAAGAGCCTGCAGCCTTGGCTGTGAGAGGCGCCCGCCACCCGCTCTCTCCGCAGGGCAGCCCTAGCCCAAGCCTGCACGCGGGGCTGAGGGCAGAGACGGGGCTGGAAGCGCGCCTCGTGCCCCAGTTGCCCTGCTGCCCAAGGCAGCTGAGAGGAGTCTCCCCGTGCCACTCACACAGCCTGTGCAGCTTGAGAGCCTGCAGCCTTGGCTGCGAGAGGTGTCCACCGTTTGCTCACTCCGCGAGGCAGGCGCACAGGGCTGAGAGTAGAGACGGGGCTGGAAGCGCGCCTCGCACCACTCAAGCCCCATCCCCAGGGCAGCCTACCACCCGCTCCTGGATAAGCGACCGGTTGCGTCGCTTGCCAGGAGCGGACTGAGCAGCCCCTTGCGCACGTGCGTCTGGGCTGCTCTCCCGTCCCACCCCCTTCAGCCAGCCAGCCAATCAGCTGGCAGCAAACACCTGCTGCCAGCTCATAGGGGGGAAAGCCTGGCAATCAATACCAGCGCTCCAGGGAGGTGCACTAACAGACCTAACTATTTTATGATTATTATGTCCCCTTATATGCAGGTTACAGGCTACCTTGTTTTACTATGTACTTTTGCTCGAAAAGTACTAAAAGTTTTGTAACTAACAGTTACAAAGCTAGTGAATACAATCAGTGAATGTCTCTTAACCTTTGCCAAGGTGTGAGCTCATTCCTCTTCAGTAGCTGTTTGGCACCTGCTATCTACACAAAGTGTAATCATCTTGAGCTGAGGCTCCAAGCCCCACCTTCAGCCAGCTTCTTTCTGTCAGACTCACAAAAAATGATTCTTTATTAAAGGCAAGCAGCCTTTGCCATTGTGTGTTGGTATGCTTTATACTGGGCTATCCAGTGACCTTTATACGTGGGTTACAGTCTGGGGTCAAAGGTCACCATGCCTTAACTTGTGCAATAACTAGGCATCTAAATATGAGAAAGGTGGGGGCCTTATGGACCTTCAATGGCACATGCTCACGCAAAAGGCGATCCCATGGATAAGTCAAGGGCAGGCTTTAAGCCAAAGACCATAGAATTTGCTATGATAAGTCAAGGGTAAAATATGGGGGCATGAAATTCTTTGAAAATAACTTACCAGTAATTCTTCTGAGGCCGTACCAGAAAGCCAAAAGGGGGGGGGGAATTTACCTTCTTTTCCAAACAAGATGAAGGCGCTTCTGGGAGTTGTAGGCTTTGTGAGGAATGCAATACAGGCATGCCCCCATATCCACGGGGGTTCCATTCCTTAACCCCCCCATAGCCAAAACCATGGATACAGACAAATGCCTGTCCCCATGGTCCAGGGGGTTGCCAGAGGGTCTTCTAAACCCAGAAGAGGCTTAGTACATATGTCCCTGGCCTCTGCCGTCTCATACTGAGTTCAGCAGCTGAAATAACATGACTTCCAGTTTGTTTCTCTTTAAAATGTATTTGCTTTGCCAGGTCTCTTCTGATTATATATGCAGTGGCCCCCTGTATCCACAAGGATCCCATAGCCTCAGTTTCACTTATTCACAGCTCTCAAATTCCTTGGCACCAATTTGAGTTGCCTCATAGTAGCTGCTGGGGCTTACCCCAAGGAGACCTGCAGCAGCTGAAAATCTTCAGTCCATGAACTGAGAGTCCACCAGATTAAATATTCTTGATTTAAATTAACCTGTTCCTCCCCAGTAGTATTACCTGTAAAGGGGAAAGCTTATGGACACCGTTTCTGTGGCTGTAAGTTGACTGATAGCAACTGTGAGAAGCAATTTCCATCAAGGCTGGGGGTTGGGAGACAACACCTTCTTCTCCTATGGCCCCAAATCAAATCAAACTTCCTGCAGCTGCTTTTTGAGAGGAAAAAAAATACACCAGGAGTTTCAAGCACAGAGCTCTCTGGCAATGAGCTTATGGAAGTGTTGGTGCTGTTTTGAGTATGCTTATACTTGTATCTCTCTCATTGCTAATAATATGTTGGAAGAAATTTCTAAGCTCTTCCTAGTTTTCCCCAGAGAAGCACATGCCATTGAATGAGCAGAGCTTACATTTTTCAGATCTTAATGCTGAAATGGATATGATAGACAATCATTTTTTCCATGTTCTCTCAACAGTAGTGGCTTCCATGCGTCTTGATTGAATATGCTGTCAAGAACAATGGGTTAACATCCTCAAATGATTGTTTCAAAATAGCCTTCTGAGTGTGGCTTGTGAATTCAAAGCTTTTAAAGTCAAACAAGCACGAAATACTAAACATTCATTTATAATCCGTTTTCATGTTGTATTTCTCAACATCACACAATATTTGAAAAACACCCTTGATAGAGTTTGTATCACTATATACCTATTAGTTGCAATCCTTTAGTAACTATTTTGAAAGGAAATAAATGGCGTTGGATTAACCTCTGCCATAAGAATCAACTTCATCATTTGCTATTTGGCAAGTCTGGCAATCTGACTGAATTCTTAGGGCTCAATTCAAGTACTGGGCAGCATCGCTCTTGTGTGTACTGCTCTGGCAATGGCTGTCGTAAATGTGCTGTAAGGTACATTGCAGACACCAGGAGGGGAGAGGCATCAGTGGGGAGGCCAGCACCAGTTAATGCTGGGCCTCCATGCTGGAAGGAAGATCAGGAGGAACCACAGAAGGTAAGTTCCTCTCCAGAAGGCAAGGAAGTGTTCCTGGGCAGGGAGAGGGGGCGAAACTAGGTGGAGGGAGGGTCGTCTGGGGGCAGTTCAGGCCCGGGAAGGGGGTTGGTGGCAGAGGCTGCTGCCAAATTCTATCCCCTCCTCCCATGCCCGAAAGCCCAACATGAGCTACTCATATCTGCACCAGTGATTGAACTGGTGCAGATCCAAGTAGATTCATAGGGGCTGTGGGGGCTCTACACAGGGTAAGGCAACCTATGTCCTTTTACCCCAAGGAGGCCTCTGCCTGCTTCTTCTGCCTCGCAACATACAGTGGTGGCCATTTTGGCACTGCCATACCACAGGATGGATTAGCACCCTAGGATTCGGCTGTTACTGATCCATTAATCACACACCTTGAACTGAAGTTTTTTTCTTGTGTTACCATTTCTGCATAATGGTTCAAATGTTTACCATATAGATTTGTAAAATCCTTATAAAATATATTTCTCTTTTAAATATTGATTGGTGACTTTATTTTCTAAAACAAACTATACTTTGGTTTTGTTGTGTAAACCGCTTTGTTTTGGTTGAAAAGTGGTATATAAATATTCTAAACAATAATAATAGTTTGCATATAAGTGGGGCCTTGGTATCTGCTGGGGATCCATTCTCAGACCCCCTGTAGATACCGAAAATCATGGATAAGCAAATCCATGATCTTCGGCCCCTTAAGCCCTCCGAAGGGGACTGGAGCTGTGCTCCTGCCTCCTCTGGAGAGTTTTGCGAAGCCCAGAGAGGGAGCTCACATCCTCCTGTGGCCTCTCCTGGCTTCAGAATGGCACCTGGAGACTAAAATATGTCTCCCAAGGGAAACCAGAATGGATGTGTTTATGCCTCTTAAGGCAGAGACGCGGGGAAGTCCCCAGAGTGTTCAGATAGGCCTGAGTCTGGCTCAACTCAGGTTCAGGGGACTTGTGTTGAGCCAGAGCCACAAAGGTAAAATCTGCAGATAAACAAGCTCCACCTGTACAGCCCCTTTATTACCGTATTTGTGGTTACTTGCTAAAAGCCAACAAGAATTTCACTGAAGAGATTTATTTCATTCAGGAATTGTGACAGCTACCCTTGGGATTCTATCAGCCTAATTTGTTTGCCTGTTGCAAAGGAATTGGACTGGCTAATCCTTTCTGTATAATGCAAATGTTTCTTTGAAAAGCCAACAGTGTTTAAATGATTCCAGAACAAGAGACAAGTTCTGCAGTGAAATAAAAGACCCAGCTTCTGCATTCTAGTTCAGATGAAAAAAAGAGCAAAGCCCAGCAGACTTGGTTAGGGTCATTACACACGAGATAGCTTCCAGTTGTTATTAATACAATCAATTTATATGCTGCCCTTCAAGATAGGTAGCTTCCAATAAAAAAAATAAAATGAAGAAAAAGCAAAAGAATGTATATATAGGTATCTCCCACTTTCTGATAATTCATTTTTTGACCACCCGCTCTTTCAACACATTTTAGTTATACCTGGAAGTCATGCATTCAACATATACTCTGCTCTTTCAACAACACTGCTATTCTAAAGGCTAAAATTGCGCTCCCCCATGTTGATTTGCATATGACATGGTGATTCAAACTGTTTTGGTATGTGTATGAGACAGAGAGCATGTGCCAACTTTAGCTCCAGGTCTGTTCCCATTCCTGAAGGCATGACTGAGAGTCCATTTGCAGAAATCTTTGTGTGACAGCAGGAATTTGCAAGATAAAAAAGGCATTTGCAGTTTGCTAGCTAAAGAAGCATTGGAAGCAATTAGTAAACTTAAAAAAAAGACTGAGTTCTGCTTTTCAACCATTTCCACTTTTCACCACTAGTCCCATCCCTAACCTGTCCAATGAGCCGGCGACACCTATAATAAATACAACAGGTAAAAGCAACATGAAAAGCCAATCGCATCAGGGATCAAGCATTTTTCATCGAAGGCTTGGGAAAATAAAAAAAACATCTTTATATTGCACTGAAATGATCGCCAACTGTGCACCTAATGAAATATTTCTCTTCTGCATATGTATATCTTCCATATGTATACCATCAGATGTGGTAATCTGCTTTGTTGTGCAACCTTGTAATTAAATTCACATATACCATCCACAAAATAAATGTTTACTCACCTTCTTGGGGAAGGTGTTCTTCAAGGAAAGAGATGTTCTTTGTAGCAGAAGATGAATGTTTCATCCCTTACCTTGAGGAAGTCTCCCAAGACTGCCCCTCCCACCACAGGATGTACCACATGCCCCATTGGTACAGCTGCATCTGCGATGGAAAATTGGACAGGATTGGACCTTCATTCAAGCAGAGTCATAAACCTTTGTTCTGATTGCTGCTCACTACTAGTGTGTGGCCTACAAAAAAATAGGAACTCAGGTAATAAAAAGTTTTAAAAGAAAAAAATACTTACAATTCACAAGTATGTATATCTGTTAGTTGCACAGGTCCTAGTCTTTGGTACAAGAAGTCTGAGAGCTATTCCCTTTGCATGGGTATGTGACACCTTGTGGCATAGAAGACTCCATGTGGCTCGTCAAACTCTTGGAGAGAGGTCTTGCATGCTTGGGGATCAGGAGGAAGGGGGGAAGGAAGCTACCCCCACAGGTCTCTGACCATGCCTTGGGAAGCCAATGAATCATGCTGTGGAGAATGGCCCAGGTGTAGCATAACCCATAAACTCCCCTGTGCCTTTCCTTGTTGTCTCATATGCAGTCAGATTGACACCACACTTAGCATATCCTTTGTCTTTCTCTTTTGAATCTTGGAGCTGTGCCTTTGGCCTCTACACAGGACAGTTTCCTCTCATGTGTGCATGTTAATCTATATTCACACCCAGTAGCACCACCAATGACTACATCCACCATTTTACGGAACGGTCTCTTGTGTTCATACTTATTCAGCCAGCCATCCCGGACCTGCAGCCTTGTGCACTCCTCTTTCCCTCTTCTCTTGAAACTTCTGCTTTCACTTGTATCAACAAATCATAGCTCCCTGTTATGTACAAACTTAGGCAACTGTCAGTTGTTAAGTAGCTGTAGTTAAAGCATAGCAGTATGCCAGGCAGGGTCAAACCAAGATTTGATAACCCGGTTTACTGTATCTATAGTTGCTTAACAAATAGCAGTCCCTCAAGTTCATATGTATGTGCCCCCCCCCATCTCTTAAAGAATGTCAGCTTCCTCAAGTTGTTGCCTTGGAATAATCAAGAGCTATATTGGGAAGCACTCCATTGTCTTCTTCAGCAAGAGGCTCTTGATTCAAGGCTAGCTGCTTCATGGAGAAATTATGATGTAGTCTTGAAAAGGACGAGTTGGTATTTTGCTGCACAAGGAGGTGCGAATTGCCAGTGAAAAATCTTTTAACTGCTTAGCCAGGCATTCCCTTTGCATCTTTTTACATCAAGCACCAGATTCCTTACCTATTGAGCATAAATGGAGAATTTAAAGGTCCAATGGAAATTCTGAATATGTTCAGATGCCCATATTGGAGATACCCATATTGAATGACCTTCCTCATTCACTGTGGAAACTTGCAGGGCTCAATAGCCCTCAAAATTTCTCATTTCTTGCTTGAGGGGGAATGATCTCCCATATGGAAAAAAAATTAATCATATGTTTATTGTACTGGAAGCAATAACAACCCCATGTAGCAAAGAAACTGCTATGAATCAAATGCTAACTGGTTCTACTGAAATTACTCATAGTAGCAGTCCAAAACTTTCATGTGTAAAATCCCAAATATAACAAGCGGACCTCAACAGGTGGGAAACCCTGGCGTCTGAGCAGCCCGCTTGAAGGCAGGCTGTGCAGCATGGCCTTTCGCAGTTTGAAGAGACACTTGGCCAACAGACTGAGGCAAAGAGGCAAAGAAGGAAGGCCCATAGCCAGGGAGACAGACCAGGGGCAGACTGCACTTGCTCCCGGTGTGGAAGGGACTGTCACTCCCGAATTGGCCTTTTCAGCCACACTAGACACTGTTCCAGAACCACCTTTCAGAGCGCGATACCATAGTCTTTCGAGACTGAAGGTTACCAACATGAACATGAATGAACATGAATGAACATGAACATGAATGTCTATATAACACAGGCCATATACCATATTTTTCGCTCCATAAGACGCACCTGACCATAAGACGCACCTAGTTTTTAGAGGAGAAAAACAAGGAAAAAAATATTCTGAACCAAATAGTGTAATAAAATATTTAATAAACTATAACAGAATAACATTTGAACCATGTAAAGTGAACAGCAGTCAACAGTGGCATTAAGAACCATTATCACTGTCATTAACAAATGGAGAGACTTAAAGGTTTGAGTACTCTAGTTTTCTGGAAACCCCAAGAATTCATCATCACTAGAGTCAGTATTTATGAAGCTCACAAAAGCAGGTGCACACAAATAGGGGATCACATTATCTTTCTGCTACAATGATGTTCTGCCAAATTCCAATCCACTGGGCCTCATGCCCGCTTAAGCCTGATCCGTCCCCCTTGTGCAACTCAACAGTGCAGCAAGCAAAAATGAGTCCAGTTCCAGTCCACAGATGCCAAGTAAATCAGTCCCATCATTCAGAGTTACCAAATCAGAGTCCAGAGCCAATAAGCCAAATTACAGTCCAAGGTCAGGTTCCAGGTAGGTCAGTTAAATCCATCAGGGTATACAAGTCCAGTCACAATCCACAGTCAGATTCCAAATTCAATAAACCCAGTCAGTCTCCTCCTCCAACCTGCACTCCTTCAAAACCCACAAACCCTTTCTGCCTCTGGTACTCCTTATATCCCTGAGGGCCCTATTGCCTTCCAGTGGCTGCAGCTGTACAGCACACTCTGCTGGATGCCCAGGCCTTACCCTTAAAGGGACCACTGCTGACACCATATCTACCTCCTCACCAGATCTTCCTGGATTCCAATACAAGGGGGGGGGGAGCAGATCTCTATACAGACCAGTGCAAAAACAGGGGAAAAGTGTGGGGGAGGTAAGATCTCTGTATAGGCATCACAGCAAGACCATTGCAAAACCCCTTGCACACAGAACCAACAGATGGAAGTGGGGGGGGGCGCAGATCTCCATACATACCAGTGCAAAAGCAGGGGAAAAGTGTGGGGCAGGTAAGATCTCTGTATAGGCATCACAGCAAGACCATTGCAAAACCCCTTGCACACAGAACCAACAGATGGAAGTGGGGGGGGGGGTGCAGATCTCCATACATAGCAGTGCAAAAGCAGGGGAAAAGTGTGGGGGAGGGAAGATCTCTGTATAGGCATCACAGCAAGACCATTGCAAAACCCCTTGCACACAGAACCAACAGATGGAAGTGGGGGGGGGGGTGCAGATCTCCATACATAGCAGTGCAAAAGCAGGGGAAAGGTGTGGGGGAGGGAAGATCTCTGTATAGGCATCACAGCAAGACCATTGCAAAACCCCTTGCACACAGAACCAACAGATGGATTTGGGGGGGGGGGGTGCAGATCTCCATACATAGCAGTGCAAAAGCAGGGGAAAGGTAAGTCAGCCCCAGTAGAGCCAATGGGGCTCACTCCCAGGGATGAGTGGACGGGAGAAAAGCCTGCCAGCGCCTCCTCTCCCAGGGAGGAGCCCGTCTCTGTCCCTGGGCTCCCTGGACTCACTCCCTAGGCTCGCTCCCTGGGCTCACAAGCCTGCCAGGGGCTCACTCCTAGGGATGTGTGGACAGGAGAGAAGCCCGCGATTGACTCATTTCGCCTGGAGATGGACTGGTAGCTCGAGGATCGACATAATGAGCACCTCTGCTCTAGGGGCTTGCTTAGCAAGACTGCCATCCCACCCACGCTTTCCTGGGACTGAGCCCCAGTGACTGAGACTTACTTCTGAGTAGACACGTGGGCTTTCTCAGCGAGCCTGCCATCCCCCCCCTTTCCTGGGAGTGAGTCCCAGTGACTCTGAGACTTACTTCTGAGTAGACACATGGGCTTGCTCAGCAAGACTGCCACCCCACCCACGCTTTCCTGGGAAGCTGAGCCGAGCAGAGCGGGCAGGGGGCGGGGCCAGGGGCGGAGTTTTTTTTTTTTTTTGCAGTATTCGCTCCATAAGACGCACACACTTTCCCCCCCACTTTTTGGGGGGGTAAAAGTGCGTCTTATAGAGCGAAAAATACGGTATATATATGCCTATATAGGCATATATATATATATGCCTATATATAATATATGCCTATGTCTGTGATTATGGTGAAATTGTTCTCATTTAATAAGAAAAAAAATAACATGATTTGCTCTGAAAAGTTTTGATCTAAGCTGTGTCTGTGCTGTCCCACTGTTTTTAATGATAATGAACTGTAAATTTTGCAAATCTTCTGCAATATCTGGAAAGCGTTTTTCTAGACCAGTGGTTCTCAAACATTTTAGCCCAGGATCCACATTTTAGAATGACAATCTGTCGGGACCCACTGGAAGTGATGTCATTAACCTGGAAGCGATGTCATGCCAGAAGTCACATCATCAAGCAGGAAAATTTTTTAACAATCCTAAGCTGCAATCCTATCCACACACCCAGGAGCAAACCCCATTGATAATCATTGTTAAAAGCATATACAGCCAATTAAAAGTACAGATCTCCCCAAATGTAGTCACATACCATGTTGGCATCAAGTCTAATATACTCAAAATGAAATACTGAAATGAATGGGAACCTGCCTAGTGGGTCCTGACCCACAGTTTGAGAAACAGTACTTTAGACATATAAAGAAAGGAGAAATAGCACTTTGTACACATACCTCAATAAGACATGAGACAGGGGTTTTGGATTGGTGCCGTATGGCACTTTCTAGCTGTAGCAAAGGATGAAATGCCAGAGGGCATAGTCTCAGTAGGTACACGTAGCGGGTCAATATTGTCAATTCAGGCTGGCAGTGGCTCTCCAGTGTTTCAGACAGGAATGTTGCCTCTGCCCTACCATTGAACCACAGCCAGGTTGTGAGCAACAAGTGCCTATGCAGCTCCAAGCGTGCTGTTCCTTGTAGCCAGGATAGCTCCTTCCCCTCTTATTGGCTGAGGCCAGGGGTCACAATAGTAGACTGGGCTAAGCCAGCTTTTAGACTATTATGGAATATAAATAATCAAGCTGGTTAGAAGCATATCACAAAGGCTCATAAGGATCTTGAAATTAAAGAGACAGCATGATACAAAATGGTAAGAGCAAGATATTTGGCTTCATAAACCATTTTGCAGCCATTTTTGTTGAAAAGCAGTATATAAATACTGTATGCTTGGTAACAGCCCAATCTTATGCGTGTCTACTCAGAAATAAGTCTCATTAAAGTCAATGGGGCTTACTCCCAGGAAAGTGTGGATAGGATTGGGCTATAAGTTGGTACTAACAGGGATTAGTGGTATTAACAGGGGGGGGAAAAGTTTGTTCTATTGTAGAGCCAATAAATAGATAAGCATAGAGTGTCATTTCATTGGTCAGTTGCAGAATCACTTTGCTGATTCTGAAAGGGGGAAAAGGGAATCATTTGAGAGTGAGTGAGTGTGTGTGTGTGTGAGAGAGAGAGACCACCTGAGAGTCACAGGGCCTTAAGTTTGGAAAACATTGTTTCTATTGCTGCATGTTCCCATACTTTATTATGCCACTGTTTGATCATTCTGTTCTTCCAATAGAAAGCAATTTGGAGTATGGCTTTCCCTGTAAATAAAAGAGTAATTTGTTCCCTATTATTTCTTTTCTTTTCATTGTTAGCACTGTAAGAACCATGCTAAAATTGTTGAGGTTTCTTTTGTATTAAGAAATATACACATAGAAGCCCAAGACAATTTTCTTAACTTCTATCCATAAACGCAAACTCCTTTTCCTGTGAGTGGAAGGCTTATTATATTAATAGAACGTATAAGCTGCCAGCTGTTTTGACGTCTTTTGATTGATTTGTGGTGCTCTGTAGAATGAAAGATCAAAACTGACAATTTTCCCCAGAGTTCTTTACTAATAACATTGTTCTTTTTCTTTTCCCTCCCATACTAAATGGCCCTTATTATGTTTATGTTATTATTGTTTTGACTTTTGAGACATGTATGTCCTAACATATTTTCAGCAATGATCAGGGAACATTCAGCAACAGTCAGTCTGGAGTGTTTTTTCCCCTGTTAAAAAACTGTTGTAGTTTTCAGGTGATTGTTTGAACACAGAGGAGGAAATGGGATGGTGTCTCCTGACCTCACACCCGCCCTAACATGTATTTGTTGTAGTGTCTGAAAAAGCCTATGCACATACATATTGTATGTAAGAACATAAGAACAGCTTCACTGGATCAGGCCATAGGCCCATCTAGTCCAGCTTCCTATATATCACAGCAGCCCACCAAATGCCCCAGGGAAACCTGCATCCTGGTGCCCTCCCTTGTAGGTCCTGTCTTTTCAGAGATGGACAGTTTGTGCATAAACTCATTCAGATATTACACTGAACACATGCAGGGCAGGAACAGCAGGTGCCATCAAGCATGATCCCACTCTCCTTTCTCCAGACATTTAGAGCCCAATCCTATGCCAGCTCCTGCCAGCGGGACAGGCACATGCTCAGTTACAAACATATTGCAAAGCACATTATAACCACATAGAGGCCAGGACCATTGGTGGAGAGGCCACAACTGGCAGGCCTCCACCATCATTGGAGCAGCACCTGCCAACCCAGGTAAGGGCATCACCAGGTGGTAGTGGTGAGGCAGAGAGGGTGGACCAAGGGTGGGGAGGGTGTAAAAGGCATCTATTTAGTCCCAGGAGGGAGATGGCTCCTCCACCACATCTTAACCCCCATTCTGACCCTGAAAGCCCCACATGGGGCTACTTGTTTCTGCACCAGCATTTGAGCTGGTCTAGATCTGAGTCACCCATTAGGCATGTTAGATCTCAACACAAGGAGACCTCCAGCTGCCTCCCTGTCCCCACAGGATACAGCAGCAATTATTTCAGCACTGCTGCACCGCCAGATGGCATCTGAGTTAGGATTGGGCTGCCAAATACCTAAAATGTGCTCATCTATCCAATGTTAACTATTTACATCTTATTTTATTTTCATAAGTGGAGTTTCTCAGAATGAATACTTATGAATTTTGCTGTGTGGGGTGGAATTTACTGAATAAGTCCATGAGTTTAGAGACAGAAACAGGAGGGAGATTTTCCCCTGGGAGGTGTAATTTGTTCAGAGCTCATTTCTTCAAAAGTGAAACCAGCACTTTCACCACACTAGAAGTTGCCTTGAATTCTTGCCCAGCTCCTCAAATACGCAAATGCCATTTTGGTGTCTTGGGACTGGATAATAGCATTGAAGAGTTGGCCCATTTTGTGTTGGTTTCACTGTTTCCCCATTTTCACTGTTTTCTCCATACACCGTACAATCTCCTTGAAATTTATGATGACCAATTTTTTCAGAGGTGTCTCCAGTGAGCCGCTTTAGTACAAGCTATTCATTAGAGGCAGCTGCTTCTTAAGTAGTTTAGGCATAAGCAGTGGATGAATACAGTGTATTTATGGGTGTCACCATGAGTCATTAGAAAGTGAATAATGGAACTCTAGTGTTTTGATTGACAAGTATGAGATCAATTTCATAGTCCATTACAAAGACTATTCATTTGTTGGACATTGCTTGGCTTCAGAGTTGCCTCACTACTCAAGGCGCTTGTATGATGCTGTTGTAAAACGATGAACTTTTAAGCCTGTAATTTTGTGACTGGCAGTATATAAATGTAGTCTGTACCTAATGAAGAAGTTCATGAAATACTATTATGCCTTTCCATTTACCTTTGGACGTTCATTTGCACTTGCCCACTGATTATCTCCAGTTATCTCCAGAGGCATATTTGCAGTTACACTTTACATTTAATGGTGCTGATTATCCTGAGCAGATTTAGTTGCTTTGCCGGAATGGCATTAGCTTCCGCCTATCCTTTTAAATATGCATGCCTTGAAAGTGAAAGTGAAGCAGGAAGGCTTGAATTGTAGGCATTGGTTTTGACTCAGGAAGCTCTAAGCTACATATGTTGTAGATGTCCTCCTTCCTGATGAATTATGCTGAATAAGACTACCATCTTGAAACTTATGCCCAAATTGTAGAACTCCTCTCTCCATGCATTCATTTCATCTTATATCCACAGTCCAGTTCACACATGATGGTAGCTCACACATGACTGTCTGATGAGCTCTTCATCAACCCATCTCTAATTGATGAAAATGAATGAAGAGAAGTTTGCCTCCCTTTCTCCTAATAACAGAACTAGGAGACATTGAATGAAACTGATTGATGGGAGATTTGACACTGACAAAAGGAAGTCCTTGACACAACACATAACTAATCTAAGGCACAATCCTAACCAGGTGTACTCAGAAGTAAGTCCTGTTTTGTTCAATGGGGCTTACTCTCAGGAAATGTGGTTAGGATTTGCAGTCCTTTAGAATTTCCTTCCAGTAGGTATGTGACCCATTATTTTGGATGGCTTTCAAAGGGAATTAGACAAATTCATGGAGGATGAAAGGTCACTTGGCACACAAAGGAAGCACTTTGCACAAACACAAACAACCAGCATTAGTGCAAGGACTGTGCTGGTGTGGGCACTGTTGTGACAGGCTTAGGATATGACCGGCATCACATTGGCATCCATGCAACGTTGGTGTGGTGTCTGAATATGATTAAGCCTTTTAACTAAGGGCCCAATCCTACATTCCCCCCCCCCCATGATGATGCAGCCAATATGGTGCCCCCTGAATCGCATGGGGGAATTTTGGCCTTATGTTCCCTTCCCCTGGCTTAAACCCTTGGCCATGCCCCTGCCAGTTCAGTGGTAAACTTGAACCCGCATGAGCAAAATTGCTTGCATAAATCCACATTGACCCATGAATGCAGACTGAGCTCAGAAAGGGGTTAGGATTTGGCAGCCACCACTGCCACTGAACCAGCCCACATTCCTGACTTTGAAAATGAAAATACAGGACTTGCAGCCCAATCTTATGTATTACTCAGAAGTAAATCCCATTATAGTCAATTGGACTTACTCCCAGGTAAGTGTGCATAGGATTGGGATGTAAATATGCTAAATAAGGACCCAATGCTATCCAACTTTCCAGCACCAATGCAGCCGTACCAACATTGTGGAGGGGTGACAGTTATGGAGGCCTTCTCTCAATAAGAGAACACTTGTCCCCTTACTTCAGGGCTGCATTGCCACTACATCAGCACTGGAAAGTTAGATAGGATTGGGCCCTAAGACACTGTGGACCCATGGCTGATTGTGTGTACACGTAACTGAGAGTAAAATCTACTGAGCCCAGATTGGTCTTTCTGCTATGTAAACATGCATGGAACTGAGGAGGATGTTTGTTGTACAGAGTCTTTGCAGAGAACAAAGAGCAATATGGTCTGAAGCAAGAATGTTTGTTTATTATTTTACAAAATATTTTCTGTCTGGAATATGTGGCATTAGGGGATTGTTCTTCAAATGTCAATTCCTAATGAAAGAGTTGTCTGATTTCCAGAATCGGATGTTGGTCCGAATTAGGAATGGGAGGTTTCTGTATTTGCCTATTTCATATCCCGGTTAATTAACTAAGGCTGCAATCCTAACCCACTTTCCAGCACTGACATAAGGGCAATGCAACTCCAAGGTAAAGGATCAAATATTATCTTACGTTAAGGAGTCCTCCATGACTGTCCCCCAACTGCAGGATGCAGCACATGCCCCACTGCCACAGCTATGTCAGTGCTGAAAAGTTGCTTAGGATTGTATCCTAAGAAACAAAAATGATGGTTATGCTGGAGAAATGGTTGAGAAGGTGGTTTCTAGTCTGTTATTCTGTATTATATTCTTAAACAACCTTCCCCTCCATCTTTTGTTTTCAGCTGTAAGCACAAGCTATACTTGGAGATGCTTCCCAACACTAGCATAATTATCCCATTTCATAATGAAGGTTGGACTTCACTCTTGCGAACCATACACAGTATTATCAACAGGACTCCAGATAACCTGATAGCAGAAATCATTCTCGTGGACGATTTCAGCGACAGAGGTAAGACTAATAGGATAAATACTTTCACAGGTTGCAGATTGTAGTTCTAATTGGTATCGTAACAAAATCGATTTCCCCCTAGGAAAATTAAAAAAAAAAAATCTATTTGACTATGGTTTACTTGAACATTCGATTAAGTATTCATAGTTAGACTGGTCTGTTTGTTTGTTTTCATCCGGTGTCTGATATATTTTATACCAAGGGCAAAAGAAGGTTTAAGAGACTCATGTGTCCTTTTCCTAAAATAGCATGGCTGAACTCATGTATGGGGTCTACAGTTTTCCAGATAACTAATACTGAAAACATCTTTTTTGCTCAGTGTTATTCCTCTACATAAAAACCTATTAACTTTGACCTTTTGGGGAAGCTGTTTATAAGATTTTCCACTTTGCATTTTATTGTATGAGACAGCTTGATTTAACTGTGGTGCCAAAATAGAGTGGTGTATTAGAAAGGCAGCATTGTAATTTCATCCTTGGAGTGTAGAAAGCAAAACTTGCATCTGAATATTGGTTGTCCTAGCTTCATGGCATGAATACTGGACAGAGTTGTGCTTGCAGCTTAGTAGTGCTTAGTAGTGCTTGCAGCTTACCATTGCAATCCTAGGAATGTTTATTAGTCCAAGGGTACTTCCTATTTTCTTTTAAGTGTGCTTAGAATTAAATTCTAACAGTCCAGTCCTATGGACTTTTCAAATCAAATTACCCATTCAGTTGTGTACGGCCCTTGGCGATTCCATGAGCCGGCTCTCTCCATGATTTCCGATCTTGTAAAGCTTCTTTCAGTTGCTTTATCTTTTGGCCAGTGTCTGATTTGATTACATGCAGTCAATGCATTCTTTGACGTCCTCTTCGTCTTTTGTCACTGACCATTCTGAGCATAACATGTCTTTCTCCAATGATAAATAATGGACCTTTAATGACAGCATATCTCCCAAAAATCGCATTGCTGCCAGGCCAGTTGCAGCAGCTGCCACAAAATGGCGTGCTTTACAGCTGCTTTGCAGCATTTAGTGCTGGCAGAACATCCATTCCACTGGTGGGGCAGTCCAACAGGATTGGGCTTACAAATGCATTTTAATTACCTGTTCACCTCTTAGATGCATTGTAGTTTTGAATTACATCTTGGATGGAATTACTTTCGATATTAGATTTTTTGAACAAACCTGATCTCATATCAAAGGGAACCCCATGTTATGGCAAAGTGATTCTGATTATGGCAAGGAGGTTTGTGACTGAAAGGAAGGGAAGATGGAGCAATGTGGTGGTGGAATGTGTCTTGGAACTTGTGTCTGGCAATTTTGAAGCTAATGTCAAGTTGATATGAATCAGGGCTCTCTCTTGGTTTCTCATCACTGTCATCCCCTTGCCTTGTGGATTTTGATGGACTTCATATTATGTAGCTTAAGTACATATAATGTACTTTCAGTCATATAAATATATGAATCCAATAACACACCCTTGAAAGCACCTGTGCTATGGCCAAAAGCTTTTCGAGCTAGCTAACGCAGTGTCATTTTGGTGAGCTTTTTACGTATGTACGTATACATTACAGTACATTGTTGTATAAAATTGGACATAAGCCACAAACAAAGGAGGACAGAAAATAATTTTTTGCAATATGAAAAATATCACAACACTGAGCATGTAACCTAAATGTTAAATGCAGTGTAAGTTATTCATTCTTATTTATCTGCGGAACCCAATGCATATCAAAACAGCTATTCAGAGCAGCCTGACTCATGCAAATGGGTGTGCGTTGTCTTGAACTTTGTTGTTCCAGAAATGAATAAACTCTATTCCAGAATAATTTATTATCTGGTTGCCCATCCTCACCAACCCTGACCAACTGACCAATTCTAAATTGTGCTGGCAGAGCGGGGCCACATCACCTTCACTCTGATCAACACAGCTTCGTGAAAGGCTGAAGGTCTCATCAGGGTAAGGGGATATTTTTCCCTTCATGCTAAATAATGCACCAGCTTAACCTATGGGGCTACTCAGATCTGTGCCTTCTAAATAGCAGGTGAAAGTCCAAAGGGTCCCCTGTAATGCTGGAAGGTGGTTAGAATATAGTGGAGGCCTACTCTGCTGCTTCTGCCCTCTTCCACTATCCCCCAACCAGAAACAACCCCTGCCTCCAAACCACCTTATCTGCTCTGTCAGGTGGAAGGCTTGGCTGCAGTGTTGGTGAGGTGGCACAGGCTTCCCCACCAGCACTGCTTACTCTCCAGGTGGGCAAACATGCCTTATGGTACATTTGCGGCACTCTCCACCAGCGGATCGCCTAGTTTGGATATACTCCAAGGTGGTTAATCCTGCAAAGGTAACTACATCCCGTGACTTACAGAGCCTCTTTGTCATTGCAAGACGCTAAGGCCCAAGTCGTAACCAACTTTCCAGCATAGCTGTGCTAGTGCTGCATCCTGCAGTTGGGTGACAGTCACAGGGGCCACCTCAGGGTAAGGAAATGTTTGTTCCCTTACCTCAGAGATGTATTGCACTTACCCCAGTGCTGGAAAGTTAGTTAGGATTGCACCCTAAAAGTTGCTAAATCTTATTGTACACAAAAAGCCAAGTTCATAATAGAGTTTCAGTCAAAACTGCTTAACCAATATATTGTTTTTATGCTGTTTTCTAATTTATGTTTTCTAGGGGGTATTTGCTGTGCTATATTGTGTGTTGAAGAACTTTGTTGGAGGGAAGCACTGAGCTGAGTGCAGTTTCAAATAGTAAATCATAAGGAAATCTTTACTGCTTTATTCTCTTGATTGTGTAAACTGGGCCTGAGTGAGAACCCTGATGAAGAGCATTAAAAATCTTCCACAGGCCTAAAATGTGCTGTACATAAAACTATGCTGCCCAAAGCTATCACTCGGAAGGGTTGTACAGTCAAACCTGCCTCCTTCTGTAGCTTCCTCCTTGTACCTGTTATGGCAATGTGCGCATGTGTTAACTCCTGTTGCCATAGTAGCACACTTTTAGTGCACCATACCAGCAAAAAATGAAGGCAGCCACTCTGTACTGGCATTGTGTGCCAATGCAAGTTACTATGGTAACACATGCAAATGTGTTCTGCACTTGAGCTTACGATGCAGGGGAAAAATAATTGCTCTGGCTTGTTAAATGCAGGCATGAACTTCCATCAGGTAACCGTTGTGAAAATGTTGGGTTCTTGCTGCACTGGGGAGATAAACTTTCCACCTGTTCTGTGGTACTTTCAAGTTCCTTGTGCTTCAGGGGTAAAGAATAAGGGTTTTGGTCTTCTAACATGCTATCTGTGTTTCTTTAAAATGTTTTCAGAGTGACTGAGACTTTGTCATTGCCTCATAAGACCCTTTATTACTTAAAACTTTTCTGCAACAGTCGGCTGAGAAGAAATTGCCAAGAGACAAGCACACTCATTAGAAATGCAATTATTTAGCAAGGTGGTAAATGTTTAGTACCTTGAAAGGGCTGTAAAAACAGATGAAGAGAACGACTGTCTATTTCCTACTTAGTGCATATAAAGGGCCCTTGATGACAGACAAGAAAAATGTTTTCGTGAATAGCACTCCGTTGAGCTTTTTGCCAAACGACTTCAGAAAAGTTAATTTGTGTACCTAGATTTTATACACATTTCCTTTGCAGCTTTAGTATCCAAACCCAGAAATCTGTAGACTCTTCATGCATAACCAGCAGTAAATTCTGACATTTAGATCATAGAAAACTGGAACGACAACTGCACTTTAAAAATGTAATAGGACGCAAATGAGAGAGCTGGGACTGGGGAGGGGAAAGGAACAGAAAGCTAAGCCATTGTATAGAACATTTGACTATTCAGTTTTTTCTGTTTTGAATGACTGGGTCAGATTTATGCAGGGCTGGCCCATCCATGAGGCCAACTGAAGCAGTCGCCTTAGGCAGCAGACTGGTGGAGGGAGTGCCCATTTCTGTCTGCCTGCTTTCCTCCACTGTTCCTACTTCTCCTTCCACTACTCCCATTATCTGGTTCAGAAAAGGACAAGGGGGTCAGAGAGGAAGAAGAAATGTGGAGGGGAGTACAATATACTTCCCAAGGAGATGAAACAAGACGAAAACGTTTCCACAGGCGTCCAGCACTTCTAATACTCTCAGTGTTAACATTATTATGTCAATGTATTTGCTTAATCAGATGAAGAGAATGCATATTTTTTAAGAAATCCAAGTGAGATAAAAGAAAATGCAGTTGTGTGTCACTTAGTGACAGGGACCCCTGTCGTCAAGCGAGGTTTGATGCTATATGAAGCCTCTGAATACAAGGGAAAGCTGCACTCCCCTCGCCTCCAGAGGCTTTTCTGAGCCTCACACAGCAACCACGCACTGCCTCTGGGACGCTCAGAATGCCCAAATTGTGCAGGACACGCAGCTTCCAATTTCCTAGACATTCCAATTCAGACACTCTGAGCCTTGCAGAGGCAGCCCGTGGATGCATTCTGGCTCTGGGAGGCTCAGAAAAACTTCCAGAGACAAGGGGAGCACAGCTGTCCTCAATTTCGAAGGCTTTGGGGTGTGTGTGAGCAGGAATCAGCAGCGGTGTCGCATATGTGGCCAGTTTCTGGTCAGAGTGCCACAAAGCAACGCTCACCTATATTCAGAATTATAAGAACATAAGAACAGCCCCACTGGATCAGGCCATAGGCCCATCTAGTCCAGCTTCCTGTATCTCACAGCGGCCCCACCAAATGCCCCAGGGAGCACACCAGATAACAAGAGACGTGCATCCTGGTGCCGTCCCTTGCATCTGGCATTCTGACATAGCTCATTTCTAAAAATCAGGAGGTTGCACATGCACATCATGTCTTGTAACCTGTGATGGATTTTTCCTCCAGAAACTTGTCCAATCCCCTTTTAAAGGCGTCCAGGCCAGATGCCATCACCACATCCTGTGGCAAAGAGTTCACAGACCAACCACACGCTGAGTAAAGAAATATTTTTTGCCTGTTCTAACTCTCCCAACACTCAATTTTAGTGGATGTCCCCTGGTTCTGGTGTTATGTGAAAGTGTAAAGAGCATCTCTCTATCCACTCTGTCTATCCCCCTGCATAATTTTGTATGTCTCAATCATGTCCCCCCTCAGGAACCTCTTTTCTAGGCTGAAGAGGCCCAAACGCTGTAACCTTTCCTCATAAGGAAGGTGCCCCAGCCCAGTAATCATCTTAGTCGCTCTCTTTTGCACCTTTTCCATTTCCACTATGTCCTTTTTGAGATGCGGTGACCAAAACTGGACACAATACTCCAGGTGTGGCCTTACCATTGATTTGTACAACAGCATTATAATATTAGCCGTTTTGTTCTCAATACCTTTTCTAATGATCCCAAGCATAAAATTGGCCTTCTTTACTGCCGCCGCACATTGAGTCGACATTCATCGACCTGTCCACCACCATCCCAAGATCTCTCTCCTGATCTGTCACAGACAGCTCAGAACCCATCAGCCTATATCTAAAGTTTTGATTTTTTGCCCCAATGTGCAGGACCTTACACTTACTGACATTGAAGCACACCTGCCATTTTGCTGCCCATTCTGCCAGTCTGGAGAGATCCTTCTGGAGCTCCTCACAATCACTTCTGGTCTTCACCACTCGGAAAAGTTCGGTGTTGTCTGCAAACTTTGCCACCTCATTGCTCAACCCTGTCTCTAGGTCATTTATGAGGAGGTTGAAAAGCACCGGTCCCAGGACAGATCCTTGGGGCACACCGCTTTTCACTTCTCTCCATTGTGAAAATTGCCCATTGACACCCACTCTCTGTTTCCTGGTCTTCATCCAGTTCTCAGTCCATGAGAGAACCTGTCCTCTAATTCCCTGACTGTGGAGTTTTTTTTGGTGAGGGACTGTGTCGAACGCCTTCTGAAAGTCCAGATATATAATGTCTACGGGTTCTCCCGCATCCACATGCCTGTTGACCTTTTCAAAGAATTCTATAAGGTTCGTGAGGCAAGACTTACCTTTTTAATCAAGAAAATGGCTCTGGAACAACTGGAAGTACATTAAAGTGGAATATGATCAAATGGAATTATATATATAGAAATTAAATTGTATATAACTTTGTGGAAAAAAACTTTTCCAGTTTTATTGTTTAGGTAAATAGTGTATGGTCCCACCTTGTAGCTAAATTTCTACCCCAAATGTCATTTTTAATTTCACAATCATGTACACACTTCTCTTGGTGTCTGCATCAACTTTTGTTTTGCATTCCAGAGCACTATAAAATTGTCTAATTGACATGTGACAGACCTTTTGGCATAATTGGTTTAGCTTGCTTTTAGAGGGATTAATCTGTTCTGTGGTGGTCACAAGAATAGCTAGAAACACAGGTTTTGATGATATGCAAATCATGACCTTTGCAAGTCTGCCTTTTGTTCTTTTCTTAATGTCTGCATTAGCACTGCCAATCCTGTCAACAGTTAATAGAGGATGCCTAGTGAGTAATCTTGCAATCCCCATTTGTCAAGCAGCTGTGCCTTTTCCTACTCTAGGCTTCTGCAGTAGCTTTCTTTACCTACCAAGACATGTTGTTAATTGGATGAAAAGGCAGTAATACTACTGACATATACAACTGAATTCTCTCCAAGTGTCTACAGTTGAATTTTCAACTGGTGTCTAAAACTTTATTTTCTAAATTTTACCCTGCACATCTCATTCTCTTGCAACTATCCTCATCAATGCAAGTATAGATTTGCCTGGCCTCCACTCTAAAGCCTCCCATCTGAACATAAACCCAATAAAAAGGCATATACAGGGGGTCCCCATATCCACGGATCCTGAATCCACAGATTCAGTTATTTGTGAATTGGGTCCTGCCCCCAACACGCACACTACCCCACTGGAGGGGAGTTTGAGTTCAGCAGAGGTGGAAGGACATCTGGAAGTGATGTTTTAAATGCCTTATACGACATTAAAAATGTCACTTTTGGTTTCTCTGTGAAACTGGAAGTTGTTTTTGGTTTTTTTTCTATTAGAGAGCTCAGTCTGAGCCTGGCAGAGGCCAGGAACAGACATCTACACCCTCTGCTGAGCTCAGACTCTCCTCCTCTTGCCTCCGGGGGGGGGGTGGCCCCCTGGACCTCAGGGACAGGCGTTCACCCATTTTCACAGTTTCATATATGTACAGCAGGGGAGGGGTTCAGAATGGAACCCCCTGCGGATAAGGGGGCATGCCTGTATTTGTTTTGATTCTGCTAGAGGAATATGCTTTCAGCATCTAGAGGTGGAATACCTGGAAACTTTTGCAAGGAGTCTGCGCGATGTGTGGTTTAATCCTATGGAAGAAACAACTGCCAATGTAATGTAAGACTTGTCTCTGATTCCAAGCCCTTCAAGGAGCAAGCAGAATGACTATGCCTGCTGTACTTCTTCCAGTTCTCCAGGTCAGGCAACAAATAGCATTGTCCTGGATGCATGAGAAATATTTGAGATTCTTTGAGCCCATAAAATCAAGTCACATACGACCAGCATTAGCTGTTAGCTCACATGCCATTATCTTCCATTAAACTCACAACAGTTTAAAGTTCAGTTGTTAAAGGTATTAAGGGAGGCAAAAGAGAAGGAAAACAAAGATTACTCAAAAAGAATTCCTTTATAAAAGATAAAGACTGTGATCCTATACATATTTTTCTGGGAGAAAGACCCATTTAACACAATGGGACTTATTTCTGAATAGACATGCATTGGACTGTGCTACAAAGGTATTTCTACTTATGTGTTATCAATTGAAGTACCTGTGACTTGGTGGACTGAGGCATTCGTTCAGCAGACTAGTATATTGTGTTGAACTTCTATATAATCACTCTATACATAAGATATTCCACATGACTCCTTTGTTAAAATTCATTCAATTAGGGTGCAATCCTAACCCCTTATGTCAGTGCTTTCCAGCACTGGCATAGCGGTGCCAATGGGACATGTGCTGCATCCTGCAGTTGGGTGTCACTCACGGAAGCCTCCTGAAAGTAAGGGAATGTTTGTTCCCTTACCTCAGAGCTGCATTGCCCTTATGTCAGCACTGGAAAGTACTGACATAAGGGGTTAGGATTGCGTCCTTAGTAGTTTAAGGTCCTGCCAGTCTGCACCCTGTTTCCATAATATCTTCTTTTCCTCAATAGCCACTAGACTGATGATAGCCACTATTCTATGCTATTTCTTTCACTCATTAATATATCATGTCCATTTAATACATTGCATTGTAGGTGTTCTTGTCCATGGCTAATCAACAATCACTGCCTTTGGCATTTGAATCAAGTACCCATTTTCATTTGACAGGTCCAAAGCATTGAATAATTTGATTGAAGGAATTGATGTTCTCATCAACACAGTGAATTTCTTGAGGGGTGCAGAAAAACAAAAGATCCTGGTTAAAATTCAGAAGTAAACACTCTTCCCAAGTAATTAGTTGTATGATTTATTTTATTGCACGTGGAAGCTCATCAGTTTTGCTTTCCGACAGCTACTTTGGTCAATATTTTGTTGATATGGTACAGGCTTCTGACTGCTTGGCTTTGACTTTGGGGCAAGCGTATTTGCCTCTGATGTTTAAGAGACATTTATTATTATCTATTTCCAGGAGGCCTTTATTGCAGAAAATTGTACACGCATTGTGCATAATTTTCTAATTCCAGTTGATCTTCCGTGGTTGGTATATTTCTTCTCCTCTAAAGGAAAGACTGCAGTATCATACAATATCACTATATCACTACTATTGCAGGGAGGCAGCCTCTTTTTTTTGGTCAAGTTGACAAAGGAAAAACATGTGTAGAACTGCACCATTTAGGGCACAATCCGATCTTGTGCTGGAACAGGCAAGCCAGGAGGCGTGTGCTGTAACCAGCTGTCAAGCCCCCCCCCCAGATGCCCTGACCCCCGACTTACCCTGGAGCAGGCACCCCATGCCAAGGGTGGGGAGGCTTCCCTGCCCTTGAGGGGGGCAAAGAAGGTTGGCTCACCCCAACCAGACAGGGGAGGCTGGCGAGGCAAACAGGTAACACTGAAGGAAACAAGCCAGGAAAAGAAAAAGCTTTTTCTGCCCCACCTGGAGGAAGGGGAGGGGCCAATGGGGGCAGGCTTGCTCCATAAAACAAGGAAGCCAGGGATGAGAGGCAGTCAGTGTGAAGCAGGGAGCTGTGAGGTGAACGGCTCCTGCTCCTAAGCCAGGTTTGGCAGCTCTGCTAGGGAGGAGGACAAGGGTGCTGGAACCCCATCCCCCTCCAGCCAATCTGAAGCCTCCCTGGGGGTAGAACAAGCCTGCTCCAGGCCCCTCCAGGGGTGGGACCCTACACTAGCGTGAGATAGGGCACCACAGTGGCTCAGCCGAAGGTAAGGGGAAACTCTTCCCCTTACCCCAGGTAAACTACTGCAGCCTGAGGTGGCACAAGTTGGAGAAGAGCGGAGTGGCTTGAAGCTACTCCACGCTGCTCAGGGAACGGGGTTGGGATCTGGCATAACTGCTGGAACCAAGCCCTGCCTCCCGCTTCTCGCCTGCCCCCGGAGTAACCCATCACTCACCCTCCCCAGAACGCCTCCCTCCCACCTCCTCTCCACTCGACTGACACAAGACTTGGTACCTCCATTGAAACGGAAACTTAAGTCAGCCTCCACAGGCCTAGCCATCTCACAAGGAGGCACAGACGTGCCTTACAGCACATTTGTGACCCTCCTGGGCCAGCACAAGGGACTTTCGCAGGCCCAAGGGTGCCTCAGGATTGCGCCCTCAGTTGTACAATGGCCAGAAATGCACATACATTTACTTTTGCATTTATATCAGGAGCAGTACAAGGTATAATTGGAACATAGACAAGGAGATTCTGAAGCACGTGCCTAATTATTTTGGTTGCCTTTTCTGAAACTTTTCTAGTTTTTAATATCCTTTTTAGATGGGACAATTAGAACTGTGCACAATATCCCAAATGCAGTTTCACCCTCAATTTTTATTTTACTGGCTATTTTATTTGCAATTCCTTACAGTGGACTCTCTGCATCTGCAGGTCCTATAACCATGGATTTAACCATCCACAGATACAAAGGGTCCAAATGGATGCCTCTGGAAGGTCCCTGCAGTTACTTACCTGGAACCACTGGAGGCCTCTCCTGGCTGAACTGACAACCCATTCTATTGGCCTCTGCAGGCCTCAGAATGTCCATAAGAAGCCTCTAGAAGCTATTTTCAGTTTTCAAGGTTACTTCCCATTTGACCAGAAATAATTTCTGTGGGCCATTCTAAGGTTCGTGGAAGCCAATACATTGGGTTGGTGGCCCAGTGCAACCCAGAAGAGACCTCTGGAGGCTGTATGTAATTCTGCAAGCTTTGGGAGTGGATCCTAACATCTGCAGAATTCCTTATCCACCGGGGGGGAGGGGTTTTTGGAACCAAATCCCTATGCATCAGGAGGCCTCACTGTAATCCCTTGCATAGATTTTGCCTTTTCCACAGTTGTCTACCACAATTAATCTGTACATTAATCACCACCTATTCAGATATCATTGGTAAAGTCAGGATTTTTTGCCCCACTGTGAAAGTTAATTCAGTTTTATTAACCCCACGGTAAAGATGGGGTACTGAGGATGAGTGTTTTGCCAAAGGCTATTTAGTGAGTTCATGAAAGAGACTTCCCAGTTCAGTTGCCTAGTTATTATACTACAGTTGGCCGTCCTTATTTGCGGGTTCAGCACCCACAGATTTGATTCATTGTGGGGGCTGAACCCATTTCTGGAAGGATGGAAGTATCTCCTGGATGTGACCGGATGGTGCTTCTGGTTGTGTCTGAGATCCTTCATTTAAAAGTGAAAAGGTCAATCAATTATCTTGTGTTAAATCTAAGGGGAAAAAAACACTCACACATGAGTTGTCCCTTCTGGATAAGCATGATTAAATTAACAGAAAGATGTAAATGCCTGACACTTATTTTCCCTATGACCAGTATTTTTGTGCAATATCCAGTCCGTTGTCTCAAATGCATTGGAAAAAGATAAAAAAGAAGCAGTAAGTGCACATGTAGAAAACTGTAAGCACATATTACTTCGTAATTCCTAATTTATTTTGCCCAAAGTACTGAAATAATTAATTTGGGTGTGGGAAAAAATCACGCATACGCCAATGTACTTAAATGGGTCTAATTGATGCTAATGGGACTGAGCAATCATAAGTATAATTACAGGTCCAGCCTATTTATACACTGATTTTTGTACATGGATTTGACTCAACACAAATGGCCCCCTGCAAATGAGAAAGAATGTGCTGATTCCTGGAGAAGGGGAAAAATGCATCCCTTTAAAATGAGTTTAAAAAACTGAACAGTCCTTTAACAACAGCCTCCTTAATGAGAGAGAGAGAGAGAGGGCAGCAGGCTAACAATCCATCAATCCTTCTCTCTCCTTCGGACCCCTCCCTTTCCCCAGCACATGAAAGGAACTTGATCATTTTGCATTGGCGAAGGGAGGGGCTGAGTGAAGTGCTGATGGATTGTCTTCTTAATGACTCTTATCTTAGAGTCAAAAGGTCAGCCAGGCTGTTTTTCAATCACTGGAGCAAAGAAACTTTGTTTTTTAAATTGATTGGCTATAGTGCATTTTTTTTAAATCCACAAGAGTGCTTGGAATGGAACCCACAAGAATAATTAGTCTCAAACTGTACTAATAATACTGTTTAACATTTATTTATTGGAAACACAGAGTTTGTTGAAAAAAGTAACACTAAACCCATCAGTGAAATGATGTGGTCCCTGACCTGATGTATATTAAATGAACAAAAATGGTAGAGAAAAGACCTCAGTGACTAAGAACTTGGTCCTGTCTTTCCTTGCCCTCCACTGATGCAGCTGCACTAAAAAGAAGCACACTCCTTTTGATATGCAGGACCAATTTGGGGGGGGGGGGAGATTGATCAGGAGGCTTCAGAGGGAAAGGAGATTCAGAGCCCAATCATAACCTGCCCTCCTTTGCATCCAGAGCAGGGCTGGGGCTGGCACAGCTCAGGGCAAGGGAATTCCCCTTACCCTGAGTAACCTGGCATTGGGCCAAATGGGGCTACCTCTTTAGGTGGCGCAGAGCACCACCTGAGCAGCCCGGCATTAGAATTAGGTTCTGGCCTAAGTGCCGGATCTTGGCACCACTCCCTCTTGGACCCACCCTGTCCTCCACCTGACCTCCCTCCACTCCAGAATGCCTTCCAGAATGGCTGCTGGAACAAGTAAGACAGCAGTGAGGTGGGAAGGAGGCAAAATTCGGCAGGGAGGAGATGGCAAGTGGGTAAAACTGGGTGGGGAGGAGGGAGAAATGGGGCAAGGAGGCTGCCAAAGGGGGTGGATCAGGCGGCAATTTCATGCACCAGATCCTATTACCTCCATCAGCAGCCTTCTCATCCCCTTTCTTTCTTCAGACTTTGATAGTGCAGTACTAACGGTGGAATACTAAGAATGGAATCAGATGTGTGTTTTTTGCTTGAGATTACACTGCATCACAGATTTTGTAGTCCTGAGACAACGTAAACTGGAAAAGCTAATTTGTTGCAAAAGGATCAAATTCTTCTTTAGCTTCTGGCTAAAGATTCAAATATCGTGAGAATGCACAGTGTCGTGCTATAAAAATCCCTCTGTTTAGACCAAAAAAAGAGTTTAGTTACCAAAAGTTGCCCACATCAATCAAATAATGAGATAAAGGTTTGACCATCAGGCTAATTAACTTTTTAAAAAAGACAGGGAAGGAAATGGAGTAGAAAAGATGGAGATCACTTTGATAACAGGATAGTGATAACAAAGCAGTGAATTGTAAATGAGCGTTTATATCGAAAGAAGTCCAGACTGATCTTCTTTTTGCTCATTCTACAGAAGTGGTATTCAGTGGCCCTAGCCCTGCTGGTTGGTGGCAGAAGCCAGTATCCTTCTCTTCACTTTTACAGTCCCAGGGCAACTGGCAATTAGAGCAGGGTTTCTTCTGGAAAGGAGATGCAAAGCAAGCTCTCTACTTTTCTTTTTCTGCTTTTCTGCTGCTGTTCTTTTCCTCTTGGATGGCTGAGAGTCCAATCCTGTGGTCGGTGGCACAGCTCCGTGCCGCCTACCACAGTCGCAAATGTGCTGTAAGGCACATTTGCAGGGCTCACCGCCGGCTTGTGCTGGGCTAGCCCCGGGCGGCAGCCCAGGTTCTGTGGCTCGGCGGTCTCCCGGACCGCTGGGCTGCGGAATGGGAGGCGGGGGCGTGGAAGGGGGCGTCGGGGAGGCGTTCCGGGGAGGGGGGAGGCCGGCGGGGGCTGGGTGGAGGCATGCCTGAGGGCGGGCGGGAGGAGGATCCGTGGAGTTGAGCTCCGCAGGATCCAGGGTGCTTGTGGAGGACTGTGTGCCCTACATGAGTGCCTTTACTCTACGTTGGCGGTAATGTGAGTAACCCCATTGCGAGACTGCTTACCTTACTCAGGGAAGGGGATGAATGTCGCCTTCTCCCGAGGAGCCTCCCACAGTAGCGCAGGAGGATCAGGATTCGGCGGCAGCCCTTTTCGGTGCCGCTGAGCCTGGGTGCTCCGAGCAGCTCAGGATTGGGCTCAGGATTGTTTTCTCCATTCCCTGGTGATCGGCTTGGGAGAAAGGGGTGTGCCCTCCCGATGTTCTTCTAATCAGTAGCAGGGGCACTGTCCATACACTTGGTCTTGCACTTCCAGGACAATTAGCATGGCAAGGATTGTTTGCAAACATGACCAGGATTTTGAATTTGAGGTAAAGAGTGACAGAGAGCCAAATGCCAGAAGTGCAAGCACTTAAGTTGTACTTTAATCTTGTGATTAAGAATACTAAGAATCGTAAAAATGTGTACTTATTTCCTCTGCTTTGCCCTTGGGTGATTGCCTGATGTTTTGTTGCTTCCTGTATCTGTTTTCATTTTCCATTAGAGGAAAAAATATGATTTTGGGAGTTCTTTTTTGTATGTTCTCTGTTGAAACTATGTTTGCCCTCCAGCTGAGTGGAAATCCTGAGAGCATCTTGTAGTGCTCCCAACATGATTTGCTAGGTACCTGTTAACAAGAGTAAAGAGAGTGGGGGGGACAGCAAAGGACTTATTAATCAGAGTGCTTTGATAAGCCCTGGCATTTCCATTGACTTTTTCCTTCAGCTGCTCACTTTCACTTAATATCTGAAATGACTGAAATAGCTTGTCTTTTTAGTGACAAAACATATCATGAATTATAGAGCTGTAGCCAAAGTGGCATTTGGTACTTGTTCAGTTCATCCTAGAGCAGCCATTTTCAACCTTTTTCGGCTCACGGCACAATGTCAAGGCACTAAAATTGTCAAGGCACACTCCCAGTTTTTTACTTACATTAAATTACTACATTACAATTAATTTTTAATTAATATAACTAATACAATTAAATCATTGCATGACAAAGGGCACAATCCTAACCAGGTCTACTCAGAAGTAAGTCCTATTTTGTTCAATGGGGCTTACTCTCAGGAAAGTGTGGTTAGGATTGCAGCCAAAGGCTGTTGGGGACATGGGGGGGGGGGGAATGTGCCTGTGGGACTTACTTCTGATTAGACATGCCTAGGATTGGGCTTTTGGTTGCACTCTTTTTTTCTCAAATACAGGAGCAGGCAATTGGCACTTCTCTCTCCTCCTCTCCCCTCCCCCACCTCACCCCCTCCCACAGGCACATTTTACCCCCATCTCATAATTGCAGTTATTGCCTCTCCTACTGTCCCTCCCCTCACTCATCTGCACCTTCCAAAGGTCCAGAACCACTTGCCTCACATTCTTCCCCCCCAATTGCCTGCTCCTGTATTTCAGAAAAATGTGATCAAAAGCCCAATCCTAGGCATGTCTACTCAGAAGTAAGTCCCATTATAGTCAATGGGGCTTACTCCCAGGAAAGTGGGGCTAGCAGGGGAACTTGAGAGCCCAGCCCAGGCATGTCTACTCAGAAGTAAGCCCCATTATAGTCAATGGGGCTTACTCCCAGGAAAGTGTGGATAGGATTGTGGCCCAATGCCCCTCTGAAAGGCAAAGGCAAGGTAGGGAGGGTCTTTTTGGGGAGCTGCAGGCAACTGTGGCAAGGAAAAGGGACTTTCATGGACTCTCAGCCAGCCCATTCTTAGGTTGGTGGCCTCAGCAGACTTGCTGGCTTCCTACCTGCTTGCCTGCCCCTGGCTCCCTCCTCCCAGACTTCCTCCAGGCTTCTCTTGCTGATACCCAATCCTAGGCATGTCTACTCAGAAGTAAGCCCCATAATCGTCAACTTCCAGGTTTACTTTACTTCCGGATAAAGGAGGATCAGGTTGTAGCCTTCCTCTTGCTCAGCAGCAGGAGATGCAAAGCAGCCGTGGCTGCTCCTTTTTCGCCACTGCCGTGAGCAGCCGCTTCTCCCAGGCTCGGCTGTTACCTGCTGCCTGCCTCCTCTGGCCCCACGGCACAGCTGAGGCTGCCTTGCGGGACACTAGAAGGCACAGCAGTTGTGGATAACAAATGTTCAACTTAATTGACAGGAGAAATGCTAGATGTATTCCTCTGATCCCCAAGGTGCTGCACGATGTTCATGTGGAGTCCAGCCCCTCATCTTTCCTTCTTCCCAGATGACCAAAGCTGTTCTCCCTGTACACAGAAGGATGGAGAACAATCCTTACATGTAGCATCCATCAGTGCGAGAATAGCTGGTCCAGAGCATTACATATTGCATTTCATGTTAATCACCCTATAAAGGGAGTAATGTGAATTTCTCTTTCAATCAACCTGGAAAACAGATGTATCACTAACTCAGACATAGGGTTGTATCCTGCTCATTTTGAAATAAAAATAAAAATGAAATAGATGTACATGTAAACATTATTATAATTGCCTGCTATTCCAAAGATTAATGCCAATATGGTCTACCTCTTCTTATACAAGTGTCCCCCATATCCACAAATCCCATATCCACAGATCCACTTATCTGCAGATCAGGTCTGGGCCCACCAGCGTGCGCACCCCTGCGCCCATCACCCTCTGGAGAGGCTTCTGAGCTCTGAGAGTGAAAAAACACGACTTCAGTTTTCACGGAGAAATAGGGAGTGATGTTTTTAATGTGGTATAAGGTGCCTTATTTAAAAAAGTCGCCTTTTTTTACCCTCAGTGCGAGGAGCATTAGGAAATGCAATTTTTCTAGCAGGCAACAATATGAAAATTCAGTTATAGTCACTTATAGTCATTCACGAAAATTTGTGGCCAAAGAGGTTCTGAATGCTTCCTGTTGCATGGTGTATGTAGTTCCATTAACTCTGGTATGACTCCTCTAACTTATGTAAAATGTTATATTCATTTGTAGGTAGAATACTTTATAGATACTAACATAAAAATGTGTATCATTTTTTGCATTCTTGTTATACTAAAAGATGTATTGTGGGTTGAGGGCTTTTGAGAGTGCATTTGAGCTCCCTTAACCCCCTTCCCCCCCCCCCAAAAAAAAAATCTACTCCATGTCTTAGTAGAGCAGCAGATAATTTTGCTGCCTGATAGAAACCTTTTGAACAATTCTAAAATATAGTGAACTCTTGATTTAATGGATTTTGATTTATCAGACTTTGGAAAGAATGGCCTTTTTCTGCTTCATTAAAGACTAGTCATATGCATTTTGTGCATGTGTGTCTTCATTGACTTAAATGCATTTGGACTGAATGCTTTTGGCATTAATGGATATCCCTTCCCCTCATTAGTCCATTACATTGAGAGTTCACTATTTGCTCACAAGGAAATGGCAGAAGCATCTAAAACACTGCATTAACCTAGTGGAAATCCTTTGAGAGGTTCAGAATATATTTTGGAAGGAAATCTAGAGATGTCACAAGGCAGGGCCTGGTATGATCAAAGACTGCTGGCCCTTGTAAAATGGAGAAAGTAGTCTGGTAGCCCTGCAGTAAAGGGGTGGGATCCAGCAGTAAAGAGGTGCAGCCCAGCGGCAGCACAAATATGATCAAACTTTGTCACCTATCCACTTGAGAAGGAAGCACAAAGCTAGAGAAACATCTCTATTTGGGCAAAGTGGCAACCCAATCATTTCCTTCACCCCTAAGTAGCCATAGCAAGCCTTTGAGTTTGGGAATCAATTTCTTTCCCGAATCCATGCTATAGAGCAACCATTTTCAACCACTGTGCCATGTCACACTGGTGTGCTATAGATGATCTGCAGGTGAGACACAGGAGTTTGGAGGATGATCATTTGTTAATAGGGCCACTGGGAGAAGTGAATCCCTGCTGTCAGTGTGGTGCGCCTTGTCAGTTGTCAAAAAACTGATGGTGTGCCTTGACAATTTTAGCACCTTGTCAGTGTGCCATGAGATGAAAAAAGGTTGAAAATCACTGCTATAGAGACTGATATTGAACTGTGCAAGGAACAATCTATAATATAGAACGGTATAAAGAAATTATGCTGTATACTATTTACAGCATAATTTGCTGTATAAATTACTTTTATATAAATAGTAATTTTAACTCTCTTGATTGCAGAAACCACCTGGAGGTGCACACAATAGAAGTACAAAACAGAATTCCACTTTCAAATCCCCCAAGTCTCACTATGTAAATGTCCTTGTACCCACTATCCAGATAGGCATGACTCTTTCTCCATTTCTTCAGCACTTGAAATGTAGACGCACAATGCATTCTCCTCCTTAAGGCAAATGGCACAGAGAAGCAGAATGTGAGAAAAGAAACCCTTTAACAATGAAAGAAAAATACCTTTGACACTGTTGGAGTTGATGCAACTCCATCTGCTGTCCAGAGGGGGAAGGATGCTGTCCAGAAGGGGTCAAGCTATGGCCCAGTGACTCTGACCTTTCTACCTGTTCTCTCTGTGATCCTTGTGGGATGTGGCCCTTAGCCTTTATCCTTCTCTTCTCCTCTGAGCACTTCCTACTTGTCCTCTGACCACCGACCTGTTAAGATGTGCACACCAGGGCTCTGATGCCCAGGCCATCTTGAGCACAAGGCATGCAGGGCGAGGCAGCTCCAGGGCCTTGCTATCTCTAAGTAATAACTGAACCTCTGATCCTAATCAGATGCTGTAAATATACACTCAATGGAAGTAAATAACTTCTTTTTTGCAACTTTAACAAGCCGTTGCCTCTTTGTCTTCTTTTATTGATTAGCAGTCAGCCGGGTGAGGGAGGTTCCCTTGGGTGATACCCAAAGGGGGGGTCCGCTGCTTAAGCTACTCTGCTTTCCCCCAAAGAGGAAACTATTTTTAATTTCCTCCAACAGACACAACATGCTCATTCTGATAAGCACCAGGGAGAATATTATTGTGCCCCCTTTATTTCCAAGTACTTACGCTTATCTGAGCTAAATCTGTGCAGGGGTTGTTTTTAAAAAAGAAAGAAACAATGTCAGTTCTTTCAAAACTCCAAGTGAAAATAGAAGGAAAACCAGAAGCTCTTCAGCCCTCTTTATCTGTTGCCCTCCATGCATTTCGGTATGTGTGGGAAGGGGAAGGGAAAGCATGCTGACAAGCCCTGCCCCCATCGTTGACATGCTTGCAACAAATGCTGATCACAGGGAGGGAGGAGCTTCCCAGCTGCATCCTTGGCAGGGTGGGGCTTGCTAGCATGCTCTCCCTACCCCGTCCCCCATTGCCCATGCATATAGGAATTGGTGGGAGTTTTCATCAAGCATATGCAGCCCAAGTTCTCCTTTGGTGTGTAACCAAGAGGTTGGTAAACTCAGAGGCATACTTGCTTCAGAGTGCACCCAGGGTGGAGGCAGTGGCAGTGGCAGTACTTACCTTTGGTGGCTTCCCAGATGTTCAGGGTGATATAATGACATAATCATATCACCCCCTAGTTTCCAGGCTCTCACATCAATATAAAGGTGGAGAATCCACTTCCCTTTGACAACGTTCAGGTCATTGCAGGCCCAGCCACCCTGCACTCTCAACAGCAAGTGACAGAAGCATGATCAAAGGCAAGAGCCCATGGCAACTGGGCCCAAAGTGACCCCGAAGATCTCAGAAGGGAGGTTCAGGTGGTGTTTTGGAAATCTATTTTGTGAAAATAAATTTTACTGTCTTCCATTCTATCCTTTCTCCCGTCATAACTGTTGCAACTGTTTGGGTTCAACAGTAAGTCCAACCAAAATCAATTGTCAGAATAAACATACTATTAAACATTACAGAGTAAATGAGTACAACTATAAGATCAATAGAATAGCCTTTAGAATGGGAGGGGGACTCTCTCATTGATCTCTCACTGATCACTGATATCAGAATGGGGTATTGTAAGCCCTCAAGCATGTCTGGCCTTTCCCATTGTGAAATGCTGGGGGGGGGGGTATGAAGAGCCTGTAGTACTATTCATCTCAGAAATTAAGATGAAATGCCACATTTGAAATGCTCTCATGGTCCAAGACTGGTTTTTTTCAGCCTTTTCTCTCATTATGTGGTCTATCAATGGCGTTTCCAAGGTATACGCATGATGCTTGGAGCAAGAACCCTGCCACTGATGGATTATCTCTTGTAGTTTGTACAGTCTGTTCACATAGATTCTCAGAGTCTAACTGGACATTATGGGGCTTGTGTGGCTGCTGCTGGTTATCAATCCCTTGTAATGTTTAGTGAGGATAACATTGGAGATTAACTTTATTGGAAACCTGCTGAAGTTCATACTAAGAGAACTCCCTGGACCTGCTGCTGCTTCTCCTCCCCTCTCACTTGCCAGCTGGCTTCTCATTCATCTGTTCCGTCTGACTCAGAGTGGATGAGCAAGCAAATAATCCATGGGGGAGAGAAGGAGAAGAAGGAGCAGACCACAATCTCGGTGATGAGGTGGAGGTGAACTTGCTGAAAGAGGGGAGCCTGCACTGATAGTGTTTGGCCCAAGGGCCAGTCCTCCAAGCTGATGCTAAGGCCTGTAAGGTATGTTTACAAATATGCACCTGTACTGATAAATGTAGGTGATTATTTAATGTTAAGGTGTTCTTTGTGTACACATTGAAATGAAGACTTTGAAATCTCACTTTCATGCTTGCTTGTTTTTTCACTTCTTCACTCTCCTCTTGGCAATCTAACGAACTAAGCAATAACAGTTTCATTTTTCAAGGTATTACTGTCTGGCAAGACAAGTTAACTCCCTATGGGGAGAGGCAGAGTTCATTACAAGATGGTGAATTGATGTATCAAACAGATGAACATTTCACAAAGACTTGTGGCCAATCTGAAGTTGGATTCCATTCATCACATAAGCTTACATATCCTCTTGGTGTGAGTGTGTGGTGATGCAATTTCACACCACCCACACTGCATTTCACATGAGCCTGGCGATCATCATGCTAATATAATCATCAGTCTTTATATTTCAATGTTTCCATACTTGAGACATTGTTACCAGAAAGGCAGAAAATGTCAAGACATTTGTCACCCGAAAATGTTTGCACTTGCCAAAGTGATCAAGACAAAATGGTTCCGGGATGATTCATTTCCATGAGGCTTTGATGTGTGCATCTCATGGGCAAATTCTCCATCCCCATCTTCTATAATGTCCAACAAACACAAATCATGTTACTGGCTGCACATTGCATTTCTGCCAAATGTAAACATCCAATCCAATGTGTGAACAAAGAGCGGCTAGCAAGATCTTGAAAGGAATAATTAGTGTAGATAATTCATGGTCATAAACTCTGTTGTATTTTGGGAAGCAAAACAGTCCAGATGGTTTTACTGGAACATTCTGTACAATGATGAACAGTTCGGTAACATGCTCCAGACTGCATGTGATTTTGTGCCTCAAGAGTACCTAGTTTTCTGGCCAACTTGCAGGTCCTCCACACTGAATGGCTATTATAAATTAACTGTGCCTATGCGTTATGTATGTGTGCCAAAGGTGCAAATCCCATTGCCTCCAGAAAGGTGCCTGTTTGTTCTGGGCTGATAACAGTGCTGTAGTTGTTTTGTGATATAAGAAGGAAAACAGAGAGTTACAACCAAAGCTCTTAAAAATACAGTGCTTTCTGCATTTTAATTTGAATGCATCCAAAAGCAAGTCTTGGAATCTCATTGAAATCTCTTGTGCCTTCAAAGTCTAAAATGTGGTCTCTGATTAGGATTCAACTATATTGCCTGAAATGAAATGCTTTCATAACTTTCCAAAATAACATGGTTTCCAGAACAATGGTAGGATATTCTGTGTAATTCCTGCAAACATTGGTCAAAATTAAATAAACTGTTCATTCTGTTCTCAGAATTGGTTGGTTGGCAATCTTCAGTCTCAAAAGACTATGGTATAAGCCTACAGCACCTGGTATTCCCAGGCGGTCTCCCATCCAAGTACTAACCAGGCCTGACCCTGCTTAGCATGTGCAGGGCAACAATTGCTGCAGTCTCAGAATTATTTGCATGGAATTTCCTTGGCTTACTGCCCAATCCTGTTCCTCCACCACTGGTGCCAATGCAGCACTGGTGGAGTGTGTGTTACATCCAATAGTTGGGAGGAGGGGCGATCAGGAAGCCTGCCAGAGGTATTTTTTTTTTAAACTTACTTCTAAATAGGACCCCTGATGCCTATGGGTCTCCTCAGATTCATGCCAGCTATATAGCTGGCTTAAGTTTGAGCAGGGAAAGGTGTGCCAAAAATGGGTATACGTTCCAGTGTACACATTTGCCACCAAGATCGTCCCCCTGTCGCTTGCTTGCCTCTCCTGCCATCTCCACCTCAGAACACCCTCAAACCTTCCCCTCCCTCCCCCAACCACCAACATACCAGTGCCTGTGGAGGCTCCCGATCCACTGCTGCATGTGCCAAACCACTCACCATTTACAGCAGTGGTCCAGCAGTGTGCAAAAGCAGCCTGACTTTTGCATTGCTGCAGTACCTTGTGCTACCAGAACCTTGCACTACTGAGACTTTACAACCAAATCCATGGATGCATGCGCTGCATCCAGTGGAGGGGGAGTGATTAGGATGCCTCCTCAGGGTAAGAGAGTTTTTGATTCATTACCTCAAGGTAAGCCCCCTGTCACCCTCTAGCTCTTTGGCTGGCACAAGTCCAAGCAGACCCAAAGGGGAATGGAAAGACAAGGCGGAGAGAATTGCATATTGGTGGCACCATTGCTGCTGTTAACTGCCCCCTGCCTGCCCTGCCACACCTCCTGGTGGGCTCGATGCAAGATGTGAGATTGTAAAGAGCATCTCTCTATCCACTCTATCCTTCCCATGCATAATTTTGTATGTCTCAATCATGTCCCCCCTCAGGCGTCTCTTTTCTAGGTTGTAGAGGCCCAAGCGCCATAGCCTTTCCTCATAAGGAAGGTGCCCCAGCCCAGTAATCATCTTAGGATGGAATCCTAACCCCTTATGTCAGTGCTTTCAAGCACTGACATAAGGGCAATGCAGCTGTGAGGTAAGGGAGCAAACATTCCCTTACTTTGAGGAGCCCTCCATGAGTGACACTCAACTGCAGGATGCAGCACATGTCCCACTGGCACCTTTATGCCAGTGCTGGAAAGCACTGACATAAGGGGTTAGGACTGCAGCCTTAGTCTCTCTCTTTTGCACCTTTTCCATTTCCACTATGTCCTTTTTGAGATGTGGTGAGCAGAACTGGACACAATACACCAGGTGTGGCCTTACCATAGATTTGTACAATGGCATTATAATATTAGCCGTTTTGTTCTCAATACCTTTTCTAATGATCCCAAGTATAGAACTGGCCTTCTTCACTGTCAATGCACTTTGGGTCGACACTTTCATTGACTTTCACTTTCTTTCATTGAGATGTGGTTTCCTGCTTCTAACATATTTGAAGAAGCTTTTATTATTCCTATGCATGTGAACTCAGGAGGGAGTCCCATTAAGGTTAATGGGGCTTACTCCCAGGTAAATGTAGCATTTGATTGGGGAGAGTGGTGTGCCCTGCCACAGCAAGGGCGCAATCCTAATCAACTTTCCAGCTCTAGCCTAGCCGCAATGCAGACCCAAAGTAAGGTAACAAACATATCCTTACCTTGAGGAGGTCCCCTTGACTGCCTCCCCACTGCAGGATGCAGCGCATGCCACATTGGCACAGCTATGTCACTGCTGGAAAGTTGGTTAGGTTTGCACCCTAACTTGAAAAACCTGACATATAATTCGGACATGTCAATCAGCTTAGGGGACCAAAGTGAATGCTCCTTCAGATGCAGGGTATTACTGAAGACAATTTCAGCTTCCATTAGCATTTATGTACTGGTCCTGCCAAACAACCAATATCAGCTTTATGTTTTACTGTAGGAGGAAAAGGCCATAATTTATCTGCATTCATTTGTTCTTGACACTTCCTTGTGGAGAATGATGCCACATATAATTTGACAGCATTTCCTTTTTGATTAGTTGTTCCCTACCTAAGGAAAGACAATTCCACCACATTTCTTTCCTTATAAAATGAAGGTCATATTTGCATCTTTATCTTTTCCTTTACTGTTTATGCAAATATGTTTTTCACCCTTCAGCAGACGTAGACAAAAAAATGAATGTATGTACATTTTTATTGCTGAAGGGTTAGTAGAAACACTAATGATTTGTGAAACCCTATTTACACATCTGTTCAAATATGATGATTATAATTTTGATAGGGTTCTAGTAGGATGCATAGACTTTTTGGCATGCTCAGGGTTTTGCTATGAATTCACCATCCATACATTTGTAATTTTCTCCCTCCCTCTGCCCAAGAAACCTTCCCCTTTGCATTTTTCTAAAGCAAAGAGACAATTTAGGGAACATAATGAGTGTGATTTAACAGATCTGTTGTTCACTGTTCATCTTTTTTGAGAGTGAAGTTCACAGGGTCAAATAGGTTTCCAGTTTGTTGTGGGAGGGGGAGGGAGTTTTGGAGAATATCAGAGAGGTCAGGGAGGGGGAGGGAGAGAGTGGAGCTCAGCAGCACCAGCATATGCCAGATCTTATCCTGTTTTTTCAAACCTTCCTGCCCCTTTTTGGTTCTCAGATATACGCCAGTCAATATGAATGGTGTATGTCCAAGGAGACCTAGATGATCAGGCGACCTACTGTGGGGTAAGTAAAAAATATGTTTACATACCTCCTGAAGGCTGTCCAATATGTTGGAGGGGAGGGCAATTAGACAGCCTTCAGGAGGTAAGTAAACATATTTTACTTACCTCCTGAAGGCTGTCCAATTGCTCACCCTCCACCATGGCATTCAGCACATGCGCCATTGGCACAGCTGCATGCAAGAATGTGGGCAGGGATAGAATTGAGTAATAAACCATGATTTAGCTATTCATGGAATGATGGCACACACTAGATCCCATCCTTTCTATTAACAGCCTTCCCACCCTCTTTGTCTCCTTGCACCAGTTAAGGAGCTGGCGCAGGACGATGAGAGACCCATTGGCAAATGGGAAGCTTACAAGGAGGTAAGCAAAAATGTTTTCCCTTCTCCCAAGCTTCCTGATCAGTGGCAGTATCAAATACCCCCTCCGTCAGGATGCTTCTTAGGAAGGAATATTTTTGAATCCAAGAAAATGTCATCAGTTAGTAATCCGCTTTAGTCCACCTCCATTTTCTGACTTTTAACTGGTGGCTCTTGTGTTACTTGAAGCATTTTGTTTTTCTCCTTTAATATATTTAAAATTCATGTACAAAAGTCTATTAGAAGGAATGTGCTTGTCCTAGTAATAAAACAATTATGTTGACTGAAAAATCTATGAAGGGATGGCTTGTATCTCATGTAGGACATCTAATTAATTTTACACACACCTGATTGAGTTTGAGACCTGTTTTGGAAGGAAGAAATCAATCCCATTGTACTTTAATGGCACTGCAAGAAAGAAAATGCTCTGAAAAGGAGAAGCACCATAAGTCCAGACTCGATTCACTATTTATTCTATACCTTTATGTTAATGAGGTTTATTCATTTGTCTGCTCTGATTGCCTTTATGAAAGATCAACTATCATTGGCTTTTTGATGTGATTGTGCTATTAGCATGTCCAAGCCCATTGGGCTTCACTGTGCTGTTTTGCATTCTTTCTAAATATGTGATTCCTTGAATAAAATATCATTCACATTCTTATCCAAAATCATTTAACAAGCCTTCACAATGACTTAAAACCCAAGACATTCTTGGGCTGGGATGCAGAAAAGCAGGCTGAGAGGGCCCTGAGCCCCAACCCAAAGGAAGAAATTTCCACCCCAGGCCCTGCTCTCACTCAGGCCCACTTTGGACTTATTTCCTCCCCACACCACCAAAACATAGTGAAACTGCTATTAAACAGAACACCTGTTTGTTGAACGCCGTACTTCCACTGATACCTCCCAGTGGTCTATTCTTTCTTCAGGAGGTTCAGATGCCCCAACACTCAGCTGGCTCTCAATGGAACCAACAGTGTGCCTCCACTACCCTAATTCTCACCCCCATTATCTGCTAAACCACAAACCCAATATCACCAGACGATGGAGAAGGCACTGCTGGACCCACATAGATAATACTGATGTCTCTGCTGCTGCCGCTACTACACTGCTCTTCTTTAACAATCAAGGGATACAAACTGATAGGAGACTGACAGCCCAATCCTATGCATGTCTACTCAGAAGCAAGTCCCATTAGAGTCAATGGGGCTTACTCCCAGGTAAGAGGGGATGGTATTGAGGCTTGCAGGGGGCATAACATCCCCAGTCCCTGGAGACAGTTGATTATTCTCTGAAAACAATCCAGAGCCAAGGTCAACGAGCTTTTTGGCCCCTGTCCTTCAGCTTGCATCACAGGCTCATGCCTCTGTCTAAGGCAGAACTACTGTATTCTTTCAGAGGAAGGCAGAACAGCAATCAAAACTCCTCCCACTGCTTTTCCTAACCCTGACAATCCTAGCCATGTCCACTCCACTATCATCCTGTCCCCCTGCAAGGCTAAGCCAGAGCTCCTGTCCTGTCAAAGCCCCCAAACCCAATCCGAACATCTTGTTCTGAATCTAACACTCCAGCTTTGTTCATTTTGCAATGATGTAGAGAAGCAGCAGAGAAGCAGCAGCAGAACAAGCATATACATATAGTTCATATGAGTTGAAACAGCACAGACATGTATACAAATGAATGAAATGAAATGAAAGTGGACTGTGCATACACTTTATTAGTGCACATTATTAGTTATAGGTTAGCATTATTTTTTAAGACATTCATATGCCCAGGTTATGGTTATGAAACTTTCAATTTGAATTTTAGATCCTTGACTAATAAGGTAAAATGATCTGCACAAAACCGCTGTCCTTAAAATTAGATTTTTTTTTCATTTCTTATCACTAACAGACATATATTTATGGGAGCCATGTATCTCTGATATTTGCACCTTGCATGACATTTAATTTCCTGACAGGTTGGGAAATCTGACAGGTAGGGTTCCTTTTTCTTTTCCTTATCAGCTGTATTTTTCTCCAACCTCGGTCATGTGTAGCCTTTATTTTTCTTTTATAAGTTTCTTTTATTTTTTCATGTGTAGACTGTCCTATCTAAGAATACGGCCACTTTTAAAATAGAAGTATGTATAAACTATCTTTCTTGTATAATGATATACAGCCAGTGGCATAGCTAGGTCATTTGACACCTGAGGCCCATAAATTTTTGTCACCCCATATGACATAATTAATTATTAATTAATTATTCATTCACATTTTTATACCACCCTTCCTCTAAGCAGCTCAGGATTTGAAATGAATAATAATGGCCAGAAAATAAATGCAGTGAATATTTCCCACAAGCAATGGATGAAATTCTGCATCAAATGGTATATAACATGATGGTATTATTCCTAAAAGCAATGATTTCCAGAATTTTGGTCACTAGGGTGTCACACCCCCCCCCCCCAAGAATGTCTAATTGACCTGTTTTGAGTTAAGGCAGTGGTTCTCAAACTTTTAACATTGGGACCCACTTTTTAGAATGACAGTCTCTCCAGGACTCACTGGAAGTGATGTCATGGCTGGAAGTGACATCATCAAGCACAATAAAATAAAATAAATAATTAAAAATATTTAAATTAAAGAAAAACAAATAATTAAATAAGGGGAAGCCAGCCCTGCTCCATCAAGTAATTTTCTCTGTAGCCTGCCTGCAAGAACAGCCCCCCTCCACCAAAATATCAGTGAGATTTTCAGCCCTCCTCGGTGCCCAGTTCAGTGTAAATTCTTATATTTCAAGCTGGTTGGCAACCTTCAGTCTCGAAGGACTATGGTATAAGCCTACAGCACGTGGTATTCCCAAGCGGTCTCCCATCCAAGTACTAACCAGGCCTGCATAGCACTATCAAGACCCACCTGGCTTTACAAGTCTAAAAACAAATAAAATAGACCTTACCAGCTGAAGCCTGTTTTATTCTTTGGGGGTGCTGCCTTCTGGAGCATTTGTTGAGCTCCACTTTCATTTTAGATTGGGACCATGCAGCTAGCCTTGCGTTACCCTTTGCCTGACTTGACCAGGAGCCAAGGCACGTTTGCTTACTTGTGAGTAAATGTGATGTGTGGCTTACTTTCGCATTCCATAGGGCTCAATACATTCATCTGCTTGGAGGGAGGGACTTCCTTCTTGGGTGTTTTTTTGGGGCTGCTTTCATTGGATGGGAACCATTCTGGTGTCATTGGATTCCTCTCAGCCTGCCCTTCTCGACAAACTATGGCAAGCTCGCCTACTCACGAGTAAACACACAATATGGCTCGGTTTCATTTTCCATAGGGTTCCATGCATTTTTTTGTTTCCAGTGTTCTGGCCAAAACTTTTGATGGAAAGGAGATATTTCAATTCAGGTTTTCACATTGCATTCCTCTGGAAATTCCGCATCCAAATGATATATGGCATGTTGGGGTTATTCTAAACCTCCACGATGTTAGCATTTGTGGATGTCACCCCCCAAGGGTGGTACCCGGGATGGACTGCCCCTGCCCTCCGCTAGCTACACCACTCTATACAGCAGAAAATAAATGTAAGCGAGCAATCCATTCAGTATTGACAGACAATGGATGACATTGAAGGAATGCTCTCCAATAATTCTTGCTATTTCCACCTCTCTGCTTCTGCTAACATGGCAACCAAGTCTTTCATCAGTCATTTGTATTTGTTTAGTATTCTTCTTGAAGCTAACAATGACAGTTATAAAATAGAATATGCTGTAAGCCGGTGTTTCCCAAACTGTGGGTTGGAACCCACTAGATGGGTCGTAAACCAATTTCAGGTGGTCCCCAAACATTTCAATATTTTAATATTTTAGACTTGATGCTACCATGAGATGTGACTGCATTTGGGGAAATGTTTCAGATCTGTACTTTTAAGAGGCTACTATATATATGCTTTTCAAAATGAGAGTAAATGGGACTTACTCCTAGGTAAGTGTGGGTAGGATTGCAGCCTAGGATTGTTAAAAATTTTCCTGCCTGATGATGTCACTTCTGATCATGACATCACTTCGGGTGGGTCCTGACAGATTCTCATTCTAAAAAGTGGGTCCCTGTGCTAAAAGTTTGAGAACCACTACTGTAAGCAATAAAAAATATAAAGTCACCACAACAAATACTCTTCAAGCTAACAACCAAATCCTAACAGGGCTGACCATGCCAAGATACAGCAGGACCAAAATGGCCACCACTGTATCCCACATGGCAAGGGAGGCAGCTGGAGATCTCCTTGGGGTAAGGGGACATCTCCCAGCAGCCTTTATGGGTCTACTCAGACTGGACCAGCTCAATCACTCGGGATGGGGGATAGGATCTGGTGGCAGCCAATGCCTCCATCCTCACCCCCTCCCAGGTCTGAAGTACCCTCCTACCTGCCCTCCCCCATCCAGTTTCTCCCCTTCTGCCCTTCCCCTGCTGCGTTCTGCCTCCCTGCCACTGGACACTCACTCACCCCACTAGGTGGCCAATCCCTTCCTTGCCAGCATAAGAGGCCAGCATCTTAGTGCCAGCAACAAGTACTGCTGGAGCATCATGAAATGCTTTATGGCACTTTCACATGGCCATCTCCTGGGCAGCGCACACAAGACCAGTGCTGCAGGAAAGCAGGATCAGGCCATAAATTGGGGGAGGGGAAGCAGCATTAAATATTGCTTGACCCTGCTACTGAAATCTTTCATCCTCCCACCACCTTGGAATGACACCTCTGGTTAAATGAGGGCCTGTAGTAGTCTCAGCCTGCACATGACATCAGCTTTTTCTTTCTTCATGTGACTGCTCTCAGATGACTCCCTTGGCCAGGTATAGCAATCACCTATGAACCGAAAAGCAAAAGAGGCAATCATGAACTGGGCAGTTCTGTTCACTGGACCCCAGTGAATTATAGTTCATCTTGTCTCAGTATGGCCCTGCCCTGAAAACTGTTGGTAAGGAGCACAGTCAGTAAGGTTAAATAGAGATAATCTAGTTTTGCAGAACAAAGGTTGGTATCTCTTAATTGACTTTGCCAAATGCAGATCCTCCACTCCTTTGCTTCAAGTTCATGTTTTGAAATATTTGGTATGTGTTAAATCCCTTGATTCCATCACCTTAACAAGCTAAAGCTTATCACAGCTTTACAGTGAAGCATTTCTTGCTAGATGCCAAAGTAGAACTGGCCAAATATAGGTTATTTTAAACTTTCATGAATATTGCAAGCACTTTAATAGGCAGAGGGAAAGGAATTAGCATAACTAATAATGATGACCTGCATATTTAAATCGTCTGCAGTGATTGAGTCAGAGGGTGTAAGGGCTAATTAAAATACTTGGGTTGAGCCACAGTAAATCAAAGGGATTCAAAATGGAGCATTTCTGAATGTCAGATGCAGAAGCTGCAGGAAGATTAAAAAAAAGAAGAAGACATTTTCCCCTTTTTTGCTGTTTTTCCACTTTGCTTCAGGGGGCTCATAGTTGTCAAGAAGAATCACAACTGAGTGATTGATGGGAAAGGTAAAGAGTCCATGATGTAATCTTCATACCAGAAGGCACCTTGTTTCTTGGTGTACTGGCTGTTTTACAAGGGAAGACTTAAAGGAGATTGATGGTGTATAAGGTGGAGAAAGCTGGAAGAATTAACCAAGAGAATATACGTAGTATTCATCTAGACAGTTTCTTTTATCATGTTAGCCAAAAATCTATAGTAGTAATGATAATGAAATCCAGGCAACCTTAGGGCAGAGCATAATTGAGAGATTTATTGCATGAGAGAAAACAAGGAATGAAATGATTGTAGTTCTCATTTCATAACCTCCAGTTTCCTTTTAATGCAGGAGTAACAAACATTTGCAGTTGGCTGCGGAAAGAATGTCCTCTTTCTCTACTGAGGATGGTAATAGCTTTAGGGTGCAATCCTAACCAATTTTCCAGCACCGAGGCAAAGGCAATGCAGCTCCGAGGTAAGAGGGCATACATTCTCTTACCTTGAGAAGGCTTCCATGACTGCCACCCAGCTGCAGGATGCAGCACATGACACATTAGCACTGCTATGTCAGTGCTGGAAAGTTGGTTAGGATTTGGGCCTTAATGACTTTTGTGGGTTCACTCTGGCTGCATTTCACTGATCCATCATGAGTAAAAACATTCTCCCACATGTTGCTAATATGCTTCTGGGAAGTCATGCCCATCTACTGTATGGTAATCATCTGAGCTCTGTTGACCAGGCGGAGTACATCTCTGGATACTAATAGAGATCCATTGCAGCTACAGTTGAATCCAGGGCCAGTCCACCCATGAGATGGACTGGAGTACCTGCTTTGAACAGCAGGCTAGGGATGCTACAAAGAAGGGTAGCAATAAGACTCCTTATAGAGTGAATGAAGAGGATGGAAGATGCAGTGGCAGAGATGGAAGAGGAGGTGGGGATGGCCATTGCAATCTTGTTTCTCTGATGGCTCTGAAGCAACTGGGAACAGAATTGCCACCTCCCTACACTGCCCTCTTCTCCTTTGTGTCTTCAAAACGGGGCAGGTGGGGGGGATTTTGGAAGAGGGACTCTCAAGATCCTCCTTGCCCACCCAGTTTTGAAGGCACAGTGGGTATAGAACAGGGGTCTCCAAACCCTGGCCTGAGGGGCCAAATCTGGCCCTTGGGAAGATTTTATCAGGACCCCGAGGTTCCCCAGTCTCTCAGGGCTAAAAATCAAAAGATGCACCTCCGGGTATACCACATTCAGCCACTAGAGGCAATGAATGTAAAGCAATGTAATGGAAATAAATTATTCCATTTCGTAGTATTATATTCAGCACCTCTAGTGGCTGAATGAGATATATACCAATGCTGGAATGCAGCCAAAGGGAGAGGAAGCACCTTCCTGAGCTCCAGGAGGGAGGCGATAGATAAGGCAAAGGAGAGGAGGAAGGCTGGGCCTCTTGCAGCTTGGAGGCAGACACAGTCTGGAGGCAGCCACAGGCCGGCTGAGGCCAGGGACTGCGGCCCAAAGAGGGGAGACACTCCCCGGGGCTATGGGAGAGCCCCAAAGGGAGGATACCCCAGGAGCCCATCTAGCCTGACCCCACTTACCTGGAAAGAGAGAGGACTATTCCCCATCTGGCCGGACAAGGAACCTTAAGGTCTCTGGGCCAGAAACTACCTGGGGGATCGAGAAGGGGATGAGAATGCAATCCTGACCCCTCCCGTTCCAAGGGGACGGCCCTGATGTCCCTGCCTTCCAGCGGGGAGCACAATGTACCCGGCACAACTCATGGTGAGGAGTACTGGAGAGGGGACCCGTGAGGTAACTGGCCCCTTTTCGGGGATTGTTATGGACTCTAACTGACACAGTACAGGGGGTGCCCCCGGGGTCCCTGTGATGAAACAGGGCCCCTCACATGAATGTAAAAACCTCAACTAAAGTTTAAAAAAGGTCAACAAACCCCTTTTTGCGACTCCCCATTCTTCACACCCGCCAGGGAGGGACTGGGCGGGCCTGGACCGCACAGTAGACAACGCACCCCTTGATTCCGCTCCCAAGATGGACATCACCCTGAGACAAAAATGTTTTAGATTTGCGTCTTAGGTTGCTTGGTGCTTTTTCAAAATCCATTCCCCCCTTTCCCTGTTCAAATCAATGTTGCCCTCTGCCCCGTCCCCCTCCCCCACCCACTGATTGTATTCAGTCAAACTCTCAGCACATCGGTCCTCCCTGTATTTATTATTTATTTAACTTCTGGCCGTCGACATTCGGTCAGATACATGATGCAGCCCCCATGCCGAAAAGTTTGGAGACCCCTGGTGTGGAATGAGAAGATGAAGGCAGCAGCTGTAGTGAACCTGAAGTTTGGAGAGGTCATTGTGATCTTGTTCTTGAGTTAACGTTATCTTGAATATTTCCTGTAGTCATTCTCCCTCCCCCCATAGATTCAATATAGTTCTTGGTCAAATGCCACGCTTCTGAAAGCTGCAACTAACCATCTGTCAAAGTTTTCTTTTAGAATACTAGACCTCAGTGTTGGCAGTGCCTTGAATACTAAAAGATTAAGGACAGCTGATTTTGAGACAATGCCATTGCTTTGAAGACCAGTATGAAAATTGGTCATCCAGGACCTATATATAAGCCATTACTGATAAAATATATATACTAGTTTAGTTCTCAGTGCTAATACTAACTCTAAAAAAGTAATCCTATATATGTCTACTCAGAAGTAAATCCCTTTGTATTCATTAGAGCTTACTCTCAAGAAAGTGTGCGTAGGATTGTGCATAGGATAAATATATTCTCAGAATATATTTATCATTTGCGAGCTCTGACCCAAAGTAAGCTGCTGACTGAACCCACCTTCAAATTCCACTATCCATTCCCCATGCTTGCCAGTGTACACACCCAGTGCAATCCCTCCTCCCCAAGCGTGTACCATCAATTGCCACTTTATAAGAAGCTGCAGCAGAAATGGAGGTTGAAGGAGGAGATAAGGCCACCTTCTCTGACCTCCAATTCCTCTTGCCTCTTTCTTTGACCTCTAGTTCTACCATTGTTTCTTGGAAGGTGGCTGACAGGAAGAACATTGGGAACAGGGAAGTTCCGATCCCAATGTTTTCTCCACTAGCCATTTATAAGAAAAGGCATCAGAGCTGGAGGTTGGAGGAGGAATTAAACTCTCTCCATCTTTCTGTCATACACTCAGAGGATGGGGCCATTGGGCAGGCAGCAGGTTGGGGGAGGTGGCAGGTGCAGGGCATGGTGTACCCTTACCAGCATACCACCTGAGGCAAAAGTTGTAGCCAGTCTCATGTCCCTGGCTCTGAGTCTTAAGATGACACTGATTTGCTCCTTTAAAATATGAAATATTGATATCACAGTTTATGGACATTACTTCATCTATTTATATACCTATTCTTGATTTGCTGGAAATGAAAATAATTTTCTAAGCACAACTAGTAAGCTGGCTGTGAGGCCTTTTTTGTGCGCGCATGCACACACACACACAAGCTTTGTGAATGCTGTTTTTCTAAGCCAAAAATGCTATTTTCCCACAAAAAAATGCCGTCATGATTAGATTAAATTATTGTAATCCTCCCCATCCATTTGCTCCTGAGCTACTTTGCATGAAGTCAAAATGGGATGTACTTATATATTCAAGGAAACAGGAGTACTAATGGGCAAAAGAAAAGGTGGGTAATGTTTTGTCCTGTAAATTACCTAAATGCAGGTGATTTTGTCACACTAGCTGATAAAAGACACAGGTCCCAATCCTATCCAGTTTTCCAGGGCAGGTGCAGCTGTGCCAGTGGGGTGTGCACTGCATCCTATGGTGGGGAGGCAGTCACAGAGGCATCCTCAAGGTATGGGAACATTTGTTCCCTTACTTCGGGGCTGCATTGTGGCTGCACTAGTGCTGGAAAGTTGGATAGGATTGAGTCCACATTGATGTAATATAGAATAGGTGAATCAAAACTCCATAAATAGCTTTATCCAGAAACAAAATCCCCCCCCCCCAAAAAAAACCCACCATTTATTTCATGCGTATTATGTACATTTGTACTGTCTGTTCTATATTGTGTGGGGGGATTAATATTTTCACTATTTATCTATTTAATCCATTTTTATCCTGCCTCCCCCCCCATATTAACAGGGCTGTCAGGATAGCTCAAAAAATATAAATGTAGGCCACAATAAATAGAAATAATCTCGCGATGCTAATTACAATAAAATTACAAAATTATAAAAATGCAAAAAATATATAAATGGCAGTACAATAAGCCAGATTAAAAAATGAAACATGGCACAACAAACAGTCCCCAGGGTATATACAATCAAAGAGCAAAACAGCAGTGTAAAGCCATCAATAAGAGACCACAGCATAAAATCCAGAAAAATCACAGTCTATGTAAAACTGTTTTATAACTGTTTAGTTATAAAATAACTAAAATAAATAAAACAGCATGCAGCAGCAGTAAACGACACGAATAACCAACTCAAACTGCAATGAAAAAGCTACCCAGAGCAGAAAACAGTGACCAGGTGCTGAGCAAGCATCCCCCAGCACTACTTTCTGGGATCCGTTGGCCAAGAAGGAAGCAAAACCATTCCTCCAAACTCCAACTCAACCCACCATCCTAGAAGAACACCATGGGTCAATGGTGTCAAAAGTCCAGCAGTACCAAGAGAGACACATTCCCCCTGTCCAGGCTTCAGTGCAGGTCATCCTCTAAGGTTTTCAAGCCAGTCTCTGTCCCAAAGCCTGGTCTGAAGCCAGAATGAAATGAATCTAAATCATCTGTACAGGACCTTCTAGAGCTGAAATTCTACCCCTGGCTCAGAGCCCGGTCCAATCCAGAAACTGCACCAGTCTTATACATACTGTCAGGGAGATGGCTGTTGTGAAAGTGCCATTAAGCACTTTGTGGAAGCTGGAAGGAGGGAGGTGCTGGCACTGAGGCCAGCGTGGGTGAATTCTGGACCTCCATGCCACTCAGAGGAGCCCCAGGAGTTGTTGGCAACAAGTCTGCTGCTAAGGAGTGCAGGCAGTGGCGTCGCTGGGTGGGTGTGGGGGGTGAGGACTGCACCGGGTGATGCGCACAGGGGGGTGAAACGCTAAAATCGTGGTGGTTAGGAGTAATACCATCATGTTATATACCGTTGGATGCAGAATTTCGAGCAGAATGCAATACAAAAAACTACAGTGAAATATCTCCTTTCTATCAAAAGTTATGGCCAAAAAACTGGAGAACAAAAAATGCATGGATCCCTAAGGAAAGTGAAAGTGAGCCATATCGTGCGTTTACTCGTGAGTAGGCGAACATGACTTAGACCATTGGAAAGAGCAGACTGAGAGGAATCCAACAACCCCAGAATGGCCCTGATCCAAAGAATGCAGCCCCAAAAAACACCTGAGAAGGAAGTCCCTTCCTCCAAGCAGATGAATGTATTGAGCCCTATGGAACGCAAAACTAAGCCTCACAGTAAAGTTTAGTCGAATTATGGTCAAGTAAGCAAACATGCCTTGGCTGGTGTAGAAGATCAGGTGAAAAGGATCAAAACAGAGGCTGCAGCTGATAAAGTGAACATTTTTGAGACTTGCAAAGCCAGGTGGATCCTGACAGTGATCTGGTTTAAACAGAAGTTCTTCAATTGAACTGGGCACTGTGTAGGGCTGAAAACCTTACTGGTTTTTTTTTTTTTGGGGGGGGGTGTTATTGCAGGCAGGCTACAGAGGAAATTCACTTGGTGGAACAGGGCCGGCTTATGCTTATTTAATTATTTGTTTTACTTTAATTATATATACTTATTTTAATTTGCCTGATGATGTTACTTCCACCATGACATCACTTCTGGTGGGTCTTGGACAGTGGGTCATTCTAAAAAGTGGGTCCCAGTGCTAAAAGTTTGAGAACTGCTGCAATAAGGTGTTAGTAAGTTGACACCCTTGGGGGGGGTGTGTGTGACACCACTAGTGACCAAAATAACTAAAATCATAATTTGGAAGAATAATACCATCATGTTATATATCAGTCAATGCGTAATTTCATGCAGAATGTGTTCTATCTTTGTCCTATCAAAAAGTACAGCCAAAAAACCAGTGGGGGCAGAGCAATGGTACATCACCACACCCACCGCCTGGGGTATTGCCCTGCCCGCTGCATGGGGGGTGACGCGCTGGCATCCCGCACCGGGTGACATGAACCCTAGTGACGCCACTGAGTGCAGGGGCTTTCTGCGGTGGGAGAGGGCAGGAGGGAGATGGGGAGGGGTAAAACTAGGAGGGGAGGGTGGGTTCAGACCCCAGTGGGGGGGCAGGGATTTTGAAGAGTCCTCCACCAGATCCTAACCTCTTTCCTGGGACTGAAAGCCCTACATAGGGGCACTCGGTTCTGCACCAGTGATTAAGCTGGTGGAGATCTGAGTAGCCCCATTGGGCATGCTGGGGTTCAACATGAGGTAAAGGAACTAATGCTCCCTTACCCTGAGGAGAGCTCCAGCTGTTTTCCTGCTCCCATGGGATACAGCAGTGGCTGTTTCAATGCCAATGTACTATGACACAGGCACCATTAGGATTGGACTGTCGGTCACCTTACTCAGAAGCATAAGGTTCAAGACTCATCCAGTCTTGTGTAAGAGTTTGTGCTGGGGACTGTGGACAGATGAGGGAATGGGAAAGCCCTGTTCCATGAGCAGAGCACTGCTTTCAATTCTCTGAGTCCAAGCTGTGTATCTTGCTCATCTCTAACTCTATGTTTTGGTGCATTAGGCATGATTCATAGTTTAGCTTTATTAGATTTAAAGAAAGCAAATTGACACTTATGTAACAGAGCGGAATCTTAGCCTCCCACACAGTCCAGGTCAATTATAGTACACCCCATTGTAGGCAGGGAGAGTATCTGATTCATTGAACCAATACTGTTAGTGGCTGGAGGATTCTGAATGCAGCTGATAAGATTGTGCACTGGAGAGAACCTCTTGCCGAACAGATAGTGCTGTTGTTATACAAGAGATATTTTACTGACTCCGGAGAACATCTGATTCACAAGATGAATGGAATAGCAGGAAAAAACTCAATGGAAAGACGGTTAGTTGGGTTCCAGGATAAACATACTGTCATGCTTATTTCACATTTTAGACTTCTGTTTTCATGACGCTCTAATCAGATCTTCTCACTTGCTGGACACTTAAAGCTGTTGGTTTGCTGTGTCTCAAAGCCCAATATTATGGCTTACCACATTTCAGTGGTAAGGCAAATGCATGCTAGCATTTGCAGGAAGCAATAAAAACACCCGTAAAGCATTATATGAACAATGAGTAATGAATGCAATCCAGATGCAACAAGTTAGTATTGAACTGGTGTTTCCTCTTGAGAATCTGGAATTCCTTATGGGACAGTCAGATTTGGGCAACCATGTGTCAGGTGGTATGTATGCATATAGATCTGTGGTTCCTAAACTGGTTGGTTGCAACCCACCAGCAAGGGAAGGCAGTGACGCGCAAGACACCTTCAGCAGTGTCATCACCAACTGTTTCTGGAAGGATTTCAAGCCATTTGGACCCGGGGCAGGTGGGAGAGGTGGTAGGCCATCCAGCGGCAATGCTCTGCTGACCACACTCTCCTTACAATCCCTCAGCATAGTAGATTCCATGCTGAAGCATCAGCTGCAGAGTGAGGTAACAGCTGTGGGCACTCCACTTGTCACCCCAGAGTGGGCCACCTCTAGGTGCAGGGGCCAATTTGGCCAAATTGGTCAAACTGCCCAAAGGCCAGCCTGGGTTGTTGGTATGGGTGAAATTTATTGCAGAAGGATATTGCAGGAGGATGTTCATGCTTGTCAGAGAGAGAGGGAGAGAGAGAGAGGCTTTTGTGGTGGAGAGTGGGAGCTCACAATTTCCAAAGAAAAATAAATTTTAAAAATGGGGGGGGGGGGTCATCATTGAAATAGCAGATCATTGCTCTGGGGAAGCAGGTGGCCTGACACATTTTTTTTAAAAGGCTTCATAAGCAATCATGTGGATACAGTAATAAGCACCCATGCTTTCACAGAACATGCTTCATGTTCTCCAGCTGTCCCAGGGATGTGGGGATGGGAGTGTGTTACTCATTGTGGATAGCGTAATGCTTTTGGGTGCATAAATGCAGACAGTCAAAAAAGGGATTTGAAATATAGTAACTGAAAAAGTAGCACGGCAGGCTTTAGCATACATGCAGCGGCCCGTTAATATGCTTTTATCTGTTTTTAAATTATGTTTTTAATCTGTTTCAACCTGTTGTAAGCCGCCTTGAGTCCCTTTGGGGAGAAAGGCGGGGTAAAAATAAAGTTATTATTATTATTAAGTTTTTTTAAAATAAACAGGCCCCATTGAATTTAGAGAATGTCACTAACTATGATCTCTACATGGTGCAAATGCTGATATTGGAGCCACTTGTGTAGGAACTAATGTTGGAGCTTCATGTGATGTTCTACTGACATGCTGACAATATAACTGAGAAAGGTGATATGAGGCTGCTGATGGCTCTCCTGGAACCCTCTTCACTCTCCGTCATCCCATTTCTGTAGCATGTGGCTTTGTAAAGAGAGCAAATGAAATGTAGTGACAGGAGTGTTGGATCTAGACATGAGGCCTAAGGCTGATGAATGTGTACTTTATGCCAACATGTTCAGCAGCAGCAAAAAAAAAAAAAGTGTTATTCTTTGCAACAATTTTCCAGATAATTTATTTGCAAAGGTCAAAAAGTGTACACCCATGTAGAATGAGGGCAACTGGTCATCTGATTGACTGGGATTACCCTGCAACCAGGTCAGGACAGGTTGCCATCATTCTAATTCAGTTTGATTTGCCATCAGTGATATCATCATCTGACCAAATGTGGAGCTTTATGCCAATGTTCACTACATTATTCCATATAGGCTGGTATTGCCCTAGGAAAGGGGGAGAGAACCATAACCAAAGGAAAAAAATGCACTGAAGCAGCAGACCAGAAATCATGGCAGTAAACAGGCTCAAGAGCAGGTGAACTTTTCAAGAAATATCCCCCATCTCCAAAGCTGCCTTTTGATACCAAAAATTGATATGGGAGAACGTTAGAGTGGTTGGAAAATTTCATCAGTTTTAGACTTGGAAAAGAATTATTGAAGCTCACAATAGTCCCTAAAGGTGAGGCAGACACCCTGAGCTCCAAGAACTTGGAAAAATTCACCCTGCCTCCCTCCACACCAGTCCTCCACCGCAGGGCCGGCCTTATTATGAAGAGACCTGATATGAAGAGACCTGATAAGGTTGCATAGAGTAGCAAAGTTGGAGGGGCAGCAATCTGACAAGTCCCAAACTGTCAGTCTGCTACCCTGACTAGACCAGCTCCTTTAGTGGGGTTTAAATAATCTCCCAGCTCTTTGAGTGTAAGTTAGAAGAAGATCACGGCAATGGTACCCCACTTCCCCCTCCAGCACTGCTGGAGGTAGATGTGAGAAAAAGTTGCCATGACTCCAGAGCGCTTCTCCTCACACACCTGGTGCTTGAAAAGCACTAAGTGGGCAGGGAGAGGCAATCTAGAACACACCCTTTTCCCTTTCCTTTCCTTACCTTACCTTACCTTACCTTACCTTACCAGGAGCACAGCTCACTGATCTCTGCACGCATTGTTTCATTCAAACCAGATACAACATGAAGGAAAACAGCTGTGTACCACAGTCCTGGTAAGTTGGGTCCCCTTAGAGGGAGAAACGCGAGATAAAAATATAGTAAATAAATAAGGGACTGGGTTGGGAACTTGTTTACTCAGTTGCCCTACCCATAAAGCCAGTGAGTGGGTAATTCCAGTCAATCATGATGGCATCTAGCCTAGATGGCACCTGGCCTAGATGCCTTTAAAAGGGAATTGGACGCATTTCTGGAGGAAAAGTCCATCACGGGTTACAAGCCATGATGTGTATGTGCAACCTCCTGACTTCAGAAGTGGGTTGCCTTAGAATGCCAGATGCAAGGGATGGCACCAGGATGCAGGTCTTGTTGTCTTTTGTGCTCCCTGGGGCATTTGGTAGGCCACTGTGAGATACAGGAAGCTGGACTAGATGGGCCTTAGGCCTGATCCAGCGGGGCTGTTCTTATGTTCACCACCGCCGCTGTACCAGTGGAAGGTACCTGGAGACATTTTATTCCCTTCCCTATCATTGCTAGGATGATCTGCAGAGTGACAACAGGAATCATAGGGGGAGGAAAGGGTGGAGGGAAAATTCTTCCATTGGCACAGCAGTCACTTTGCTTCCTGTGCTGCACTGCATTGTGCTGACAATAGGTGGAGACAGGAGGGGGACAAGGAAAAAAAAACCTTCCCTCCTTCTTACCCAGACATTCTTCTGCTGCAGCTGCTGCTGCCACCACTACACAAGGGTAAGGATCAGGTGGAGTGCTGGCTTGGCGCAGAGGCAGGGGAGAATTTCTCCAAGCCTTCCCAGATTGGCTTTGTTCCCCGAGTTCTTTTTATTTCCTGAATGGGGGAGAACTTGGATAATTTGGGAGTAGATCCAGGATGAGATCTCAGCAGCTCACCTATGTCCGGTGAACATTGAATAGCCATAGGAAGACACAGGAAATTGAGGGTCCCTGCTTAGCTATGAAACTCCCTTGGTGGCCGTGGGTACAGTCCTAAAACCTAACGGCTAATTCACACTTGGTGAATCACAATGTATCACAATTGCACATTTTAACAGCTTCTGCAAGCAGACTGTTCACTCTAGCATCAGAACATACAATTAAGGAACTTATGCAAGATTGTGGATGCTTCTTGCATGGGTAGGGTGCACTTGAAAGCAGAAATCAGGTGTTGTGAAAGTAGCCACTTAATTCTTGTGCATATACTGTTCTCATATGTGTCATTCATTGCCCACTTCTATGTGCTGCTGAATTTATGAGTCAGGCTAATTCTTATCATATAGTACCTCAGCCTAACCTACTTTCCTTTCTGCTGCACCCTATTGAATTTAAATCTGAGGCCTGATGGAACTGCCTGAGGATCAAGCAGAGAGTCACTGTCTCAATGCTGCAGAGTTAGGCGCACTTAAGCCCAAAGGGCATAAGAGCTCCAGATTCTGCTGAATTGCAGCCCTTGTATTGAAGCAATCTCATTCCGTACCTTCCTCTTCTCCACGGTACTCAAAATTCTCCTTCCCTTTCCCCTCTCCAAGACCTTCTGTGACTTTCTGGGCACTGAATGATGTCTTGGCCAAATGTGTGAAAATGGACTGTACTGTTATTTGTTCAATAATAGATGAAAAGTGGTCCTTTGGTGCTAATAGTCTGTATGTTCAGGCCTTTTTAATAGCTTGATGGGGGGGGGGGGTTCAGACTTGACTTGTAGGTTCACAGACAAACTTGTGGGTCATGAGCAAAGAAATCAAATACATTGAAACATTGGAAAGCGTACGATGGAAACTAGAAACCAATCTGGTTTCTAGACCTTGATTTCGTGAGCCTTTCTTAGATATTCATTCACATAGATTTTGGTTGCTGACATCCTGCTTTGATCATATAAAATGCTAATATATATTTTGGACCCCAAATGTTTAAAACATTTTCTCCCATCATTCAAAAATCCTAGATTTCTTTAAAAAAATTATTCAGCAATTTGGGTTTTTATCTGAGCTGGGAACAAATGTAAGACCTTCCTGCCTCCCATTTACGCCTGGTTTCAAGACCCCGTCTTCCCTACTTATCTTTCTCAAAGCTCCAGCAGAGGTAGTAGCAGGAGAATGGAGTGATGTTTCTCTTCGCTTTTCTCTCCCTGATGTCCTGGCACAGAATCATCCTCACTATATGCCATCTGTAAGGTGCCTTGGGAATTGTAGTCTTTCAAGCACTTTGAATTCATAGTCGAGATGCTGGAAAGCCGACAAAATTTCCAGTGCTCTGTGCATCTAACTGTGCTGTAAAGACTCTGTGCCAAACATAGTGGAGGGGAGAAGGATGGAGTAGAGAAGGGAAGAGAAACATCTCCCCATTCTTTTGCTGCAACTGCAAAAATGGTACATGGAGTAGGCACTGGTGGGAGCGGGACACAGGCAGGTAGGAGAGAAGGTGGCATGTCTGGAATTTATGAGAGATTGTGGGACAGGTTGGAATGAATCCTGTCACTTCCAGTGACATCGTTGGGTTTGCAACAGGATCCAGGCAAACTTAGGATGAGGGGCAGAAACTATACATTTTTTTTTAAGTTGCATGAAATAGTTCAGCTCCACCACTAACAAACCTCACTGAGCAGGGTTTGCCTGTCACTATCGTAGACCCTATTGTAGCACTGAGTAAGTTCTTGCACAAACTCTTACACGAGTGTTTGTGGAACAATGCCTGCATCTATTTTTGTTTCACTCCAGTTCCACTCCAATCTACTAGACAACTTTCTTTTTTTTCTTTCCTATGCACATTCTTCAGATGGGAGAATCTCCTATGCCATTTCTTCATATGCACATTCAGGCTACTTTTCCAATGTTTGATCATGATGTATAGAGTAGGCTTTGTGGCTTCATGATTTTAACTAACTTATCACTTCTTCACTTGGTGCAGATGCCATGATGAAGATGATTGTATTGTAACTGACAGATCAGGAAGAGACTTTCGGAGCTTGCATCCTCTCCTCTCCCCTCCCCCAGCCTCTCCCTTCTAGATGTCGAACTTCTGCGCTGGCACCCCTTTGCTACCTTAAGCATTGCAGTAGTATTGATATTCACAGTAGTTAAAGCTAACTTGGATTCCTTTGTGATCAAGATTTGAAACAAGGGTTTGAAGTTGCTTTCCAAATCAGCATAATTCTTGAATGCTGTTTAGCCTTAACAGTCAGCTGGGGACTGAAGGCAATAACTGAAATGAATATTGGCCCAATCTTATCCTCCCTCCTCCATCAATGCACAGCCAAAGCACAGTTTATATCTGTCTTAAGGCAGCCTGCACTAGCAGATCACTAGTTCCACCAGCGGGGCAGCCTCTTAGAATTGGGCTGTTTGTCTTTAAGTATATTTTCAAGAGATTCAGATATTTGATTGGACATGTAAAGCAGCCTTCTGTCACCCATTGGTTTGTGTACAGCCCAATCCAATGCTTGGGGAAAGGCAGGAAGGGGAAAGGCAGGAAGGGGGCGAAACTGGGCAGGGAGGACGGGTCAGGGGTGGTTTAGGTCCTGGAGGGAGGTTGGGTTGGCAACCTCGGCTGCTGCCCAATCCTATCCCCCCTCCTGGGCCTTGTAGCCTGATATGGGTCTCCTTGGTTCTGTGCCAGCTAAATAACTGGTGCAGCCATGAGTAAACCCATTGGGGCTGCCAGGGCTCTACACAGAGTAAGGGAACCGAAGTTCCCATATGCCGAGGAGACCTCAGGCTGCTTCCCCAGCCCTGAGGTATGCAGTGGCAGCCACTGCACTGCTGCTGTACTTCACTGTGGAGGCTGGGGATAGTATTGGGCCCTAAATCTGCACTCCCTGGCAGAATTTCAGACATGGATCTTTCCCAACCCTACCTGGATCTTTCCCAGCCCTAAGTTTCCACATGCAGAGTTAGTGCCCAACCAGTGAGCTACTTTCCTTGGCTCCTTTAATTCTTTCTCCAATCTGCATTCATAGTCTATCCTGTTATATTGATACAGCTCTTACCTTGGATTGAAACTAATTTCCTTCTGCAGAGTTGCTGTTGGTCCCAAGTTCATGCAGATCAATTAGTATGAACTGGGTTTTCAGGATGAATAACTATCTTCAACTTTTTAATCTGAGGACACATTCCTAACCAGATCTACTCAGAAGTAAGTTCTATTTTTTTCAATGGGGCTTACTCTCAGGCAAGTGGTTAGGATTGCAGCCTTCGTTAAATCCTCCTTGTCAAGTCTTTTCTAGTTCTCCACATCTCAGGAGTTAGCTAATCATGATTACTCATCTCAAAGTATATCACATTTGACTCCCTGAGCAAATTATTCATTGTATTTTTGTTTTTGTTTTTTCCAGAGGTGAAAAGTCTCAGAATCTTAAACCACTCTGCCATCTAGCTTTCTTGAATGGTATCTTTCCATTTGATATAAGAAGAAGCTAAGATAGGACTGTTGTCTTGAGAAACATGCCTTGCAACTGCCACATATATGTCCCTGTGGATCTTTATTTTTCAAATGTAGTGTACCTTGAATATATTTAAGTAAAATGGAAGAAAGAATTAGAGAATATTTGCAAAAGAAAAAAGGGAAAAAAGAAATCAGCCATATTTCAAGTTGTACATGGCTCACTGAAATAGGCATATATCACCATGCATAGGATTTGTAGATGAACCTGAGTAGTTCTCGGTTAGTGTACATGAAAGACCCCAAAAATCAATGGGGAAAAAGAACTTCCCTATTTCAGTGTGCTTTCCCATCTCTTGAGGGGAAAAAACAGGGGAGCTGGCACACAAAATGAGGGAATAAACGGGAGAAGTAAATGGGGGAAGAAGAACTTCAGAGTGCAAAGGATAAAACAGTTCTTCAAATGATTGAAGATCTTCAAGGGGTGCAAATTCACAGCTTAATCATGTCCTTCATTTGCAAGAGTGGAACTTGTGAGCTGTTGTTGCAAATGCAGCAGAGCCACTACAAGTGACACACTGCTTCAGACCCACTGACCTGAAAGGTTGGCAGCTGTGTGCGCCCACTAACATAAAGCCTTGCCCATGCTGGCCCAGGTAAGGTAGCAATGGGGAACGACTTTGGGAGGGCCATGGCAGTTTGGGGGAGGTTTGAAGCAGGGATGGGGGCAGGGGTGCGGAGCAGGGTGGAGAGGGTAGATCTCAGCAGCAAATGTGCACACTAGATCCTGTCTCCCATTTTCCAACCTGCCCTGCCCTTTCCTTTCCTCCAGCTTACTTACATAATTGTCAAGGGTTTGAGGAGACTCACTGTTGACCAGAAGGCCTACAAAAAATACTTACCTATCATTGGTCTCCTTGTCACACACACAGCCCCATAGCATGCAGTTCATTCTCTGTTGGCATGGCTGCATGCTATAGCATGGCGGAGGATTGGGCTGTAATTGTAAAAATATGCATATACAGAGGGGCCTCCGTATCTGTAGGGATTTGGTTCCTGAATTCCACGATGATGCCTAAATCCATGGATGTTCAAGTCTGCAGATGCCACACTGACAAAATGATGAAAATATGTGGAAATTATATAGTGTTAAAAAGGAGACATGTAATTCTACCACAGTTAGTGCAAAGGCATGCTTTTTGAATGTATCTTTGGCAAGTGGTCTTTCTTGTTTCTTAGCTGTTCTAGCATTCTATACTTAGCTCTGTTTAGCAATGTAAATGTCTGAGCTGTTTAGCATTGTATCCCATAAATGAGCTTCATAGTTTTAAGCCAAAGTTCTTGTATGTTTGAATAAGTTTGCACAGCCCTATTGTTGTCCTGGCCCCCACATGCCCAGGTTTATTCTACAGGGGCAACCCAACATCACGCGGATGTGCCATGTTCATCAGGTTCCGCAAGCCTCCGCCACTTTTCAGATTGTGGCTTCTTTTCTACAACGTTAGAAACCAGTCAATTAATCTGCTGTTGTGTGCATGTTTTTCTACTCTTGGCTATTCAGGACTGTGCCTGCATGATAGCACTGAGCTAGAAAGAACCAACTAGATGGCAAAATTGACGCTTTTGCACTTGCACAATCTATCCAGCCCCTTGTTTTCACACAGGCAAAGCACTGCTCTGATTTTACATTGGTTCTGACTTCCAAACTAATGTCCAGAACAAAACCAGGTTGTAATTTGGGAACTACCTATATTCCTGTGATGGAAACAAGCAAGGTCCCTCGAGGAGATAGGATGTTATGTGGTGTCAACTGTGGCACCCTGCTCTGATAGGTCTGGGAAGCATGGGGTTAAAAACTTGGCTTTTAGTAGTGGGTGTACTGCATGGCTGCAGCCACTAGAGGCAACAAGGTCTTCAAGAATAAAAGCAGCACCTGGAGAAGGGAGAGGGTGTGGGAAAGAGAAGAGAAGAGAAGAGAAGGGAGGAAGGAAGGAAGGAAGGAAGGAAGGAAGGAAGGAAGGAAGGAAGGAACGAACGAACGAACGAACGAACTTGGAGGAAAGAGGATTGACAGCATGGCTGATTGAATGAATGGAGATTGCTAGAGATTGCCGGAGACTGCCGTGTGACTGCCATGCCTAAGGGCTGCTGAGAATCAAGGTGTTGCTGCTGCAGCTGGAGAAACTGCTGATGGGAGAGGGGAGGAAGGAAGACCTCTGTAGGTTGAAAAGGTTAGCTACCCTGATGGTGGGGTCCAACAGTGCTGTCTGAAGAATTAGGGTCATTGTTGAGGAATGTAGGGGAACTAATTAGCTTAAAGTGGGCATAAGTTCTGTAGGTGGAGCTTGGAAAGGGATTTTGGCAAGACAATATACTTTCGAGAAAGAAAGTATATTGTGGGGAGACAGAAGGAGGACTTGTTTCTCCTCCCCAACTTTTATCTTTTTTTTTTATTTAAACACATATCAATCAGGTTCGGAGGGACAAAAATTCAAGATTACCCAGATCATCTGAAACATAAACCTTGACTCCTTCTTTAATTGCAAAAATTTTGACCACTGTAGATTTAATCTTGAAATTTTAATATTATGTTCTGCATTTTAATTACCATCTTTTTAGTTAACCGCTAAAGGCTGCAACCGGTTTGCAATTGCCAGAGTGGTAATAGTTAGGTAATACAGCCAATTGCAAACAGCAGCCTAATTTGTTGATTTCAAGTGAGGTGTAATTATATTGCTTCATTTGCTGAGCAAATCATAAGAGAGTTTCTCTAAATCAGCCTGATTGTGTAATGAAGAGCTAATTACAAACAGCAGTGCTCTTGCAGTAAATGTATTGTAACTGCTCATGCCAGGTTGGCTCCAGTGTTACAATGCCTCATTACTGCATTAACAAAAGCAACAATGGAACACTGCCCAGTACCATGCTACCGTCATCATGGCTTGAGATGGCTGCATTTATTACAACTTCGAACATATAATTGCTTAGAAAATAGGGTTTGATTTTTAGTTCTTTCCTAGGGGGAAAAAAAGTAGGCACTACTGTGATATTTTCAGAAATTCAGCCGTGAGGAGCAAAATGAGTTGACGTGCCCTCTTGCTGGCCTTCAGTGACTCCATTAATATAGCAGACATACCTTGGACATGTAATTTGTTTGGAAGCTGTTTCAAATGACTCGCTGTTGGCGACAACTGAACGTTATCCTTTTGCCCTCCATAGCGAATCTCTTCATGTTTGCCAGTTTCCTTCTGATGACTGAGTGAGTTTGGACCTAGCCACACAGTCCCTGTGGCAGGTAGTGTGTGAAGATCAGCACTCAGAGGTGCAAGCCCATTGGAAGTGGAGATTACTAGGGTGGTGGTAAACCAGTGTGCAAGATGTTTGCTGTGTGGCTTTTTAAAAAGAGGCATGATTTGGGGATGGAAAGTGCAGAGCAGAACCCCAACTGTGGAGCACCTTGCCCACTCCTGTGCCCGGCTGCTTTCTCTGGTGGCAGTGATGGTACTTGGGAGCATATCTTGGGATGAAAAATTGACACATCTAAATAGCCCATTAGATGGGCAAGACTGGAGTGGCATGCCTGCATTTCTCATGAGGTAGCTACCAATCAAATGATAATTGACTTGTACATCTATATCTGATTTGTTGCATTTTTTATTTTGTTTTGTTTTTCCCATTTAGGGAGTGTTCTTGTTGTGTTAATTCCTGTCTGAAAGCTCCCTGCTTTTTCTCTCCAGACTCTCTTATCAAGTCTTACCATCCTAGGTTTGACCTTGTTCACTCTGGCTGTCCATCTTGGATTGCAAGCTCTTTGGCAAGCATCCTGCCACATCTGTGTTTTGCGCAGGACCTAGAACACTACTGGTGTTTAAATGTTAAATACTAACAGTGCTATCTCTGGCAAATGCCTAGTCTGGTAGAGCAACGGTGTGATCTCTGCCAAGTTTTGGCTCCCTTGTTGCCAGTAATAGGGCAGACTGAATATCTCAGCTCAGATGTCCATAGAATGCAAAGGCTACATACCAATTTATGTTCTTTTTTTAAAGACCAGAATAACTAGATTTTTAGATACCAGATTACTAAAAGTATGTATTAAAAAGTGGTAGTATTATATTCATAAAAAGAGGATGATGAAACTGAACAAAAACAATTGTGCTTAGTGTTTACAAAAGACAAAATACGAGTGTATATTGGAATGGAAATGTTCCATTTCAATATGGTACAATAACTCACCCACACTTTCTGACAAATCAAGTGTCACCAGTGTTGGCTTCAGTTTTGGGGAGGCCCTGAGAAAGGCACCCTGCAAGGACCACGCCTCACAATGCTTTGCTACTGCCATGATTTGGCAAAACATTCGTGTTCCACTATGCCCCTTCTGGTTCCTGGGAACCCTGCATGAGACCTTTTAGAGTCTTGCTTCACCACTGCTGCTATGGTTATGGGTGGCAGTACAAAGGAGTACTAACGTCCTCTGCTGCTACCTGGTTTCCACCTCCAGTGCAGAGGCTTACCACGAGGCAGTGGGGAGCAGGCATTAGCAGGCCATCCTCTTTCTTTCCTTGGTGCAATTTAGCAGTTTCTAGATGCCCCAAACCCTTGTGCAGTGCTGGATGGCATGACAGGAATTGCTAAATGACACTGAGGAATAAAGAACATGATCCACTGTCACCTCACTTCTCCATAATCCATCAATAAGCATTCTTTTGAGCCATGGTTTATAAACCAGGGTGGTGTAGTGGTTTGGGAGGTGGACTCAGAGATCTGGAAGATCCAGGCTCAAATCCCCCCTCAGCCATGTGGGAACTAGTGGTGGGAACTAGAAGCGGCAATCCTTACTGCTTCAAAGGTAGACCCTTGCATGGGGATGAGCCTCCACCAGGACCCTCCTGAGGAGCCACTCCTAGTGTCACAGTACAAATATGTACTGTGGTATATTAGTGGTGAAGACATTGGAGATTTCTGATATGAATCTGCCTCAGACATCTTAGATGCTAAGAGAAGAGGCAGGATATAAATCTTTAAATTACATAGATATGTTAAGTTGTTAACAAACTAGTTTCTAACTCTAGATCATCATCTACAATCATATCCATAATGTATACCAAAATAACAATTGTTAGGTGAAGTGCAATAATATAACCTATCATTTTGTCAGATACTCCTAAAATATGTTTCCAAAAGAGTTTAATAAAGGAGCTTGTTTAATATACAGGTGTGCATCGCTTAAGAACAGTGATACTTTCTCTGATTTCTGTTGTTTATGTGATTACGTTGTTAAGCAAACATTCAGCCCAATCTAGTTCCTTTTTTGTGTAAACGGATACTCCCTTCCAGACACTAGGCTACTGGAGGTAAATTTCCTCTTCTTTGAACTAAGCCTCTTTGTTGTGTAGACAGACACTCTGTTGCAGGCTATGGGAGACCTGACTGTCTCATTAAGAGTCTCTTTGTTGTACTTTGACGACCATTATATATGCAGTCCGTTGTTAAGTGTAAGGTTGTTAAGCAACACACGTCTGCATATTACAATTACCTGCATTACCTGCATATTACAATTACCTGCATTTGGTAGATGATATTGTCAGCAATGATCACACTGATTTTTGAGTGCATATAATACACAAACATATATCTTGAAGGGGTAAAATATCATTAAAATGGAATACTGCAAACCTTTTCTTTCAAGTTGATGGTATTTCCAGATGCATTTTGCTATTTCCATGATCATTCTTCCAATATAATGTTTCCCCCAATGTCACCTTCTCAATTTGATCAATAATTCAATCCCTCAGTAAGTAATTTTGATAAAAGATTATCTAATTTCCACACGATCGATGTTTTTTAATTGACTGATTTTATTAAATATCCACAATCAGGTCGTCCCCCCCTCCCCCCACAAAGCAAGGTGCATCTGTGAAGTCAGGTATATATCATATTTCTTATTTCAAAATATTGATTATTGAGGACTCTACTTCTTCACTTTTTTTTAATCAGATCCTGAAAAGTCATGATGCTGTAATTAAAGGTCAAATCTGCTAACACAAATTATACTGAGCAGCAGTCTGACTGGTGTTTCCATCATCAGGATCTCCTTCTGTGAGAGACCAAAATACTGTCCTATAAAAACCAAAGTTCCTTTGATTTGTTCTAAATGCAGTTTGTGTTAATTAAGGAGTGTTCTCTTCGCCCAAGGGGTCCTTCGCAGACAGAAGAACCTGCTGTGCAAGCAGAATTCTCCTTCCCTTTATGGATGGAGCTCCTGACAGCAGCAGCACTAGTCAGGAGGCAACCACTATTACCACACCTGCTCAGGAATAGGTAGGAATGGGCCTACATGTGTACCCAAATAAGTGCATTAAAGGATTTTTTTTTTATCGTTTCATGTTTCTGAAGAAATTAGTTTTGAAGGGAATAAAAAAGTTTAAAGGGTTCAAATAACAACCAATGACTTATTAACAGCCTAATCCTGCTGATGCAGCAACACCAAAATGGCTCTTCTGCATCCTGAGGGGAGGGAGCAGTTGTGGAAGTCTCCTCTGGGTAAGGGAACTTTAGTGCCCTCCAGTAGTGGAGCTCCAATAGTTTGGTACCCAATTGTGTGATAGTCTTGATCACACGGCATCAAAATGTGACCAGTAGCAGGTTGCAGTAGCACAGTGAGCTCATGTCCAACCAGCCAAGGTTCGGCAATCACGCTGAGCTGCTTTGGCTGCCTGAGTGATATCAGCAGCACCCCAGCTGCACAGGCCTCTGCCATCTTCATGTCATGCTTATTTCCTTGCCCTGGCCCTACGGGGGGTGGGGAGGGGACAAAAGAAGCCACCCATGCTCATCTCTAAGGGCCAACTCAGCCCTGCAATTGCACCGTAGCCTCCTTCCTACCCTCTCAGTGTTGTTTGGCATTCTCATAAGATTGTGTGAACAGAGTTCCTGGCTGAGCAATCCCAATCTGAAGGGCCATCATTAGCATTTCTCCCCTTAGCTGGCAAGGAAATTAGACTAGCATTGGATCTTCTGATAGTCTGGCATATCCAATAACCTGACACCACCTAGGTCCAGAATTTCCTCTAAGGGTTTGTGCTACTGCATGGACCTTTTCCATGGCTGTGTAGTGGCATCTCCAGATGCTCAGTGATGACATGCAACATCATCGCCGAACATCATGGAAAACGGAGCTTCAAGCTGCATGGCCGTGCGGATGCAGTTTCGAGAGATCACTGCCTAGGTCCCAAAGGGGGCAGATTATCAAAAGTCTACTTTGAATCTGGCTGAAAGGCTTCACTTTTGTTCTGGCCTTGACCAAAGTTTAGGACTTGTCACTAGGGTCACCCACTGCTCTGAGTGCTGCATGCCAGTTTGTAACACTGCTGACACTAAATAGATTTAACCACAACAAAATTGAGGAAAGTGACTGTAAGAAGGGCAGAACCTCAATTACATGTGTATGCAGTGCATTCGTTGTAAACCATACCCCACTCCCCCCCCCCCCCAAAGGCCTTGACATCATTTTGAAAGTAGCAGGAAAATGTCAGGTCGATGCACTGAAGCTATCACAAAGGCAAATCCTTGTTACTGATTATTAAGAGAGGACAGAAAGTAATTAAAGTTATAATATTCCAACATAAAACCATAATGTAACCAGAGCTAGAATATTGCTGTAATTCTTAACACTGTAAAAAGATATACAGTAAAATTCCAATAATCTGGCATTGTCAGGACTGAAGTGATACCGGACTATTAGATTTGCCAGATGCTCGGAGGCGCATACTCCGTTTACCAACTCCAGTAATGATGAAGAGCATTGAGGGCAAGCAAGCAGGCATCTACCCCAATGCTAGGTTCCGGGCAATGAGTGGAGGAAGGAAAGTGAGAAACAGAGGAGCTAAGCAAACAAATTCATTCATTCATTCATTCATTCTATGTGTACCCTGCCTTTCTCCCAGAGGCACCCAAGGCAGCTAATGATTAAAATACATAAATTCTTGGTTTCAGAAACTAAATTTGGAAAGGGCTATCATGCTGAGGGGAGAAGGAATGGAGTTAAGAGTAGGAACAAATGAAAGAATGAGTTTACGACTGCAATGGCTTTCCTGTGAATAAGTCCCATTGAACATAATACAGCATTTTTTCAGTAGATATGCCTAGGCTTGCTTTGGAAGGAAGGCCACTAGGTTAGGGCGGGGGAGGGGGAGAGAGAGAGAGAGACTCCCAAAGATGGCAGGCTCACACTCCCTTGTCACACTGCTGGTTTGGGGAGAGGCAGGAAAGGGAAACCTGACCAGAACTGGAAAATGAGAGAGGAAAGGAGCAGTGGTTTATCTAAGGGGAGGAAGGGGGGTATATTGCCCCATGTACCACTCCTTGAGGGGGTGCCAACCCTCATCCCCACTGGCAGATCTCAAGGCAGGCAGGGAACTCCAGGAGGACTTCTAAGGCCTGGTGTGCACAAACTCCCTGAACCTCAGGAGGTCTCAAAAAGGTCTCCTGGAGGTTCCTTTCTAAGGTCTCCAGCAGACCTGCTGAACCCATCTGGAGAGGCTGTGTGCAACCTCCCCAGGCTGCAGACCACCTGCTGGACACCTCCGGGTGGGGAGGGTTCTGGGCATCTCCCCTCCCCACGGGCTATGTTAACAACCTGGACGAGTTAAAAACATTTTATGCCCCTGGGTGCCAGATCCTTCAGCGGTGCCACTGAAAGGATCAGTGCCACATCATGCTTCTGTGATTTGAAGCATCTTGATGCTTGCATTGCCACATGGGGGAAGAAAAGAGGAATTCTCTGGGCTGGTGGTGCCTGCTGTTGGGGAAGAAAGTCAGGTGGAGGAGGTGGAACCAACACCAAGTCCCATACAGCAGTGACCAGCAACAACACCTCAATGGTAAAAAGCGAGCAACCGAACAGCTAGTGCTTAATGATCTTGGTGTATTGCATTACAATGTCAGTGTAATGCACACATGCAGCAAAGCTCTGGCCTCAATGCTGGGCAGTGGGCTTGGGCCAGTGCTGTTGGTTTTCAAGGGGTTGCAGAGTGGCTGGGCAATGATGGCAAAGTGCTTCATGACTTTTGTAAGACAGCAGCAGAGTTTGCCACCTGAATCATCCCCCAATCAAAACAAGAGCTTCACCTTACTTTACCCTGTGGCCAAACCTGACTCCAGGTCAAACGCAAAAAGACACTGCAGTTCTAGTCTGATACAGCTGTTTGACATTTTTTCATCACTTGAAACTGCATGCAGCTTTTAATTTTACCCTTCTGCTTAAAAAAATGTATGATTACATCTATTGTGAACCTTGCTAAATCAATCTTTTAATTTCATTAAACATGCTGATTTCTGTGCTTATCATTACATCCAGTATGAACTTTACAAAATCAATAGTTCGTGTGAAGCTTGGAGCAGGAAAACGAAGAGAATGACAAACTCAGATGATTAAACTTTGATCTGTATGTCAGGTACCATTTATTCTAAAGTACTGGTACCACCAATGTTTAAAAATGATGAATATGTGCTTCGAAACAAAAGAGTTCTGTGCTTAGCAGGTTCCTTATCCATACACCGAACTCTGTTTACATTTTGTAAATGTAGCATTTCTTTTTAGCGCATGCTGGCAATTTCATATTTCAACAGTTTCTCACATAAACTTTGTTCAAGGCCAAGCACATAGTGGTCTTGTTTTGAGTTGAGTGTATGGGTACTCAGTTGGGCCCAGAAGGGAGGCAGGATCAACAGCTGCTCATGCCAAATCCAGAGCCACTTCCCGATCCTGATCTGTCTGCATGGAGCAGCACAGACTTGCACCAGAGATTGAGCTGGCACAGGTCTGAATTGCTCCATAGTGGCTACTGGGGCTTACAAATGTCCACTTATCCCAAGGATACCTCCAGCAGCGAGAAATAACCCACAGGATACACTGGAAGTCACCGCAGCACCACTGCATTGTTGTGCAGGGATTTAGGTAGGACTGGGCTGTAGATCAATCAATAAATTTATTCTTGAGGTAAATAAAGTTTGAAACAAGCAATATTACCCCCGGACATTCACATGGGTAGATTTTTGTATGAACTCTTGTGTAAAGATCTCCAAGTTAGGGGGGGAAGTGCTGGTTTTGAAGTGTTTTCTGTGGTAGATATTCCCATGGAAGGTAATTCAGAAAAAAGCCCTTCCCAGCACATGAAGATGAGGTGGTAAAGTCAAAAAGTAGGTAGGTCAGAGCCCAGTCCTGAGCTCCCGTGCTGTGCGACTGTGGCAGCACTGAAAACAGCTGCCGCCGCATCCTGTGCGCCTGTAGCAGCTGTGGGCTGCACCTCAGGAGAAGGGGACTTCTTTCCCCTTCCTCCAGGTGAAGGGAGTAGCCCTGCAATGGGGCTACTCAATTCATCAGCAGTGAGGTAAGTGCCTTTGTGTCAGGCACTGAGCATGATGCGGAGGTTCAGGATCTAGTGGAGCATCGCTCCACCTATCCTGCCTCCTTCCCTCCCTGCTCCCTCCCCAGGCACACCTTCCCTGCTGTCTCCCTGCCTCCCTGTCATGCCTCCTCCCTGCCTTCTCCCCGCCCTCTGCCCGCCACCCCCATCCCTGGAATGCCTCCTCCCCGCCTCCCCCCACCCCCACTTTCCTTTCCACTGCTCGGCGGTCCGTGTGATCGCTGAGCAGTGGAGGCCAGGCGCCCACCCAGCACTAACCCAGTGCCAGCCAGTGCTGGACTAGCACAGGCGCTCACCCGGCATTAGGGCCCACAGACATGCCTTATGATAAGCCGGCGTGCTGAGCTCAGGATTAGGCTCTCTCTTGACTATCCCAGAATTCCTACATTTGGAATCCATTTGTAAATCATCCTGAGATATTTCCAAATTGCTTCTCTTTCTCTTATCAGCAGGAATTAGATGGATTGACACAGGGCAGACAGAGAAAGGATAGCATTCAGAAACTCTCTGTGAAGGTGGAGCTTCATGGCAAGAATATTGTGTAAAATGGGTACGATATGAACTGCCTCAAGAGTTCCATTGTATCAAGGGGTGAGGCATATATAAAAAGTCAAGGATTCTGGGAAAGTCTTTTGCCCTCAGGACTCAACATTTCTCTTTGGGAAGTTCTGCTTGACTGCTGCTTCCTCAGTAATTGAAAATATCCGTATTCATTCAGTGCTTACTAGATTAAACGATAAAACTTTCTCAAATTCTACCTATGTTTCACTTGCTTTAACTCCACTTACCACAATCTAAATGTATCCCCATTAAACTGAATTTATGCTAATGGTGTCCTGATTAAACAACTGTTATTGCCATTTGCTATCATTAGCGAAATCAGTTTCCTGGGAGATGTCTTGGTAGCATATCTGTCCCTATTCAACGAATCCTAATTAAAGAGTATTTTGTAGTAGTATTACACAGCATTTATGAGCACAGAACACATTACACTTATTTATACGGAGCAGCAGGCCCCAGTGCGCTGGAAAGTTAACAGTTCAGTGGCACAAGACTCCATGCTTGGGAAGAGATAAATGTTTTACATATTGTTGAAATTAGAATAAGGGAATTATAGGTCTGGGATCTACTTAAAGATTATCTAGTGCAGAGTCACGGTTGTCCTAGCATGAGCTCAGAGGGGTAGATATCCTCTGTTAAAATTTCAGCTGTAGACTAGTCTTAGCCAAACCATTGTTCTCAAGTCTTTTGCAGGCATTATTGTTTGAATAATACAGTATAACAATGCATGCATTGAATAGACACCTCTAAAGGGGACAGCATAGCAGTGACAAGCTCCACCCCAATCTCCGCACATTTATTGAACACGTGAACAGGTCACACACCTAAATGGTTTTTACTGTATGTCTGTATTACTGTAAAAATGGATTTATTGTATGACACTTCATGTATTCTTTTAAAAATGAGAAATGACTTTAAAATGTCTTAGGCACACTTTTCTGAGAGTAGGCCCCACTGAACACAGTGGAACTTACTTTGAGTGGACATACGTACATTAGGCTCCTTGCTCTACACATATTCATTGACCACAAGGATGAAAAGTTTGCATAGGACATTAGTCTGTGTCTTACCTATTCCCATGTGTAGTATTGGTTCATGTGGCTATGCATTGTTGTGGGCATGTGTGATCCCAAAGGCAATTGTGCAGAGAGAGAGAGAAAGAGAGTCTAGCAGCAGTGAATCAGCCCAAAGAGATGATTCATTTTTTAAATACTACAAATCCAACAATGGATTGTGCTTAGGGGAAAAAGTTCTTGCATAGTAAGCCCTATTCAGCCATTCATTCATTCTCCCATGGAGAACAAATGTATGAGGACCTCTTCAAGGCCAAGCACATTAGCCACACCTGCACCCATGATGAACTGGCTATATTGATTGCACAGGCAAACGTCCAACTCAGGCACATTCCAGTGTTGCAATCATGAGGAGAGAGTCTCCCAATGTTCAGCATTATTAAACGAACACTCACTGTGAGGAAAGCAGGGTGCATGGATGTCTGGTACATAATTGGTAGGCTTCATTTCATGCATTCACTCCTCATGGAAGAATGAGTGAACAGGGCTGTAGTGTTGGCCTTGATTATATTCAGGTGCACTAAAGTTTCTGTTTCTGCCACTATTGTGGCTTTGTCAAGCAAGAAGTGTGCTCTTTATTCCACATATCCCTTCTGTCTCCTTCAGTATTCTTGAAGAACCCACAAAACTACCTCAGAAATCCCTTCCTCCATTTTCTCTACCCATGAAAATTGTTGGGGGACAGTGTTTCAGGCCACTACTACTTAATGGACTTCACCAATGGAAAGCCAGCACAAATTGGAGTAGGCCAACGTATTTGAGGGGCTAGTAATTGCTTTATTATTTCAGCATGATAGAAGACTAGAAATATCTAGCAAATGCATTATTTCATTCTTCTATTATAAAACCCAAGGTTTATATGGGGCTCCCAGCCAGGCACTGACCATGTGCCCGAAATTTTAAATATGTATGGGTCATTACTACATTTCCCATATTATTTTAATAAGCCATTAGAACATAAGAACAGCCCCACTAGATCAGGCCATAGGCCCATCTTGTCCAGCTTCCTGTATCTCACAGCAGCCCCACCAAATGCCCCAGGGGGCACACCAGATAACAAGAGACCTGCATCCTGGTGCCCTCCCTTGCATTGGTATTCTGACATAGCCCATTTCTAAAATCAGGAGGTTGTACATGCACATCATGGCTTGTAACCCGTAATGGATTTTTTCCTCCAGAAACTTGTCCAATCCCCTTTCGAAGGCATCCAGGCCAGATGCCTTCACCACAACCTGTGGCAAGGAGTTCCACAGACCAACCACATGCTGAGTAAAGAAATATTTTCTTTTGTCTGTCCTAACTCCCAACACTCAATTTTAGTGGATGTTCCCTGGTTCTGGTGTTATGTGAGAGTGTAAAGAGCATCTCTTTATCCACTTTATCCTTCCCATGCATCATTTTGTATGTCTCAATCATGTCCCCCCTCAGGCATCTCCTTTCTAGGCTGAAGAGGCCCAAACACCATAGCCTTTCCTCATAAGGAAGGTGCCCCAGCCCAGCAATCATCTTAGTTGCCCTCTTTTGCACCTTTTCCATTTCCACTATATCCTTTTTGAGATGTGGTGACCAGAACTGAACACAATACTCCAGGTGTGGCCTTACCATCGATTTGTACAACGGCATTATAATATTAGCTGTTTTGTTCTCAATACCTTTTCTAATTATCCCAAGCATAGAAGTGACCTTCTTTACTGCCACCACTCATTGGGCTGACACTTTCATCAACTGTCTATACGTCATTTATGAAGAGGTTGAAAAGCACCGGTCTCAGGACAGATCCTTGAGGCACACTGCTTTTCACCTCTCCATTGTGAAAATTGCCCATTGACATCCACTCGCTGTTTCCTGGTCTTCAACTAGGTCTCAATCCATGAGAGGACCTGTTCTCTAATTCCCTGACTGTGGAGTTTTTTCAGTAGCCTTTGGTGAGGGACCGTGTCAAACGCCTTCTGAAAGTCCAGATATATAATGCCCATGGGTTCTCCCACATCCACATGCCTGTTGACCTTTTCAAAGAATTCTAAAAGGTTTGTGAGGCAAGACTTACCCTTATAGAAGCCATGCTGATCCTTCCTCAGCAAGGCCTGATCGTCTGTGTGTTTTGAGATCCTATCTTTGATGAGGCATTCCACCATCTTACCCAGTATAGATGTTAGGCTGACTGATCTATAGTTTCCCAGGTCCCCCCTCTTTCCCTTATTAAAGATCAGCGTGACATTTGCTACCCTCTAATCTTCTGGCACCGTGGCCGTTTTGAGGGACAAGTTGCATATCTTAGTCAAGAGATCAGCAACTTCATTCTTCAATTCCTTAATAACCCTTGGGTGGATGCCATCAGGGCCCGGTGACATTGATCTTTAATCTATCAATGAGGTCTGAAACAACTTCTCTTTTAAGTCAGTCTGAAACAACTTCTCTTCCCCTCAGTCAGGAGGGGCTGTTCAGGCAGCGGTATCTGCCCGAGGTCTTCTGCCGTGAAGACAGATGCAAATAACTCATTTAATTTCTCTGCCATCTCTAAGTCTCCCTTTATTTCCCCTTTCCCTCCCTCACCATCCAGAGGGCCAACCGCTTCTCTGGCGGGTTTCCTGCTTCTAACATATTTGAAGAAGCTTTTATTATTCCCCTTAATGTTGCTGGCCATGTGTTCCTCATAGTCTCTCTTGGCCTCCCATATCACCTTCTTACATTTCTTTTGCCACAGTTTATGTTCCTTTTTATTCTCCTCATTAGGGCAAGACTTCCATTTACGGAAGGAAGCTTCCTTGCCCTTTATGGCCTCTCTAACTTGACTGGTTAGTCATGCGGGCACCCTCCTGGACTTAGTCGAGCCCTTCTTCCTTTGCGGTATACACTTCCGCTGGGCCTCTATTACTGTTGATTTGAGCAACCACCATGCTCTCTGTAGAGACTGGACTCTTTTTACCTTCCCTTTCAGGCTCCTTCTAACCAGCCTCCTCATTTGAGGGGAGTCTGTCCGTCGGAAGTCGAGGGTTTTTGTGAGAGATTTGCCCGGTATTCTTCTCCCGACGTGCATGTCAAAACAGATCGCAGCATGATCACTGTTCCCCGATGGCTCTGTAACATTGACATCTCTAACCAGGTTCTGAGTACCACACAATATTAAATCCAGAGTCACTTGTCCTCTGGTGGGCTCCATGACTAGCTGCTCTAAGGCACAGTCATTTGGCATGTCAAGGAATCCGGTCTCCTTTTCGTGACCAGAACACAAATTGACCCAGTCAATATGAGGATAATTGAAGTCCCCCATGATTACAATCCTGTCCCTCCTTGTCACCTCCCTGATCGGTTTCCTCATTTCAAGGTCCGCTTCCGGTTTCTGGTCTGGAGTATGCCCCCAGTATTACATCGCTCCTCAGACCTGGTAATTTACCCCATAGAGATTATATGGAGTCAGATCCACCTTCAATCTGTACTTTGCTGAATTCTATCCCTTCCTTAACATAAATGGTCACTCCACTTCCAACGCGCCCCTCCCTGTCCCTCCTGTAGAGTTTATAGCCTGGTATTGCGGTATTCCACTGATTCTCCGCATTCCACCAGATTTCCATTATGCCCACTATGTCAGTGTTTTCCCTTGTCACCAGACACTCCAGTTCTCCCATCTTTGCTTGGAGACATCGGACATTTGCATAAAAGCATTTGTACATGGAATGCCCCAGGATGGGCTGCTTATTCGCTCCTTTGTCCCCGCATCCTCTCATTGTACCAAACCGTCTATCACATCCCAGCATGCTACCATTCCCAATTTCTTCTCCTGCTCTGCCTTTGTCTTGTTGTGCTCTAACCTCCCCATCCTCATCTCATAGGGATGCCCTTCTGCTCCTGTCGTCTTTCCCCCAGGGATCAGTTTAAAAGCTGCTCTGCCACCTTTTTAATGTTATGCACCAGCAGTCTGGTTCCATTCTGGTTCAAGTGAAGCCCGTCCCTCTTGTACAGGCCCCGCTTGTCCCAAAACGTTCCCCAGTGCCTAACGAATCTAAACCCCTCCTCCCTACACCACTGTCTCATCCACACATTGAGACCCCTGATCTCCGCCTGCCTACCTGGCCCTGTGGGTGGAACAGGTAGCACTTCAGAGAACGCTACCTTTGAGGTCCTGGCTTTCAGCTTCCTACCTAATCACCTAAATTTGGCCTCCAGACCTCCTGGCTACACTTGCCCACATCGTTGGTGCCGACATGCACCACAAGCACTATCTCCTCCCCAGCACTATCTACCAGCCTGTCTAGACGAGAAGTGATGTCAACCTTCGCACCAGCAGGCAAAGTTGCCATGCGGTCCTCACATCCATCACAAACCCCCCTCTCTATGTTTCTAATAATCAAATCCCCCACTACAAGAAGCCCCCGACCCCCTCCCGCCGAGGAGTATCCTGAGTGCGTTCGGATACGGGCCCATCCCCTGGAGAAGGGGTCCCCCCTAGGGGATACTTTCCCTCCATTCCAGGATGACATCCTCCAGCCCCGAGACTTCCCACCCGGGCAGCTGAGGAGCTGCATGCCTGAGGTTGGGACGAATCCTGATCATCCCCAGAAGTCTCCCCACGGTCCTTCTCTGCCTTCCTCTGCTTCTCCAGGTTGGCCAGCAAGGCTTCGAGGGAGCGGACGCGTTCCCTGAGAGCCTGGAGCTCCTTGCACTGAGGACACGCCCATGACTTATGCCCCAGAAGCATATAGTCATACATGTGGCACTCGATGCAAAACACTGGATAGCCCCCACCCTGCTGCTGGCTGTCTGACTGCGTAGCTTTTTTTATTTTGTTGTTTTTGTTTAGGGGTACTTAAAAACCCTACACTGGTTAGCAGCCCTCTTCTCAAGGGAAGAGAAAGGGCGGTATATGGGGCCCTGGCTTCCTCGCCTTGCTGCTGAACTTGCACAGATGCTAAACTTGTGGCGCCTTACCTGGCACTTTGTTCCCAAGGCACTGGGTTTCCCAGAGGCCACAAGTGCTTCTGCAGAGAGGCTCATGCGGTGGCAGGCACTAGCTTTATACTCCTAGCTAGCTCCTCCTCCCTCCCTCCTTGCTGATTGAAAAGGGGCTGGTCTTCCCAGGTGAGATTTCCCTGAATAGGGTGCTTGGATTTGCCTAATGGGGCTCTTATCAACTCCTAAAGGTCAATTGCTATGACCTAAAGGACAATGACTATGCTAAATTGCCCTGGCTGGGTGGGAACTGGCCCTTCTAGGTTCTTACCCTCCTACTTCAGTTCTCTGAGGCTGGACTGTTTTTTAACCTCAAGCTGGTTTTTTAAACTGCACTGGTTTAAGAGTTTTTAGGCTTGGCAGAACTTACACACTAAGGTTTAAATCCTGTTTAGCCCTGCTAAAATCCTGCTTTTATTAAGTGTGCACCTTATTTATTTATTTATTTATTTATTTATTTATTTATTTATTTATTTATTGCTCTCACCTAGATCCTGTGTCCTAATTTACTGAACCTTTAGATTATGTTCTAACTTAGATTAAGTTTAACTTGGGTTAAGTATAGGGTTAATTTAAACCAAGTAGAAAAACTTGCTTTCCACTTTATCCTCCTCTGTTTTATTTATTTTTCCAAGCGCCTGTACCTTGGGCTCTTACTCACAAGTAGGACTCTGCTCCTGCTCAGAGTAGACCTCTGTATGCACGTATGTATTTATTTTTATTGCCCTCACCTAACTCCTGTGCCCCAACTTAGAATCCCTCCCTCAGGTTAGATTAGGTACTAACTTAGATAAAGCTTAGGTAAAGCTAAGCCAAAGGTAAAGCTAAATTTCAATGTTGATCTAAGGTTGATTTAAGGTTAGAAGACAAAGAGTTAGAAAGAGTACACTTACAACAACAACAACAACAACAACAACAACAACAACAACAACAACAGTATTTATATACCGATTTTCAACAAAAAGTTCACAAAGCGGTTTACAGAGAAAGTCAAATATCTAATGGCTCCCTGTCCCAAAAGGGCTCATAATCTAAAAAGATGCAACACCAGCAGGCAGCCACTAGAAAAGACACTGCTGGGGTGAGGTGTGCCAGTTACTCTCCCCCTGCTAAACAAAAGAGTAGCACCCACTTGAAAAAGCACCTCTTAACCAGTTAGCAGGGGTTGTTAAGCACTTACCTTCTCCTTCTCTTCCTCCTCTCCTCTTCACAACTCAGGGAGTCTTTCCTCTCCTTCTCCAAAACTCAGAGGTCCACTTGCCTTCCCCTTCTCCTCGCACAGATGCTAAACTTGCGGTGCCTTACCTGGAACTTTGTTCCCGAGGCACTTGGTGTCCCAGAGGCCACGCACATTCTCTTATTCTTTTGTGGATTTTGGCCTGTTAAAAGATATTGGCATCTCTTTGGGGGTCTAGAAATTGCAAGTTTGGTCTACGATGATGATACACAAAACAGCGTGTTTTCAAACATTGTGGAAAAGGAATACACAGGATACAAATCCTGTGGGAAGGAAAATACAAGTTCTGGCGCAGTGCTCAGTCATCATTACAAAAAGACAGGTGTATACTTTTGTGTAATGCTGCAGGTGCTGTTGTCGCTGCTGGGAGTCAATCCATTCTGACAGTGCTACCAAGCATCTCTCTCTTTTTCTTAATATCAGTTGATGTTTACCTGCCAGACAAAACATTCTTAAGACAGAGAGAGAAAGAAAGCACCTGTGACTACCCAGAAGGCAAGATGCAAGAGTCACCTTGGAAAGGAAAATATAAAAAGAAATTAATATACAGTGGCAGTCCAATGAGCAAGTGTGACCAAGAATCAAGACCCAGTTTTAATGAAATAGTTTCACACTCTTTCCATTATATGTTAAACTACACAAATTTTTGGTACATAAATTATGTGATTAACATAGTTTGCATAATAGCCTGCCTTAAGAATCAATCATAGCATCACAGAGTTGTAAATGACCTTAAAGGTCATCTAGTCCAACTCCCTTTGTGTAACAGGAAATCTTCCTAGAGCATCTCCAGCAGGTGCTTGTCAAGCCTCACTATTTTATCTTCCTTTATTAGGCCCCAATCCTAATAGCCTGCTGCACTGCCACAGCTTGTGTTCCAGCAGTACAGCATGCTTTATAGATGTTGCAAAAGGCGACACAGTAGTATCACTGTTGGCTGTCTTCAGCTTACAGTAGCCACTTTGGGAGGGATGCAAGAAAGTGTAAGGCAGGGGTGTCGAACCCATTTCATACAGAGGGGCAAATAGCATTCATCGTTCCTGCTGAGGGCCAGAAGTGATGTCATTCAGTAGGAAGTGATGTCATTAAACAGGTCATAACAAAAATAAGCACTTTTTCTCACTTAGGAACTCATTAACTGCAAATGACAGAAGAGAAAATATGCAAATCTTGATCATATTTCAAGACTTAGGAGAACACCATTTTCACCTGGGCTTCCATTTCAGCAGTAACATCTCAGCACTACTCAGCAGCTGAGAGCCTGAGGGCCGGATAAAAAGCTTCCACAGGCCGCATCTGGCCCCCAGGCCTTATGTTTGACCCCCGTGGTGTAAGGAGTTAGCATAAATGGAAGCTCATGCATGTTTCTTCAGATGCATGCCACTATTTCTTGAAGATTTGCTTGCAACTTCTAAATACATGCTATTTAGTATACATGCTAAATATTGCAATGTCAGGTGATGACTTAGTGCAAAGTGCAAAGCATCCATTGTTGAGGGATCAAATTCTAAATACAGTTGTTTGTATTTCCTCATCACAAACACAATGTTATATCACCTACAAAAACTCCTTTCCAGAAGTAGAAGATTTATTCAGCTGTGATTCATCAAACTATGAGACACTGAGATTTCACTTCCATGCACACTTTCTAGGAGTACGTACCATTAAATGATGTAGTACTCCTTCTGGGAATATAGCATCAGAATGTTAGTTTTGTACATATATATTTGAATCTGCCCTCGTGCTTCTGCCTTCGATTCGCCCTAAATATAAAATGCACATTATAATCCAATCTTTAGAATTTCTCTTAATGTATCTGAAGAGTGACTTTGCAGAGATACCTATTTGACTAACCGACTCTCTGATTTCAGTGACCTGTTCCATGAACTCTACAGAATCCTTCAGGGGGAGTTGAATTTCATAACCATCAAATACTGGCAATTTTAATTAAATTCTAGTCCTAATTCTTAATTAAATACAGGGTTATTTTGACCTATATATTTTGACTTCATTGAAACTGAACAATCTAATATCAGTAACCTGATCTCTATAGAAGACTAGCATGAAGCATTGTAAACTGACTAGGGACTCATAGGTCACTTTGCATGAGTGGTGTCTTGTTAATATCACAAGAGTGATGTCCTGTAATAACAATGTTATTGTTAGTTAGATTTGGGGGGCTGGAAGAGATACTACATGCATATCATGCAGTATCTCCCCCAGCCCCACCCTCTAAATCTAAGTTACAATAACATTTCTTAGGCCAGTGGGGTAATCAGCTGGCCATTCTGAAAAACAACATATCTCTGAATTTCAAAACTAAACATACTTGGGATTAAAAAGAACTGAGAAATATTTACCATTGCTTAATTAAAATCCTACTTGCTTAAATTTCTGACAAATTAGAATACAAAAATCTGATTAAAGTTCCTTTGTGTTTTAGGATGAAAAATAGAAATGCAGTAATGGTTCTAGTATGATTAAATATTATCTACTAATGAAATAGCCTTCTGCATATTCATGGAATGGATAGAGCTAAGGGCATTGATTTAACATCCTTGAATATGTATGCTTTGATAACACGGCTGAGCTGAGGTTGTGACAGCTCTGTTTGGAAGAGTGTAAAGATTTGTATAAGCATTGAGAGAAATGTACTGTTTATCTAGCATGATAAATGGCCCCTGAAGGAGGGCACGTAAGGTCACTTCCAGATAGCAGATTCTCCAGTTACTAGAGCACCAGCATAGGAAGTACAACTGGACATACAACCAAGGCATTAAGAGATTGTTTGAAGAGCAGGGTTTGATGAGAAGTGAATAGCTAGGTGTTACCATCACTGTGTTGTCTATGCTGATCCTGGAACTCCATCCAAACTGCAAGTGTTCACTACAAATGTTCACCATCACTGTGTCGTCTGTGCCGATCCTGGAACTCCATCCAAACTACAAATGTTCAACGCAGGGAATCGCACATTTCCCAATTAGTTTACAGGTGTTACAACTGTTAGTTCAGCACACCTCACACATACTAACCTCTCCACCTGGAATCTTCCTTGGAACATAATTCAATTACTTTGTGATGCTGGTGGCATAAGCTTCAGATGCACAGATTTGTATGTTTGTAAACATCAGCCATCAGTACTTAAATTCATAAACTGATATGCAGTTGTAGACCAGGGACTGTCTTCCATAAAGCACATCCAAAAATGTTTCTTATTTCCTCTTGGATATGATTGAGTACTCCAATCCACAGAATAAAACCAATTATATTTAAGTACAATTGAAAGCATGCAACAATTATTATTACATTAATAAGAGATTGAGTTATGGCTGAAAACTGGAAATACAGAAGGTAGAAAATCGGCCCTTCCGGATTTTGGTCGAAAACCTGCCAAGGGTTGGGGAGGCTGTGCACAGCCTCCCCCGCCCTCAGAAGGGCCTCCAAACAAGAACACAGCACAGCTCTGGTCGCACTCGGGAGGATAACAGGTGGACAAATCTGTGGGTTTAGGCAGTCCTGAATCTGCAGGTAAAGAGGCCCCACCTGTATAAATATTTTAAATTAAAAAACAAAAGCTGTTTAAATGACTTCGTAACAAAGGGATGACATCGTGGTGGCAGGCTCCTCTCCATTCAATGAGTGTTCATTATAACATATGCAAGGTGCATACATTATACTCACATCTTACCACCACTGTTGGTGAATCATCCTCCTCACCTGCCCGGCCGCTTAAAGAAACAGCCAGGTGCATTGGGGTGAAGCAATGTGAGGTCATGTGTCGTACCTTATGTCTAGCTAAGCATAACTAAACAAGTTACGGCATAATCCTAACCTGTGCTGCAAGCAGGCAGGGCAGTGGGCATTGAGCGCAAGTTTGGGGCCAAAAGCAGCACAGCCCCAAGGCAAGGGGAAATATTTTCCCTTACCCCATGTCATGTTGCAGCTGCCCCAATGGGTCTACGTGGATCTATTTCACCTGACAAGGTGGCACAGATTCAAGCAGCTCAGAGCTGTGCTGTGCTGCCAAGGAACGGGGCTAGAATCTGGCATAACTGATGGATCCTGGCCCCGCCTCCAGATGCTCACCTGCCCGCCCCTAGAAACACCCACCGCCTGCCCTCCCCCACCCCAAAATGCCTCCCTCCCACCTCCTCCCTGCCCTCCAAATGCCCCCGAGACTCCTGCGTCAGCCGAGGTCAGCAGACACAATTCACCTCTCCTCCAGGGTTTGCAGTGGTGCGGGGAGGCAGACGCACATCCATGTGCTGGCCTATCTCCTGTTTGAGTGGTGCAAAAGTGCTTTACAGAACTTTTGTGAACTCCCAGGCTGGCGCAAGGGAGTTCAGCCCAACTGAGGGGTGGGATTGCATCCTTAGTCATAACTATCATGACTTTTATGACCATCATGACCATCTGACTTTTATCCAGGTCATATGGTAGCAGATCTTTTGATCCCGGAGCAGTGTTGTAAAAGTCACACTTCCGTCATAATGACCAGAGAGTCTGTGAGCATGACAGCAGCTTTCAGACACCCTGCTGGAGCAGGTGAGTCAGCGGTGGGACAGTTCAAGGGAGGATCATGGGTGACTGGGGCAGGAAGCAGCTTGGGCAGGGGGCAGTTCATGGGCAAATCTCAGTGGAAGTAATATATGCTGCAATCCTATCCCTCTATTCACACCCAGAATAGGCCCCGATTCTCCTCAGATTTAACACCAGCAAAATAGGTGGTGTAGATCTGAGGAGACTCCATGGGTGCCAGGTCACCTAAAGGGAGTTAAGTAAGAAAAAGTGTTACCTCTCCTGGGCTGTCTGGTTGCTCCCCATTGCATGCAGTACATGCTCAGTCAGCTGCACTGCATGCTGTTTGCTAGTGGGGATTGCAGTAGTCATGACTAACTAAACTTCGGATGCAATCCCACATCATGGAAATAAAATCTCTTGCCTATGAAAGCCTATGCAGCAACAAGCTGTGCCTCTTTGTCTTCTTTCCTGCAATGTAAGCATCTTTTCAAACTGCCTTGACCCTGCCATTGCTTCCGTACTGCGCTTTTTGAGTTATTATTTAAATGATGGCCTTTCCCTTAATTTCAATAAGTAATTTCTATGAGGTTAAAAGGTTTTTGAGTATAACTAGGATGATGAAGCAAAGTTGCATTTTATGGAATTTCTTATTAGTAGAGATCTTCAAAGGTTAGTTGCTTGACGGTAAAAGTAATCAGCAACAAGATTTTTCATATACTTTGAACTTTTTAAAAGTCAAATGTCAGTTTCCTTCATGGAACATAAATACCAAGTCTCGCTGCATTTGATAGCCCCATCAAACCTGCAGTTCAAAGTTGCACCACTCTAAGTACAGTAAGATAAATCCCTGGGGAAGAGTGGAACAATATAACAGATGACTGAAAAAGAAGTTGTCAATTCATGGTTCTGTACATTGATGCATTCTGCTCTTTCCTTTTCTCCCCAAAAATAATACAAGAAAAAATATGCTAAGAAATGTCATAGAGCCCAATCCTATCCAACTTTCCAGCACAGGTGCAGCCGCAATGGGACTCCGAGGTAAGGGAACAAACATTCCCTTATCTTGATGAGGCGTCTGTGACTGCCTCCCCACCACAGGATGCAGCGCATGCCCCAAAGGCACAGCTACACCAGCACTGGAAAACTGGATAGGATTGGACCCCCAAACACCACATGAAGACATTTAATAAATTGAAATGTAGAGTTGGATCCAAAGGTGCCATCCTGTGTCCAAAGATGACTTCCTCTCATGGAAGAGGATGCTTTCCATCTGGTGTTAAAATGTAGCATGGAAAAAGTGTACAAATTCCAAATATGCTATTCCACTTGTACGAGACAGTGTGCAGGTTGTTGCACAATCGGAATAATGAAAGTCACTGTTAAATCTCCCACAGTGCCATGTGAACTGTTGTGCTAGATGCTGCAACAATGTTTATGTAACAGCACTAGCAGGAATTTTCTTTCTGCTTATGGTTCTTTGCATCCAGGCTACAATGTTGTCCTGAATATCGTATTTATCAACTCTAAATCTAACTTTGGCTCTAAAGGTGCTGATGATTGGAGTCTTTAAAATAACACATGTGTTGTTGAAAGCTTTTCTCCAGTTCTGACATCTGCTGCATGAGGGTTTTGTTGACAAAAGCATTTGTCAAAATGCTTACTTTTTATAATAAACAAATCTGTCATTTGAAATGTACAGTATAAACAACAGTTTTAAAAAATCTCGTCTCTTTAATTTTTTAATGAAATGTGTAAAATGTGAGGAATTGCACTCCCTGTTCTGTTCCCGCTTTGCATCTTCTCAACATTTAAAGTATCTTGACGTGGTGACCAACCCAAGACCTCCTGGTGCCTGAGACAGTGTGCCAAATGCTGTTCCTGTTCTTAGCTAGCCTCTGATCCTTCCAGTGGAGTAAGTGAGGGATGACAGAGGTGGGTGCCCCCTGTGTGTCTGCTACCTGAGGTGACTGCTTCAGTTAGCTTCATGGACGGGCTGGCCCTGTGACCTAGTTTCATAACATGTTACTCAGTAAGTCCCAGTGAATTCAGTGGAACTTTCATCCTAGTAAATGTATAGAAGATATCAGTTTGGTAATTGGTTGGACAGTGTCTACTGAAGCAGGATTGGTAGAGTTGATCAAATCCAGAATCTTCAGTTTCATCTTAGAATAATCCACACAGTAACTCTAGGGAAGACTTCTGGGGCAACTCTGAAAGATCTAATGTTTTCTGAGATGGTCTGTTGGAAGCTGTATACCCCTAAGCGTCATTCCAAAGGGCATAACTGTACAAACAACCTTGGTTTGCTTATCCTGAGTCAGAGCTGAAGAGCAGGTTTGAGAAAAATGTCCCAGCTTCAGGAACGAAATTGTGCAGTTTTTAAAGCAATCTGAAAAGTCTCAGAGCCAGCTCCCTCATCACCAAACATACCCTCAAATTTCAGGAGGTTCTCTTGGGGGCTTACATAGTTCTTGCATCTTGTATAAGCCATTTCATCAGAAATGTTTGGATTTCTTATTTATTTATTACCTTTCTTAAATCTTGGCTGTCAAATTGTTATATTGACTCTTTTGAAAGAGGCTGAACACTAAATGGACTCAAACATCAATTGATCATTAAAAGAGATGCTGGAAACAAGAGAGTCACGATATATAATTTTTCATTTATGATTTGTACCTTAGAATCTCTGTAGGTCAGTGGTTCTCATACATTATAGCATCGGGACCCACTTTTTAGAATGAGAGTCTGTCAGGACCCACCGGATGTGATGTCATGACTGGAAGTGACATCATCAAGCAGGAAAATTTTTAACAATCCTAGGTAGCAATCCTACCCACACTTACCCAGGAGTAAGTCCCATTTACTATCATTGTTAAAAGAATATACGGAGTAGCTAGTTCAAAGTGCAGGTCTGTAACATGTCCCCAAATGCAGTCACATACCATGGTAGCATTGAGTCTAATAAATTAAAAATAAAATATTGAAATGAATGGGAACCCACCTGAAATTGGCTCGCAGCCCACCTAGTGAGTTCCCAACCCACAGTTGGATAAACACTGCTGTAGATTATACTTCTACTAGACATACATATTGTTCCTACTGAAATCTTTCTTTGAATCTAGATCAAAACTTCCTTGACCCTTTTTGTATATTATAATTTGATTAGGTTAGAAGTCAGATATGTCTTTCTCATCCCTTCACAATTTACAGATTGTTTGGAAAATTGACTGCCTGCTTTCTATAGCTATCTGTGCTGTTGGACAGTGTTAGTCAATACAGGAGGGAAAGGTACGACAAAGTTTGGACCACTGATCTCTCATTGCGGTCCATGATTACATTTTTTCTAGGGAATGAAAATAAGAACATTTTGAACTGGCTTTGCCAACATTTTGGGCTCTGAAATGAATAAGAGCCCAGTGGTGTAGCTAAGGGGGTGAAGGGGATAGCAATTGTACCAGGCAACAAGCTTCAGGGGGTCAACAAGCTGAGCTTGACACTAGTGGTCAAAATTGTGAAAACTTTGGTATGTACAAATAATACCGTCATCATTGGAAAGGTCATTTAATTCTGAATGCAGTGAAACAAACTGTGCTGGAATATCTGTATTCTGTCAAAAGTTATGGCCAATTAACCAGAAAACATTTATTTATATATTTACTTACTTACTTACTTACTTACTTACTTAATAAATTAAATTTGATTTCATTGTAGTGGGGACTACAAAATCTTCTTTTGTAGATTTCTTAGCTATGCCAACTGCCCCATTTTTCACTTTTCAAAATGTCTGGGTGTGATGTAACTTCCAGAAGTGATATCACTTCAGGGACTTCATTTTGCACTGGGCAGTGGGCTACATTTTCCTTAACTAGGCCATTGTAAGTGTTGTTTAGTTTTACATTTTGTAATTATGTGCCATAATCTTGTGATGATAATTGCATCTATTGGATGAAAAATCCATTAATTTCAATGATTTCTTTTCAGCATGCAGCCATGATTTCTTTTCAGCATGCTCTTTCTAAATATTGTTCTTGTATGGCTTGAGCTCTGCATATTAAAAGAACGTTATCTTATCTTAAAAGAACATTATAAATAACACCCCTACCAGTGCTAGTAATAATAATAATGTTGTTGGGGTTGCTGTTAGATTTATAACTGCAACATAATTTAACATAATTCAATATCATCAATTGTTAAAAAAGAATAAAAATAAAGTTGTTTTCCTATCAATATCTCTACTATCAGCTCTCAACAATGGCTCTCTGAGGATATAATAATAATAATAATAATAATAATAATAATAATAATAATAATAATAATAATGTGGAAGAAAAAGAGCTGGGAAAAATAACAAAATACAAAGATTTACATGTAGAAGTTGAAAGGCTGTGGCAGAAGAAGACCAAAGTGATCCTAGTGGTGATTTATGCCCTTGGAGCTATTCCAAAACACTTGGAAGAGCACCTGAACAGCATCGGGGCCACAGAAATTACCATCCACCAACTACAAAAAGCAGTTTTACTGGGAACAGCTTACATCTTGCAACTGTATTTATAACAGCAAAACAGAACAAAGACCAGGCATCCCAGGTCCTTGGGAAAGACTCGATGTCTGGATAAAACAAACCAGTCAATAACATCTATCTGACTGTGTGACAATATAATAATAATAATAATAATAATAATAATAATAATAATAATAATAATAATAATGTTGCACAGCCATTGTTTTCAATCCAACTTCTTAAATTTATGGGGGGGTTGAAGTGTTGTGACAGTGCATTCACTTGAACTGTAAAATGTGCAATAAGTGTTTAGAGCTTCAAAAGGTAGCCTTGGTTAACTTCAAAGAGAGGAATACAACTTCAGAGTCTGCTGCATTAGCATGTAATGAGCCAGGCTCTTACCTTGCAATACCAATTTGGTTGCTTATCACATTTGATTTGGGCAGGATCCTGGGGAAGAATCGAGAGCTTCTACTGCAGGCAGGTTCTTCATGGTGTAATACTTAAGTGTACATCATTTAAGAGTCTGATAGCTTCAATTACTGGAAAATCATTGGATTCAAATTCAGTTGTGTAGTCAGTTTATCAGAAGTGAAAAGATAAAAGCCTTGCCATTCTGCCTTTTGGATATTGCACAAGATATGTCTGACTGCTTTTTGAAAGCAAAAAAAAAAAAAAAACTTACCCAAGAGATAAACATGTGGCATTAAGTAGGCAAAAATCTAGGTCAGCACTTTCCATGGTAGTGAACAGAAGAAGAGCTCTGCTGAGTCAAATGTAACATCTTCTTGTCCAATATGGCCAGCACCCTAGTCCAGCACAGTGACTAATCTGGGAAACCCCATAAGCACTACTAAGACAGTAGCCCTTTTTCCATTGTTGCTCTCAAGCAGCTGGTACTCAGTAGCATATGACCACTGAGCATGGAGGTTCCAAATAGCATTGTGGCTAACAGGGCCGACTTTAAACCAGTTGAACCAGTTGCTCCAAATTGGACTCTGTGCTTAAGGTGGGATGATCTACTCTAGTCTTGTCGAATACATACAGCACATTTTTGTCCTTTTCCTCTCTCACAAAAAGTTAAATACAATAGTTGAATTAAGCAGTGGGCCAGAAGATGAGCTGGGACTCATTTAAGGGCTATTCCTTTTTAAATTTCATGACTAAGAATCCTTGATTCAACTACAAATATCCTACTGAAGGCAATAGAGAGATTGCCTTGAGCTAAAGTGACCACAATGTGAACACATTTGTGGAGGAGTTGGTAATCTTGTGTATAAAGAACGTAGTCATTTTCTCTTTGCATTACTCAAGTATATGGCAAAAAGGCATTGAATGGAGGAAGGATGGTGAATTGGGCACCTTGCACACTAACTGACCATTTTTATTCACCACCTCATCATCATCTTGTTGCTGCTTGTTAGAAGCACATGCATGATATGAAATTGACCATGTGAATGCAGCTTGTACAACAGATCAAAAAACTGATGTCATTTCTATTTGCATTTTCCTGCCCATACATGTTTCTCTGGAGCTAGTCCTATCCACTTGCAGCCATCACTTTGAATCTCAAGATTTTTGTAGAAAGTGTATGATAAGCATGATTGGTCATAAGTGCTAAGCCTTCAGCTGCTGCCATCTGCTACCAGAAGGTAATGGGAACATTACAATAACTTCAAGTGAGTAACCATGCACAGCTAGGTACATTTTCCTTTGCTGTATTTTATATCCGTCCATATTTTATTTATTTTTCACAGTTTAATGCCCAACTCTGCAATACAGGAAAGGAAAAAAATTCTAAAAGGAGACACAACTTTAGAGATATAGGAGAAAGTCTGAAAATTCCCATAATTTTTCCTTTTCTCAGGTTGTGTGTGTGTGTATGTGGGGGCAGGTGGGTTGGTGGGTGTTTCCTAGCTGATGGATGATAAATGACACCTGGCATCTCATTGTGTCAATTGCAAAAGAAGAAAAAGATGCATGATTTAGAAAGAGTACCACTGATTTTGCACCTGCAAAAGACTGTTGAAATGAATTATAATGCCTCCTTGCCAAACCGCCTAATTGGGTCTAAATCCCATCATTTGTGTTTATTCTTCATTGTGGGTGCAGTTAACGGGAGGAATTAAATTGTGCATGGAAAAGATGGACTGTAGCCTTTCAAAACTCTGTTTTCAAAGTAGTTGCAATATATTTTGTGACTAAGAATGAAATTCCTATCTATCTATCTATCTATCTATCTATCTATCTATCTATCTATCTATCTATCTATCTATCTATCTATCTGTCTGTCTGTCTGTCTGTCTGTCTGTCTGTCTGTCTGTCTAATTTCATTGGGGGCTATGTGTGTTATACATATGTTTGGGGGCATATATACTGACACTGTGTTGAGGACTAGGAAAAAAGAATTAATTTACATAAATAAATATATTAGAGATGAAACTTATATGAATGAATGATGGTCTTGCAATAGCTCAAGTCCTATAAAAGGCCTTGCACAAAGCAAGGCCGGCCTTTCCATCTCTGTCGCTACTGCTTCACAGACATGAAACAGCAAGCAGTGGAGGGAGCCCTTGGCCCGCAGCTCACCCAAGAGGTTGAACAGTTGCCCTCACACTGAGAGCAGTTGTGTCAGGCCAGTGCAGGCTCCAGCCAGCAGTCCAGCCAGTCTCCTGACAGCCAGAGGTTAATTGGAGATTGGGGGCTCCCCGCAGGCCAGATTGGGGGTTCCTGAGGGCTGCAAATGGACTCCAGGCCAGGGTTTGGGCACCCCTGTTGTAGAAGAACAGTCCAATCCTACCTATGCAGTAAATGCAGAAATCCCTATGCAGTAATGCAGCAGCACCAGTGGAGCTTCGACTGCATCTTGTGGGGGATTTTTGGCTGCTGGAGATTTCCTCAAGTCCTCAAGGACATTTGTCCTCTTGCCCTGGGGTAAGCCTTGGCTGCTGCAATAGGTCAACATGGATCTGCACCAGCGATATTGCTGGCTCTAGTCTGTGTTGATCCATATAGTGGATCAGGCCCAGGTAGGAAGTCAAGATTCAATGTGTGCTGCTGCTGCCGCCAAACCCGGCCCCTCCCAGGGCTGATCTACCCTCCTACCTGCTCCATCACTGCCCCATTCTGCCTACCCCCTTCCCTGTTCTACCCTCCCTGCCTCATTCAACCCCCTTCCTGACTCCCTCCAGCCCCCTGTATGAGCTTACCTGTTCCAGTGGGCCTCCTGACATCTGCTGGGAGCCTGGGAAGGCTCCAGCTTCCTCACCAGCACTCTGGCAACTTGTGCTGCAATAATGCACCTTATGGTTCTTTTATAGCAGCCAGCACCAGCAGAACACACACTCTGCCAGTGCTTCCTTTAGGTAGGATTGAACCAGAAGTAACTAAGTAAATACAAATAATAAAACAGACATAAAACAACCATTAGGTCAATTCCCAGTGAAAGAACTCCACAATGGGGGCACAGCACCTGAGAAGGCCTCTTCCTGGTTGCCACCCACCATATCTAAGATCACTGAATGGGGACAGCATTATTCCTTTGGATACCCAATTCACCAGGTATGTAGGGCTTCAAAGGTGAGTGCTAGCTCTTGAGGTCTAAGCACTTTGCATTGTGCATGGATATGACCCAAGAACCACTGGAGCTCTTTTTTAAGCAGTGAAGACTTTGAGCCTTTACCCAGGTACCCTCAATGAACACACGAGACAAAGGCTTGGAGATAAAATAGGTTCACTTTATTAACCTTTAACAGCAAATTAAACTGCAGCTAGTCGCAGACTGCAGAAAGTGAAGGGTGGGAAGGAGGTCGAAATCAGCACCGCAACTGAGCGGCAAACCAAGCTATGCACATGCGCCAGCAGTTCACCCCTCACAGGCAAGCTAAGCCACCCACAGCCCGTGCTGCGTACTCCCCAGGACTGGCCAAGTGGCGATAATGCGTCAAGCTTGCCCCCACAATTCTGTTTGTCCTGTTGAAATAAATGGAAAATATACTTTAGGCTAGTCTTTTTAATTTTTTAAGGAGCATTTCAGTGGTCTCTGTTGCATATTTGACCTCTCAATGTCTTTAACATCCACAATTTAAAGGTGAAGTAGGAAGATCGTGACACAATATAGCTACAGAACCTTCCATTTAATACCTCTAGTTGTGTCTAGAACAGTTTGCTTAGCTAAAGTGAAACTTCTGCAATCTGACTCAAGCAGTTGCACACAATCTAATTATCCTGGTGACAAATTAATGCTCATTATTTATAAAGTTTCCCCATTAAAAATGTTGCTAATTCTAAATAAAATTATTCCTATATTTTCAAATTAAAATTGCTGCCTACTTAACTTAGTGATGCTAATTCAGCAATTGAGACAATAGATATCAGCTTTTGATGACTCCACATTCAATGACTATCATCATGACTGTGGAAAGGAGTCAAAATTTCTCTCTTTCTAATTATTAACTTAAAGTTGACAGCTATTGAATGTGCATGGAAATGTAATAGGATTTTGACGGTCTTCATGATTCACAATGGAATCAAATTGGATTAAATTATTCATTTAGATTTGGAATGTGATCCCTCTCAAAAGAGACAGCAATAAACAATGTGTTACACAGTGCTGCTATTTTTAGGTAACTAGCTCGGAAAACACACAAAATATGCACCATTTCAGAATGTGGGTGGGATGTTAATTGCTCTCCTGTGCAGCACAACAAAACAAAACCCTGCACATAGAAAATTGGCACATCTGGCTGAAGGTTAGATTAGAATCCTGCTTATTGATCTGTGCTGGGGAAATGGAATTCAGCAGTAGCTCAAGCTGGCCCTGTAGAAGGGGTAGCTGTCAAGTCAGATGGATCAGTTCCAGCAGTGATGTGCAATGAAGTTCACTGTGTGGTCCACTGTGTAGTGAGGCTGGGGAGGTAACACACACCCACACAGAGGGAGAGACGCAGAGAAACCTACCTTGCAAAATCTTATTGACTTACGTGTGTACTGTCTTGCTCTCCCTGGAACCAGAAACAAATTCAAAAAGCAGATCCCTGCTGTTTTATTTATTTATTTTTATACCACCCTTCCTCCAAAGAGCTCAGGGTGGTGTACATAGCTGCTCCCCTCCTTTTATCCTCACAACAACCCTGTGAGGTAGGTGAGGCTGAGAGAAAGTGACTGGCCCAAGGTCACCCAGGAAGCTTCGTGGCTGAGGGGGGATTCAAACCTGGATCTTCCAAGTCTACACCTCTCAAACCACCACCCTGGCTCTTCTGGTTTTTTCTCTCCTGATTTTTATGGCTTGGACCGAACTGAGACAAATCTGCCTCCTGCCTCCCCAGAGCTTTCTGATGTGGGCAACCTGCCTTTTTTTCATTGGAAGTCAGCCATGATTGCAATCAAATTCGTGTGAGACAATTCTGCCTGCTGCCTCCCCAGAGCTTGCTGATGCAGCCCCCCTGCCTTTTTATTATTGGAAGATGCCACCCTGTCTTTTTTCATTGGAAAGCAGCCATTCTTGCAACCAACCAAGTGTGGCGGCTCTATTAGGGACCTTCGTGTGTGTGTGTGTGTTTGTGCAGCTTCCAAGTGTCGTGAACGTGCTGTGAAGCACATTTGTGCCACCGCGAGAACTGGAGAGCCCGGCACAAGGATGTGCACCAGCCTCCCATGCTGGAGAAAAATCTGGCAAATGTAAGTTTGTGCCAGTGCCATGGGGGTTTGGGGAGGTCAGGGGGAGGACGTTTTGTGGGTGTTTCAGGGCAAAAGGAGGAGGGGAAGGCGGCAGACTGGTGGACAGACTGGTGGACAGGACAGGTCAGGGGGGTGGGACTGGCCTCTGGCACTTAGGCTGGATCCTAACCCCCTCCCTAGTAGCCCAGCCTAACACCGGGCCTCTCAGATCTTCGGCTGGTGCAGATCTGAGTAGCTCCATTGTGGTTGCTGGGGCAGTGCTTGGGGTAAGGGAAAAAATTTCTCCACAGTCACAGCCACCTCCAGCCAGTGCAGGCCATCTGACCTGCCTGTTCCAGCATAGGTTAGGATTGGACTGTCATTGACCATGTTGGAGCAGAAAGGAGCAGCACAGAAAGACAAGGTACTATTTTTTTTAACTTGTTGGGGCCTCTAAGGCTGTGCCTCCCCTGTCCCCTCCCCCGACTGCACATTGCTGGATCCCAGTCCAAAACACCAGCCTAAAGCCTGGGTCTATACCCACCAGTCATTAGACCTTAGAACTGAAGATGCTGAAGCAAAGAACTGAAAACCCTGAAATCACCTTCCAATGAGTCAGAGCCCATCAATTCATCTCTCAATTTTATGTTCCTATGAACCGGAACATAAATGCTGGCAATGAGCCAGGAAGCATGCAGCAGGGCAACAGAGAAGTCCAAGACACCAAGGCAGGGTGACCCCTTTACATCTTTTTGTTGTCTAGATACAGAGGCGGAGCATGGCATGGGTAGGTTAGACCTGGAGAAATTTAAATCCCATTCATGTTCTGACTTTTTTTGGAGCAAGTTGCTTATTTGGTGGTCTCCTGTGGATTCTGACTGTACTGGTCTGGCCTGGCTTCCTTTTTTGTTGGTTTTCTTGGAGCCCTTAAGAACAAAACAGTGCTGATGAAGGACACGGGCAAGAAATGTTACAGTGAAATGTTAGAGTCAGAATTGAAATTTGGTAGCATAGACATGTTGCAAAGCTTTCCATTAAGCAGTGCAAGTATATGATAATGCAGGGGATAATTAGATATAGTAAATTATTAATCTTGCCTTTTACAGTTTTTTAAAATTTTTATTACATTTATATTTTGATATATGTATAAATCATTTATTCCACATCATTCCGAAGAATTTGTTGTCCCAATTTCTTTTTCACATGCACTGCTGAGTTTAAAAATATATTTATCTTAGCTCATGGGTTGTTTTGAGCCTTTCGGGCACAATGATTATTTGTATCCTTTTAGTAATTTGTCTAATGAAGACTTATCAAGGAGTCTTTCCCCCTTAAGCCTATTGTTAAAAAGATGCAATGCTCCAAACGAAGGTTGGAGCTCTCCCAGTCAATTTCAATCGAGGTTCTGGGCTTAGTTAATGTCTTTCAGTCTTGGGAGGCATGGCAGAGCAAAAAACAGGGATGCCCCAAATTCTGGCACTAGCTTTGAGAACCAGGTTTGGCATACAGATGGTATCTCATATATGAAATGGATGAGACTTTAGTTAACAGGACCCTTTGCTGAACAGCTGGACATGTATTGGTGCACTACCCTATCTTTGTGTGTTTCCTGCCCTCCATCCATGTCATGCTTTGTCAATTGTTGGGTCTCTGTTCATCTAAGCAGACTGATGCCTGCAGCTTTCATCCACCAACTGCTTTGCATCTGTGCAGTACCTTGGCCTCAAACAGCCAAGGGTTGCAAAAGTTTTGGTGTTCCTCCTTCTTTTATAGTTCCTTTGCATATTGAAACATCAGAGACAGACTCAGAAACATTTTCTAAAGATGAAACCGTTTGAATTTGAAAGAGAGAAAGAGAGGATTATTAGCAGTAATCGTGAATGGCATGAAGGTCTCCAATTGTCAAAATCGCCATATTGGAGGTCTCCCTTGTTTCAAGGTTTCTCATGCCAGCTTTGTTAATAAGACCAACAGCTATGGCCCAATCCTGCTAATGTGTTGTGCCACCAGAATAAGCATTCCGGTGACACAACATGCTTTCTGGTAGTTGCAAAACATGACCTGCCAGTGCACTGACTGGAGGCCACTGGAAGCAGTGGGTGGCCAGCTCCATGTGGCAGCAAGCACACACTGCCCTCTGCCACAGGTAAGAGCATATAGGGAGTGGGCGGGAGATAGGGTGGGTGGAATGGGGTGATGATGGGAACGGGGAGGCAGGTGGATCAGGTCAGGAAAGGGGGCATGTTTGGTGGTAGTGGTGCTCACTAAATCCTTACTTCCTTCCCAAAGTCAATCATGAGTCCATGAAGACTTGCATCAGCAATATCGCAGGTGCAGGTCCGAGTAGACCCACTGGGCCAGCCGGGGCTTACCTCAGGGCAAAGAAGCAAATGCCCCTTACCCAGAAGAGGCCTCTGGAGGCCAAAACTCCCCCATGGGATACAGCTGCTGCTGCTTTGACACCCCTGCATCGCCACACGGAGTTAGGTAGGATTGGGCTGTTACTCAATATTTTGGAAGTATATTTATTTAATGAACCCCTTTGGATACCTCTCTGTCAGTGACAATTAATTTGATAATAGCCCCCAGAAGTGCTCTTGAATCACAGTTTCCCTACTACTCTTGCTTTTCATGCAGAATTCAGGCTGATGGGATGATAGTTCTGACAGCTCTTGTTTTTATCTCTCTGATTCAGTGCAAATAGCTAAGCAAATAGCTTACTTCCAATTGAGGAGGCTAAAGTTTAGGCATTGCCCTTCAAGCCAATACACTTTGGATCCTCTCTTGTGTCTCTAGCCACTAACATGAAACAATGAAGGAATTCTATCCGGATTTCATATGGAAAGAAAGAACAGGATGCAGAGCCTCCAGAAGTGTGTTACCAAGCGTCGACATTCCACTTTGAATGCACCAACTTATCTGACTCGACTGTGGCTACAAGGGAGAGGCATGTCATTGTAGGGTTTAATCAGGCTTTTGCATTAGACCACAGCTTATGTCCAGATTGAGTAAAGGTTTTATCCAAAGAAAGTCAATCCTGACTAAGCACTATTGAAATAGACGGAGATAAGTCAATCATGGCAAACTTAAGTCCCATGAAATTCAGTGGGGCTTAGTCAGAAGTCACTTTCATTGGATATAACCCTTCAGTTGTAAGCACGATTTCCTCACTCCAGTTAAGCTATTTCATTCCCTTGAAAATTAAGGAACATCATGTTTCCCAAATCTGACAAACTGAAGTACCAAGTTTTCAAGGAGCACTTTCCCTCCTTTTGAGCCTTGATAACCCATCCATTAGGCAGTGTCTTGTGATGAAAGAGGGGGGATGTGTTTTCCCAGGCGTTGCCTTTCTGTGTCATATGGAAGCCATTCATTTCTGTAAGACTGTGCGCGAAATTGCCATTAACCAGCTAGACGGGTTGAAAGGTAAGTAACTGTCACCCCGGGACCTTCCTGCGGCAAGAGCAGCCCAGGAAGACGTGGCTGGGGGGGAGGGACCCCGAGCCCCCCTGGGCAGGTTGGAGCCTGGAGCAACCAGCAGGGCAGGGAGGCAGGAGCCCACAGTACCTGGGAGGCTTGGGGCAGCTGGCAGCAGCAGCAGTGGTGGTGGTGGTGGTGACGTGATCGCTCATTGGGCGAGGAGCCGGCTGGGACAGCAGCCTCCTGGTCACGCCGCACCTGCACAATGCAGCAGGCGTGGGCGGCCGAATATGGGGGAAGCCTGAAATTTCATGAGTTCTCGGGCCTGGCCGCCCAGCAGAAGGGCCGAAACCTGGTGGGGCAGACGCCAGGCCCATAAGGAGCCCAGCAGGCAAGGAGGGAGGTGGCGCCTCCTGGGGCTCCCTAGCAAGGGAGGAAGGGAGCCAAGGGCAAGCCAGGCAGCAGCCCAGCAGATAACATGGGAACCCACTGGGCAGGACTTGCACCTTGCCAGCCAAGGCACCACGTGGACAGAGAGGAGGGAGACCTCAATCCCCTCTTGGTCTGACTGGGGGGGGAGAACCCCCACCTTTCCTCCTCATTGGTAACCCAGAAGGGCATCCAAACTGACCTACAACAACTGGGAGGAAACAAGGACTCAATACGCAAGTTGGTGAATAACAAATTGAACTTTATTGCTGCTCACAGACCTGTGCTGTAAACAGCCCCTAAATGAATGTAAAATCACTAACACGATTAAAATGGGCTTGTAGACCGTTCTTTGCTGTTCCTTGTGTTCATCGCTGCCTGGGCAGGGCTTCCATCTCTGGTGACATCACTTCTGAGGCTCCACCCCTGGGCCCCACCCCAGGGATGGACATCACAGGAACATATAGCAAGTTAACAACCTAATATCCACTGGGAATAGGAGCTTTTTGGTGGTAGTGCCGCCTTGTGGAATTCCCCTTTAAAGAGGCCCACCTATCCCCTATTATGTATTCCTTCAGCTGGATTATTAAAAAGAGCTATTTTTTTCCATTCTGCCTTTGCAGTGAGTAATGTTTGGCAGCAGGTGATAGTGGCAGTTAGGTAATACTGTTCAGTATTTTTCCCCAGTTGTGGATCACAGTATGAGTCTTTGCTTTTAAATATGGGCGCAATCCTGACTGCGCCTTTGGCCGGCGCAAGTCCCTTGTGCCAGACCAGGAGGGTCGCAAATGTGTCGCAAATAAAGCACGTTTGTGCCTCCTCAAGAGTTGACTGGGCCAGCGCAGGAATGTGTGCCAGTAGCAACCTCTCTCCTCCTGTGTGCCTGCAGCAGCCCGATTGCTACACATGGGCACTGTTGCCTCTACATTGCAGCCCCCCATCTTGTAACCTGGTGCACCTGCTAACCCCTTCACCCTCTTAGCTTAGCCACTGGTACTCAGGACAACTTTGGTTTCACATCCTATCCTGACCATCTGAGAACCTGTTCTTGAATGCAGGTGAGGTTCTGCATTATCCCCATGAAGGACAGTCTCTTGAGAGTGACAGTGCAATTGTGAAGGTCAACAGGAATGCCATAAACAGTACCTAGGAAGCAATAGGTGGTTATTTTAGAGACTGCGAGCCCAATCCTATGCATGTCTACTCAGAAGTAGATTCCATCATAGTCAGTGGGGTTTACTCCTAGGTGAGTATGAATAGGATTGCAGCCTGCAGCTCTAGCTAGAAGAGGAGGCTTCTTAGTGCTCTCTCTCTCTCTCTCTCTCTCTCTCTCTCTCTCTCTCTCTCTCCCACAAATTGTACAGCTATGAAGCAAACTGGATCCTTTGGGATGCTTAATTGCTGCATGAGTAAAACTGGATTATACTAACACTTGGAACTTGAATACGTATGGGCATGCTCCCTGTTGAAACCCTCTTGAAATGAATAGGCCTTCTGTTCTCAAATTGTTCTCCTTCAAATGGCCTTGCACTGAGCACAGCATCCAGCATGAACAAAAAATGTGTAGATATGTTTTTATTTCTCCATTATTTTCAGGAAAACAGGTACCACATTCATTGTTTCTAAACCTAGATACCATTGTGAGTTAAACTTGCAGTAACAGAGATAATGCATGAAGCAGCAGCATATACAATTCCCTTCAGTACTTGATTCTAGAAGTTGTTCTGTTGTAGTGGAATGCTATATACCAGTGGTTCTCACACATTTAGCACCAGGACCCACTTTTTAGAATGAGAATCTGTCAGGACCCACCAAAAATGATGTCATGACCGGAAGTGACATCATCAAGCAGGAAAATTTGTAACAATCTTGGGCTGCAATCCTACCCACACTTACCCAAGAGTTAATCCAATTGACTATCATTGTTAAAAGCATATACATAGTAGCTTGTTAAAAGTACATGCCTATAACATTTCCCCATATGCAATCACATACCATGGTAGCATCAAGTCTAATATATTAAAAATAAAACATTGAAATGAATGGGGACCCACCTGAAATTGGCTCACAACCCACCTGGTGGGTCCCAACCCACAGTTTGAGAAACACTGCTATATACTATAGGGCTAACCCAAGAGCTCTGGATCCCTGGCATGATTTCCCAAATGCTGCTCCCCAATCCAGCAATGTGCCAACTGCTGCCATTCCTCCTACTCCCTGGACTTAAAAAAGAAGAGGGGAATGGAGCAGAAGTGTGGAGGAGAGGCTGTAGCCCCTCAGTTTCTTCCCCTTCACATTTCCAACCTACACCATTCTGTGATGGCCACCAGGTAGATGGAAATAGGACCTTCTGCCAGGGAGGTACAGGATTACATCAGTGGTGGAACACTTACTTTGCACACAGAAGATCCCAGGTTCAGTCTCTGGTATCTTCCAGACAGAGCAGAAAAAAACTTCCTGCTGAAACCCTGTGAGTCTGTGTTGTCAACACTGAACTGGACGGCTCAATAGTTCAACTCAGTGTCAGGAAGGTTTCTGTGTTTGCGAGTCACCTGAGAGGGCTGTCTCAGTCAGCCTCATGGATGGGCAGGCCCTGATAGCAGAAGACAGGCTACCATTCCTCTCTGTTCACGAAAGGAAATATCTCATCCTTGAGCAGTCAGTAGCTTTCTGCAAAGCTTCCTTTGGAAATGAGCCAAATGGAAAACTTATGGTGTTGGCAAAATCTATTTACAAATGTACACATTGAGGAAGAATGATAAGGGTGAAATAGCCCCGTACAGAGAGCGTTAGTCCCAAAGCAATATCAGTTCATGCTCCAGACCTAAGCAATGTAGAGCAAAAGCTGGAATCCAATTTTTATTTCTCATTTCCTTTTCAGAAATGAAGGACCTAGTCGCACACTCTGAGCCACTGTGAACAGAGCATGTCACTGCTCCCTATCAATCAAAGGGATCCCTATCAATCAGTGTACAGTGCTAATGCAAGGATCCACTTTTACTCCTTTTGAGCTTGACCGTGACTTCCACTTCTCCTTGAAGTGTGTTCCTTTTCTTGCTTGTTGCATATTTTAAAATCAGAATGAAGGCAAAGAGCACTGCATTTATCACAAACGCTCTGAAGTCTGTTAACCTATCTGTGCTTTAAAAGGCTCTAAAAGCAGATAAACCACAATTTCATAAAGTAATGCGCATCACTTGATGTGGAAGAAAGACCTGTCAGCAGTTTTTGCCCAGAGCTCCATCAGCCTAAAAGTGATCTTGGGTCTTCTAATGTGAATACCCTACAGCTAATGAGTGCTACTGAGTCACAGTTCAAGAGTTGGTAATGGGCTCTTTTTAGCTAATTAAAAAAAGATCTGCCACCCAACATTCTAGGACTGATGAACAGCTAAACATGAGAAATGTATTACTTAAAGCATCAGAAGCTGGTTCCCTGTTTGGGCTCAGCTCGGGGAAGTTGGAGCTGATGGCAGGACTGTCAAGGATAAAATGGGGCTGTGGTAGAAAAATGTAAACAAGGTTGAACTGTATTGTGATTGTCAGAGTGATGTGATATAGAGTATTGTTCAGGTCCCATTTTAAATGTAAGGTACCAAAAATGCTGATTGGGCCCCTGGCCCAGTTTGGGAAAATGGACTCCAGAGCAGTGTTTTGCAGGACTAGAGGCAGAGTATGGTCTAAGATGAGCTGGGAGATCAGGTCGCAATCCAAACCTGCGCTGGAGCAGGCAAGTCAGGAGGCTTGCGCTGCATCCAATGCGGGTTTGCAGCGAGCAGCGGCTCAGCCAGGGGCAAGGGGAAGCTCTTCCCCTTACTCCTGGGTAAGGACTGTGCACCCCTATGGGTCTTCTCAGACCTGTGCCACCTCTGGAGGTGGCGCAAGTCTGAGGAGAACGGAGTGGCTTGAAGCTGCTCCGTTCGCCCCGGGGACAGGGATTGGGATCTGGCATAACCGCCAGGTTCCAGCCCCACCCCAGGCTCCCCACGCACCTGCCCCCGGGCCCACCCTCCCCTCGCCCAGTAACACCCCCTCCCACCTCCTCCCCACACCCCCATGCCTACCTTTGCCGCTTGTGTCGGTGCAATCGCGACAAGCTGTCTTAGAGGTTCAAAGAGGATGTGAAATATGGATCAGAATGCACTTGAAGCAAAGCGTTAAAGCCCCTTCTCCCTTCCCAGTTTTTCCTCAGTTCATAACCCAGTGGCTATTTTTTAGAAAACAAAAATGCCAGGACAAAATACAGATTAGAAATAAAATGTTTTGGCCCCAAGGTACCAAGGGCTACTGCCAGAATGCTTGGTTTGAGATCCCTGGAACCTTATGCTTGCCTGCCCATTTGCATTAGGGTAAAAAATAGTGACGTTCCAAACCATCCTTTAGATATATATTTCAGCACTCATTTTCTCTTTCAATCAACCAACCCACCTGGCAATCCTGTTAAACTGATAAACAGATATTGCTGGAGGCTGGACTAATTTCTGTTAATTAGTTCCTACCTCTTCCTCCTGTCCCTGGGCTATTCATCCTGATATTAATTAAAATGTCTTATAGAGGACCAAATATAAATATGTGCTGAAGTACTGGCATCAATCCTGGATGATGTGTCAGTGCTGAAGCTAGGTTATGTATTTTTTGTTTGTTTATTTGTTTTTGGTGTGTTACATGGCATCCTAGAGCTGGAGTCAAGTTTGAAAAGTACAGTCACTCCACAAGCTCATGGCACTATGGTCTGCAACGGTGTTACTGGAAAGCAAACACTATATTCAGTAACTGGATAGGCTTCTAGGTTCAGAATGGCTTTGTTTACACAGCACAAAATTATTTCTATACGGCAGGTCTCCAACTTATGTCATCCCCAACTCTGAATAATTTTGAACTTACACAAAGCAGTCCATAAGCTATAGCAATAACACATGGCCTCCCATCTTTTTCGCACAACTCTTTCTCCACTGCCCAAACCCTTCCATGGAGCTGCGCGTGTGGAGAAAGATATCAGACATATGGAAAAATTGACTTACGTAAGGGTGTCCAGAAGGGAATCCTTATGGAAGTTGGAGAGTATATATATTCTCCCTGCAAAGAGCTAAGCCAAATTTGTAGTGCAGGATCTGACTTTTTGTTTCATAACACAGCTGTCTGAATTAACACATATTAATGTTGCTGTATTACTTAAAACGAATCAAAAACATAAGGATGAAGGTGGCTTTGCCCCCCAGAAATATTAATGCCAATACAGAGTTTTTCTCTTCTTCCTATAACATGTAATGATGTATTGTATTCCATAATTTGGGTTGTATTCCAAGAAAGTTAGCCAGGTGGAACCTCGGTATCCACTGATTTGACTCACCACTGATAACGAGGTCCACCTTTAAATGCCTTGTAACAAGGGGGGGGGGAACGGCAAAATCCCATTGCCTACCTATTTCATTCAATTAGATTTCATTATTCACCCCATCCTGTGACTGAATGCTGTATAGCGTCTATACTAATGCATTCTGTGACAACAATGGAAGAGCAAGAAACCTGGAAGTGGCTCTTTAAAACTATTTTTTATGGATTTGGCATCCACTGATTTTTTTTTTTAATCCACTGGGGTTCTGGAACAGAACCTGGAACCCAACCTGTAGTGACTAAGCACCAATGAAATCAATGAGATAAGTTAGTTGTGACTAACAGCCCAATCATATCCCCATCAACCCATAGCAGGCAGCACTGCTGACAGGGCGCTGCATACTGTGGGTTGTTCATTCGGCCCAGAAGAGGTAAGTAAATATTTTATACTGATCTCTCCATTGATCCCCAACTATCAATGACCTCAGACCCATGGCAACTCTCATGCTGGTGTAAGTCCAAGGAGAGTCAGGAGATAGGTCCAGACTGGGGAAGGGGGGTAGGATCTAGCTTACACTGCTGCCACCAAGACCCATCAGTGACAGATGACATTTGTCATCGCATACCATGTGAAAGAGGCTTCTAGCAGCAGTACTGTCCTCTTTGCTGCTATGATGCTCTGTAGTTACTTGTTCAGTGTGTCAGAGGATCACAGCTTTTTTTCTACATCTGTTTTTTTTTATGATATGCTTTATGGTGTGCCGATTACCAAATCACTGAGTTACAGGGCAATATAATACTGGCTGAAACTGTTGGAAGAAATGTACTTTCAAATGACATTCAGAAAAGGAAAAAAAAAAAACTTCCAGTAAAATTTTTAAGGCAACAAAATAAGGCATAGAAGCTTTTAAAATCAGTGCTTATGAATATTATTGCAGATTCAAAGTACAGGTTGGATATCCCTCATTCAAAGTGCTTGGGACCAGAAGCATTTTGGATATTGGATTTTCCTGTATTTTGGAATACATGCATATACATAATGATAGATCTTGGGGATGGGGCCCAATGCTGAACACAAAATTCATTTATGTTTCATATACCCCTTATGCACATAGCCTGAAGGTAATTTTATATAATATTTTTCAATAATGTTGTGCATTCAACAAGGTTTTTGCATGAAACACAGTTTATGATTTTATTTTTTTAGTTAAAAAATTTAAAAGAAGTCATGTTGGTGCTCAAAAATGTTCTGTACTTTGGAATATTCTGTATTTCCCAATTCTGGATCAGGGGTACCCAACCTATACAAAATACATCAGAATATATAAAGATATGAAGCAAAATATTGTAAATTACAGCCTGACTAAGAATAAGCTGTAAACATTGAACCCCTCTCCCAATTTCAGCACAATGGTGACATAACTAGAGGCAGGTGAGCTTCCTTCTATTTACCTTGAATTAGCACAAGATTGATCTAGTTTCACCTACTCTTTCTCCCTTGTTGCTCCCAGAACTATGCTCTCAGTTTAAGCTTCCCCTTGGAGAAGTTCTTTGGAATCTCCAGGCAAAGTCCTCAGCATGCAAAATACATTCTTGTTAGAACTAGTAAATGTGAATGATCGTTTTATGAAGTCTTTGGAAGTATACAAAATGCTTTTATGACTAATAATTAGAATGCAAGAATAATGGTTCTGTGCATTGTGTCATCCTGAGTTCAAGAGGTCAGCCTGTAAGTAGTTATATAGATTTTTCAAGATTAAAGGTAGAGAAAAGAACATGCTGCTAAATGTGGGTCAGAGTACCCTTCATGAAAAGTGCACCCTCCCGTATATCATTGTGTAATAACTGCAGTTACAGAATTATAGAAGTCCATTAACAGTACGGAGATATTTCATTCAAAGCACTGACATGTTTTTCTTTTTCTTGGTGAATGATGAAATTCAATTTCCATTTTCAAGTGTTAGATTCAATCTTGAAAAATAGAGATTGTATTAACTAACTACAGAGTTAGCAATGCTATATTCTGATTTAGGAATTCTGATTTTTAAAGCCATAAAATATAAGCTATCGGGTTAGTGGTTAATCAACTCATCATTTCCAAAGCAGCTATTCACTGAACTCAATGGATGCTTTCTGAGTGGGGAATATTATGCAGTACAAGTCTATGTGTGTTTACTCAGAAGTAAGGACCATTATATCCAATGGGACTTTCTTCCTAGTAAGTGTGTTTAGGATTGGTAACTCCTCAGGTGGAGCTTCTTTTCTACCCTCTCCATCTTTGCACTTCAAAATAAAGCATTCATTTAGTTTCACTTGCTGCTGGACTCATGTTTGAGTTGAAAAAGGTGGTTCAGCTTTGAGTAGGAGGAACACAGTCAGTGTCACTGAATACTCTTTCGGCTGCCTTACCGAGTTTTAAATATCATATGCTCTGGGCCAAAGATAGCAGTAGCATAGCTAGATGGGGCAAAACAGTAAGTACCGCAGGCACCACTGTGCCATAGAATGGCCCCTCCCACGTGCTGTCAGAGTCATTCTGGGCAGCAACAGCAAAGCGCAGATACTTTCCAAACCAAACAGTGTTTCCTCGATGGTGAGTGGGAGGGGTCACTTACATGGCATGTTGCTACTAAAAGATAGTTTCCACCACCCCCCCCCCCAGTGGAAAGGTTTACACTGATATCTACCTCCCACTGATCTCCAGCAGTCTGTTGTTCTATATTGGAAATGTTATTTGCATCTTTGCTCTAGAAGTGCCAGTCTTTTGGTCCTGTGCAGTGGGCTTTGAATTTACCCCTCAGAAATATCCCACAAGAGGCTGTACCCAGAATGCCTGATGTCATTTCTGTTCATTCGAACCAGTCATCTGATAACACCAAACACTGGTTCAGAGTGAAAGAAGCAGACTGGCCTTGTATAGCCAGACCCACCACAGTGTTGTATAGAAACACTGTCAAAACTAAATGGGTCTATACAATATATTCATTGTTCAGTATTTCAGTTTACATTTCCAGACAAGTAAAACACTTGCCAAATAATGGAAATGTGTGTGAAAAAGTGGTCATGAAAACGGGCTATTGCTGAGAATGAGCAAGTGTCAGTCCAGCTTCCCTCTCCAGCCTCATTTTCCCCCTTTCTTTCCATTGGCCCAACTTCTTTCCTTTCCTCTCTCCATCTTCTACATTTCCATCTCTTGCTCTGTTCCTGCTTCTCCAAGCCCTGTACTGTCACTGTACTATAACTACACTGTTGTGTTTCAGAAGGTAACTTTTATTGTGTTGGTGGTTAGGTGCCCATATTAATTTTCTAAAAAATAATTCTTCATCAAGTTTTTTCTGTGTACAACGAGACACAGAGAGTTGTAGACTTATGGGACATTATAGACCTGCTCATCTCTTTCTTGTCTCAAATTGAATTGTGAAAGGTACAATGCCCGTTTTGAAATCCTTGAACTGTATTAGCTCTCATTCAGTTTTAATTAACTGAACTAGCAAACGTTGTCCTGATCCTGGAGTTGATATGAGTATTCATTGTCAGGTGAATCAAAGAACTTGTTCCAGCAGAAAACCAGGGCACCATTTGAGGAAAATATCCTTGTATATGTTGATCACCAGAACTGTTCCATTGAAATCAGCGAAACTAAACTGAAAACATGCTTGAGGGCTTGTAGATTTTGCAGTGAGGAGGAAAGTTGGGTTCAGGATCTGCATCATTACTGATTTTCTTTTATTCCAAACTCTGCTCTTCTCCTCTGTTCCTAGTTATTCTTTGTAGATGTTCACCCAAAATCTCTTATAGGGAAAAATCAATTAGTATTCAGTTCATGGAAATGACATTGACTCACACTTAGGTAAAAGACATGTGTAACCATTGTCCATATCCATCAGTTCCATTTTTATTTTGTTATTGTTTTCCACAACCAAATTTTTTGGGTGATATTTTTTCTAATTGTCATACAGATAGAGGCCAGAAATGTAAGATACTGTTTCAGGTCACTCTTGTGGAGTATTTATGTGAATGAATCTTGTGAGTGTGATGTTCATTTACTTAGGGAAGGCTGTTACTGGGAGATGTGTGGAACATAAGGCCTGGGGGCTGGATGTGCCCGTGAAAGCTTTTTATCTGGCCCTCAGGCTCTCAGCTACTGAGCAGTGCTGAAGTGTTACTGCTGAAAGGGCAGCCCAAATTAGGTTCTTCCATATCTTGAAATATGATCAAGATTTGCTTATTTTCTCTTCTGTCATTTGCAGCTAATGAGTTCCTAAGTGAGAAAAGGTGGTTATTTTTTGTTATGACCTGTTTAATGGCATCATGTCCAGCTCTTCAGCAGGCATGATGAATGCTGTTTGGCTTTCAGTATGACATGAGATTGACACCCCTGACCTAGAGGCTTCTCATTTCATAAGCATGCACGCACACGCACACACGCGTGCACACACACACACACGCACGCACGCACACGAAGCAGTTCATACTGCATCATTGGATTCTGTGAACCAGATTTGTGCTGCAGGGGGATAAGCCTGTTGGATGGTATGGGGTATGCGGTCAGAAGGTGGGGGCTTGGACATCCTGCAACAAACTGAGCTTAGTCCACAGCCCTTGGTGTCAGGGCCATGTTTATAGTTGGATACCTCTTTGAGCATCACTAACTTGCATAGTCAAACCAAAGGTCAGCCTAATCTGTTTCCAGCAGACGGCTGCCAGATGTCCCTGTGATGCTAACTAAAAGACATGATGGAGATTGCCTCCAGCAATCTGGTAATCCACATGAATTGACCAATCCTCCATTTATCAGTCTTGTCCATTTTTGAAGCCACCTAAGCTAGCACCAGCGTCAGCTCATGATAATGAATTCAGTTTAATTATGAATTGTATGAAGTACTGTCCTGGATCTACTGCCAATCTGTTTCAATTGTCATTTGCTACAGAGGTTGCCCAGAGAGTCTGGCTGCACTGGGTACCCATCAATGTTGTATTCTAACTTTTTATTCATCAGGGCTTCTCTGTCCCCTGTTTCAGTTTTTTCCAAAGTAAATAGATAACAGCTTTATGTTGAAACTCAGTGGCTCTTTCTGTGCCATGCCTGCTACTATCAGAGCCAGTTCTGGCTTACTTTGTCACAGTATTTGGGGATGTTTTGCCTTAGAGTTTTCCAGTTTCAAAAATACAGTGATGCACAACTAACAAAGTAGCAATGATAAACTGCACGAGATTTCCTTCAGAGATTCCTTTTGTGCTTCTTACGAGTTTGCCCAAAGGCCCTTCAACAAAGCAGCAGCTTCCTACTGGGGATGAAAAAGCCAATTCACCATTTCCTTTCAGCTGCTTGGTTCAGTACCTTCAAGCATGCCTGGAGCTAAAGACAAAGATCCGTTTTTACGGCACGGTAAACAACAATAATTCTTTTTTTGTTTTGTTTTATTCAGCTTTTAAGTTCAGTCACACATAAAGCAATAAAGAATACTGTTTAAAATGCTTTTTTCCTTCTTATTCTTCTAAGGGTCCAGTCTTAACTAGGATTGGGCTGGTGCACTGAGGGGTTTATATGCAAAATGGCTGTCAGTGGTACATGCAACATGCCACCAGTGACCATTTTACTAACATCACAAATGGTGGCAGCACTGCAGCCTCATCACCAGAGGCTGCTGCTCCCACCAGAGCTGGTAAGCCAGTAATGGAGTGGACTGTGGGTGGAATGGGGCAAAAGGGAGAGGAATGGGGGAGTGTCTGGGAGGAGAGGGGGGCGGGACTGTGGGCAGAATGGAACAGATATTGGTGGCAGTGACTTGCAGCAATATCCTTGCCCTGTTTTCCCCCTACTCCTTTTCCCTTACTCACCTTGGACCTGCGCCAGCAAAGCAGGGGGCTCAAATCCAAGGTGACCCATTGGGTTAATGGATACTTACCTCTGGGTAGGGAACAAGTATTCCCTCCATGACTGTCCACCTTGCAGTATACAGTATGCAGTCCAGTGCCACAGCTGCATCAGTGGGGACAGGGGATTAGTTAGGACTGAGCTGCCCATGTGTTCTGGTAGCAGTATTTACAAAAGGTGGTATGCCTAAATATGATTCTTTATTCTTTACTCTTTGTGAAGTCACTATGAAGAAGAAACTTTGAAGAAGAATTATTCAGAGATATGGAAGAAACAAGGAAATACCACATCATGGGGCACAGCTTTACAAAATGTAGAATATATTAAGTAGTCAGTTTGGTTTTCTATTTGGTTTGGTTTGATCCTGCCTTTCTGTTTTAACAAACATCCAAGGCTAATAACTTCAGTTAAAAATAGCCAATATTCTTTGTTTAAAAACAGTACCAAAAAAAATCAGCAATGTTTCCATGAAGATCAGGCAGCAACAGCAGATAAAAGACATCATCCATCTTTTTTGTCTTATCTCGTCTTCACATAAGAACATAAGAACAGCCCCACTGGATCAGGCCACAGGCCCATCTAGTCCAGCTTCCTGTATCTCACAGCAGCCCACCAAATGCCCCAGGGAGCACACCAGATAACAAGAGACCTCATCCTGGTGCCCTCCCTTGCATCTGGCATTCTGACATAGCCCATATCTAAAATCAGGAGGTTGCGCATACACATCATGGCTTGTACCCCATAAAGGATTTTTCCTCCAGAAACTTGTCCAATCCCTTTTTAAAGGCGTCTAGGCTAGACGCCAGCACCACATCCTGTGGCAAGGAGTTCCACAGACCGACCACACACTGAGTAAAGAAATATTTTCTTCTGTCTGTCCTAACCCGCCCAACACTCAATTTTTGTGGATGTCCCCTGGTTCTGGTATTATGTGAGAGTGTAAAGAGCATCTCCCTATCCACTCTGTCCATTCCCTGCATAATTTTGTAAGTCTCAAACATGTCCCCCCTCAAGCGTCTCTTTTCTAGGCTGAAGAGGCCCAAACTCCGTAGCCTTTCCTCATAAGGAAGGTGCCCCAGCCCCGTAATCATCTTAGTCGCTCTCTTTTGCACCTTTTCCATTTCCACTATGTCTTTTTTGAGATGCGGCGACCAGAACTGGACACAATACTCCAGGTGTGGCCTTACCATAGATTTGTACAATGGCATTATAATACTAGCCGTTTTGTTCTCAATACCCTTCCTAATGATCCCAAGCATAGAATTGGCCTTCTTCACTGCCGCCGCACATTGGGTCGACACTTTCATCGACCTGTCCACCACCACCCCAAGATCTCTCTCCTGATCTGTCACAGACAGCTCAGAACCCATCAGCCTATATCTAAAGTTTTGATTTTTTGCCCCAATGTGCATGACTTTACACTTACTGACATTGAAACGCATCTGCCATTTTGCTGCCCATTCTGCCAGTCTGGAGAGATCCTTCTGGAGCTCCTCACAATCACTTCTGGTCTTCACCACTCGGAAAAGTTTGGTGTCGTCTGCAAACTTAGCCACTTCACTGCTCACCCCTGTCTCCAGGTCATTTATGAAGAGGTTGAAAAGCACCGGTCCCAGGACAGATCCTTGGGGCAAACCACTTTTCACCTCTCTCCATTGTGAAAATTGCCCATTGACACCCACTCTCTGCTTCCTGGCCTCCAACCAGTTCTCAATCCACGAGAGGACCTGTCCTCTAATTCCCTGACTGTGGAGTTTTTTCAGTAGCCTTTGGTGAGGGACCGTGTCAAATGCCTTCTGAAAGTCCAGATATATAATGTCCACGGGTTCTCCCGCATCCACATGCCTGTTGACCTTTTCAAAGAATTCTATAAGGTTCGTGAGGCAAGACTTACCCTTACAGAAGCCATGCTGACTCTCCCTCAGCAAGGCCTGTTCGTCTATGTGTTTTGAGATCCTATCTTTGATGAGGCATTCCACCATCTTACCCGGTATGGATGTGAGGCTGACCGGCCTATAGTTTCCCGGGTCCCCCCTCTTTCCCTTTTTAAAAATAGGCGTGACATTTGCTATCCTCCAATCTTCTGGCACCATGGCCGTTTTGAGGGACAAGTTGCATACCTTAGTCAAGAGATCTGCAACTTCATTGTTCAATTCCTTAATAACCCTTGGGTGGATGCCATCAGGGCCCGGTGACTTATTGATCTTTAATTTATCAATGAGGTCTGAAACATCTTCTCTTTTAACCTCTATCTGACTTAACTCCTCGGTCAGGAGGGGCCGTTCGGGCAGCGGTATCTGCCCGAGGTCTTCTGCCGTGAAGACAGATGCAAAGAACTCATTTAATTTCTCTGCCATCTCTAAGTCTCCTTTTATCTCCCCTTTCCCTCCCTCACCATCCAGAGGGCCAACCGCTTCTCTGGCGCTTCTTCTTCACATGGGACAGGGCAGAAGAATTACACCTGAATGGGTGTAACCATGGGAACAAGCCCTGGTCAGCAGGCAACCAGCTTGCCCTCTATTATGGTCAGTGTGTTCATCTGGAAGACTTCTGTCTAAAGAAGCTTGGTAGGAATTTTTTGCTTCTCACTGGATTGGCGGCTGGGCAGCTGGTGAGTTTTTTTTGCCTACCCCAGACTGTTCAGACACCCAGGTCAATCACAACTAGCAGGTATAGTGCAGGATAGGGAGTAAACAAGCAAGATTTGGGGGAAGGGACCAAAACTGATCTCCAGGGACTGTGTGGTTTGGGGATACTGGCTGGTGACCCTCAAGCTTGGGTTGCAAAATCTATCTCAAAGGCTGTCCAGCTTGGGGTTTATTCAACTGCCTTGACCCTTAGCATAGAGCAACTACAATAGTTAGCAGATGATATGCAACTGTGAGGCATGGTGGAAACACCCATAAAAGGCAATTGATGGTTGCATGCTCTAGGTAGGTGCCCATGCTAATAGGGTGAAAAGTATATGGAGATAAGACTGATTGCAGAGTTCATGGTATCTGACTAACTGGCATTCATTTCAATAAATGTGGTCCACTTTTACCCCAAAACCCGATCTCATGTATTTATGTATTATTGAAGGGTGTGGGTACACAGGAAATTGAAGGAGGTAGCCAAAGAAAGGCAAGAAACAATGATTTAATTCAGACATCACACCAATTATGGTTTCTGCTTACTGTGGTTTAGAACCAATGCTTATGCAAATTTCATTCTACACAGATCTTCCATTCTAGATCAGGATAACTATGTTAAAAAAAATCATAACGCTTTGCAATCAGTTAGTAGCATGACTCTCATATCAAGAAGAAAGACAGCTAGTATTAATAAAGATATTGGCAGGCAAAGGCAAAAATTCTGTGGGAATTATACCATGCAAGTGAAAGTTAAGTACTGAGACCTTGCTATAGCCTGTGAATGTTAATGCATGTAATGAAGACTTGCTTTCAAAGTTTGACTGTAAAAGTAGCACAAGGAAAGGAAACAATCGATTCAAGTATTTACAGTCCTTGTACTAATGATCTTTTGTGGTTTTAATTTAAGTATGCCTCAAAATCCATATTTCAGGCAAACAGTGGAATACTGCAATGTACTGACAGATTGATGAAACTAACAGTACAAGCCTATGCATGTCCACTCAGAAGTAAGGCCCATTGTGTCCAATGGGACTTACGTACTCTCAGGAGGTCATCTATAGGATTGCATCCAATCAGACCAATTCTGTCCCCCTGCCATCCTGACAGTGTGCACTGCATGCTGTGGTAACCAGAGGGCTTTGCAGTCATGTTTCAGGTAGTTCCAATCCAGCATCTCCAAGCCAAGAAGTGTCTGGGGATCAATTCTGGGCCTCCTTTGAGGCTCCCAGGGGAGGAAAAACTCGACTGCTGCACAAAACCTTTTTCACATGCCAATTAACCCACTGCCTCTTTATTCCTGCCTTGGGGAGACTACAAAGACAGCCTCCCCTGCATTGATTCCCTTGGGTTCCCTCGTGTGCAGGGGTTCCCAAAGTGTGCATCTTGATGCCTTAGGCAGCGGCTCCCAAAGTCGTTACCGTGGTCCTGTGAAAATGTGGTCCCTGCATGGGAGCTCCACATGGCTGCTCTTCTTGGTAGACCTGGGCACCAGGATGCTCTGGGCAGTCACGTTGTCTGCCTGGCATTCCAGAAGGCTGCACGACAGGACACCTAGGTAGACATGACTGTCCAGAATGTCCTGGTGCCCATGTCTACCAAGAAGAGCAGCCGTGCGGAGGTGGAACGAAACAGTCTGCTCACTGCGTGGAAGGATTCTGCTGAATCCTGAATTTGACCCCCAGGCCAGGGTTCGACCAGCCCTGCCTTAGGGCATTGTGGCACACTCACAAGGGCACTGCAGGATGTCCCTGATGACCCCACTTACCTGTTCCCATGGATGCCTCCAGGGGAAATCATCTCACATGATTTCATGATATTTGGTGCTGCAATCTTGGATCTCACCAGATTTCATAAGATCCAAGGTGCCTGACTGAGCCAGGAAGTAGATGCTGCAGGGGTGTTGTGACCCAGGTTAAGCTTGGGTACCACTGCCCTTAGGGGTTGGGCAGCAGTACATTCCAACTAATATCTGACTGCTCTCTGCAGTTGCTTTTCACCCAACAGTGTCACAGTTTACATACAATAGCAGAATAGCAATATCCTTGGCAGAATATTGAATAGTAGTATTTAACATTTGAGTTGTGCTTTCTGAGTAGGCAAAGCCCTTAATGTGAATTCTGCAGCATTTCACAGGGGGTTAGGATATATTGCATGTAGCTGCGACTGCAAAGAAACATTCCTTAGATGGAATACAATACAACCAACACCTGAAGATTCTGAACACAAATGAAGATTCATTCTGTGTAATGGTTAAAAAAAAAATCATCCCAACTAGAGCCTCCAGCGCATATGTGATGCACACATGATAATCTATCTGAGCAGTGGTTGTTCCATCACTTTCCATTGCAATGAATGCCCCATTTATTTGTCAATGCTGAACAGAATAGGCAAACCATGCATGCCCCTGCAGTGCACTTTGCACACATCATGTTAAAATGCTCTTGTCTCCTATATTGCGTAAAGGAGCCCTAATATGCACTGCCTGCTAAACACTATTAGGAGTGAAAAAGTCTTGCTGTTCCAGCTGCTGCGAACTATGAATTCCAATCATGTGTCAAGGCAATGTGGCACCAGTAAAGCTTCCTCTTTAGTCTTGAATGAATATGGCAATAAGACATATTGTCTTTATCCTCTGTGCATGGGACAACTGGATAATGTTAAATAAGAATCATGTTACCTCCTGTGTTGGCAAATATGCTGAGAGAAATTCCTATGTGTAAGTTTACATGTGCTCAAGTTTACATATCAATTATGCTGACCTAGTTAAAAAAAATATATTATGGGGCAGAGGAGGGCAGAACAGGGTGGAGATAAGGTGGGGTATGGGAGGATCGAGCCAAGGAGGGCGGCGGGTTCAACAGCAGTGGTGCACACCAAATCCAAACCCCCTTCCCAGGCCTGATCTGCCTGCACAAGACAGTGTGGACTTGTGACAACAATATCACTGAGTTGACCCCATGGTGGCAGCTGGCTTACCCTAGGGCAGGGGTGTCCAACGTTTTTGGCAGGAGGGCCACATCATCTCCCTGACACTGTGTCGGGGGCCGGGGGAAAAAAGAATTAATGTACATTTAAAATTTGAATAAATTTACATAAGTTTACATAAATTAATATACTAGAGGTGGAAATTATATGAATGAATGAAGGTCTTGCAATAGCTCAAGGCCTATAAAAGGCCTTGCACAAAGCAAGGCTGGCCTTTCCTTTGCTGCTGCTGCTCCATCACAGATGTGAAACAGCAAGCAGTGGAGGGAGCTCTCATCCCACAGCTCATGGGAGAGGTCAAATAGTCCCCCTCATGTTGAGAGCAGTTGCATCGGGCCAGTGAGGGCTCCATCAAATCTCCGGAGGGCCAGAGGCTCATTGGAGACTGGGGGCTCCCTGAGGGCCACACTGAGTGGCCTCGAGGGCCGCAAGTGGCCCCAGGGCCAGGGTTTGGGCACCCCTGCCCTAGGGCATGGGGACAAGTAGAGCTCCCCCTTGTGACAGACAGACAAACAGGGCGGAAATATGTCGTCTTACCTCCGCACCACGTGTTGCGTATATAAGCATGGAAACATGAGAAGAGGGCTAATGCTGTGCTGAAATTTTGCAGACTTGTACAGACATTAAGCTTCTTATTGTCTCATTATTAACACACTGGAATTGAACTGAAGAGTGGCATGCTGGCTTCCAACACCACTACCCCCCCCCCCCGGGCTTTAACCAGCATCAACTTTATCCATCATAACAAACTGCAATCCCTGGTTATAGTGACCCTTCTCAACAACATAAACCTGACTCATAAATCAGAAGGAGGACAACTGACAGAATTGGTAGTATGTGGGAAGTCCTAAGGTCCTGTCCTGATCTCTTAACCATGGATATGAGACTGGAAGGGCGCAATTCTAACTTGCACTGGAAACAGGCAGGCCAATGGGCCTGCACTGCATCCATCACAAGTTTGGGGCCAAAAGCAGTGCAGCCCGAGACAAGGGGAAACTTTTCCCTTTACCCCTTGTCGTGCTGCTGTGGCCCCAATGGGTCTACACGAATCTGCGCCACCTGATGAGGTGGCGCAGATCCGAGCAGAACAGAGTGGCCAGGGGCCACTCCACACCGCCCAGGAATGGGCTAGGATCTGGCATAATTGTTGGATTCTGGCCCTGCCTCCCGCTCCCTGCCCTCCCACCCCCGGAAACACTTGCCCAGACTCAACCAACCCCCCCCCAACTCAGCCAAACTCAGCTGATGTGCCTGGGCTGGCGCAAGGAACTTGTTTCGGCCAAGTGCCTCTCAGGATTGCACTCTATAAGTGTTATATCTGTTCCTGCTTCACTAACTAAACGTCTTTTTCTGAGAAGTGAATTTTTCTCTCTCCAGTTTTTCCTGTCTTCAGTTAATCTGAGTCATTTTTGCATCCCTTTATCTCTGTTTATTTTGTATATGAATCATGCCAGTAAATCAGCTGATACGTTGTATTGACTGATATTACAGTCCCATGACTCTGCTTACTGTGGATCTATATCTTCTCTTATGTACTTGTTTACTTGGAATGTTCAAATGCTATGGGCTAAAGTTAGCCTAATCTGTGTACTGTATCTGACTGCTTCCTGCACTGTTTCTGGTTTATCAAAACACTGCCTGTGCAGCTGTGTGTTTTGTAGCAACAATTCCAAAAAAGAAAAAAAAAATCCATTCCTCTCATTTTCGATAGTCAAGGGGGAATGAGTCATTAATATAAAAACAGGCTGCCTGGTTTGTGTTTATTTATTGCTGCTCTTACTTATTTACTGATTTCCAATGCACTATATTGCCCGGGGTGCCTAGATATATACGCATATTTTCCTACTGCAAATATCTTCAAGCATTCAAAAAAGGCCAAATTTTGTTTTCCACAGTTCTGTATACTAATATTAATGCTGAACATCCAGTTATATAGTTTAAAACCATGCAACTCACATTCCAGGTTGCCATATACAAAATGGCTAACAAGGTTACTCTTCATTTCAAGTTGTTTGTTTTGGCTGGCTTGTCACTGTGGAAAAAAACTATAGTTCTAAACAGGGCCGTTCCAGCCATGAGGCTGGTTAAACCTCTTACCTCAGGCAGCAGGTTGGGGGAGATGGTCAGCTGGTCTGGACTTCCATACTCACCCCGACCTCCTTTTCTGCCCAGCCACTCCACCCAGTTAACATAAGAAAAGCCCCACTGGATCAGGCCAAAGGCCCATTTGTGACTTGATTTGGTATCATGTTACTTTCTACTACCTTAATCAGAACAAGAGTAAAATCTGGAAGTACAAAAAATGGGACACTAATCTCCCTTTACTGCTCTATGTGGATAATGAAACTGGGTGCTAATATCAGTCTTAATTAGGAACATACTAATGCTTTAGAGTTCTTTTCTGCTCTTCACTTGATGAAAATGATCCCTGTAAGTAATTACAGTAATGGAACTATTGGTGAAAGGAAGCACAATCAAAGAAGAATTAATGAGAAACCATTGATTGCAGGAGCTAATTGAATATGTAGTTATGCCATCGTAAACTTGTTGATTATTGCAAAATGATTTTTTAATAGGCAGCCAGGTAGATTTTATTGATGAGAGGTTAAGTGTAGGGGCACAGAATCCACATCTAGATTCTACGCAGGAGCTGTATATTTAATCCAAAGGCACTATAGTAGGCTACAATTGGCCTGACGGTAACTATAGCTTATTTTACACAATGGTTAATCCAGCCCTAGTGAGGCAGAGATGCTTATGTGTTTTGTGAAATATATGAATTGCCCTGGATAGACCTCTCTAATGGTCAAACAGGGTGGGAACAGTTCTAGTATATTTTGCCTGGGTATTGAAAATCCCCAGTGGGGATTCCTTATAGTTTTTAGCAGGGCTTTTTTTGTAATAGAACGCACCAGAACGGTGTTCTGGAACCATTTTTTCCCTTTCACTGAGGGAGGGATTCGAACCTCTGACCTCGTGGTCCACCTTTTTTTTCGGCACCCTGGGCTCTGACCTTGTGCTCCACCTTTTTTTTTAAGCTGCGGGCTAGGGAGGGATTCGAACCTCTGACCTCATGCTCCACAGCCCAGCACTCTCTCCATTGGGCTATAGGAAAGCCTGTAGTCAAAGTGCTCAGAACTAATATATAAGGTCTTGAGCCCAGCTGGTGGCCATCAGCGCCTCAAGTATTAGTTCCAAACACTTTGAGTCTAAGAGTTCCTATGGCTCAATTGTTAAAGTGCTGGTCTGTGCTAGGGGTTCAAATCCCTATGAGGAAGAATGTGTTTGTTTGTTTGTTTGTTTGGAGGGGAGGTGCTCCATGGCTGCAAAATATAAAGGTTGGTTGCCAGTTGCCAAAAGGGGGGCCAGTTGAGGCTGCAAAACTCCTCAAAGTTCAGTTTAAAAATAAATAAATAAAAGATTAACAAGTTGTGAGTTCCTGCACCTTTTCTTTTTTTCTTTTTTTTTCTTTTTTTACAAAAAAGCACTGGTTTTTAGTCAGCCACAGAACTACAGGGCAGGTTCAAAATGACAAGTAGTGATGGATGAATCCTTCCTGCCCTGCTCCTTTGCTTGATTTGGAATTGAATTTGACAGATAGAGCTATTTTTTAAAACCTGAAAAATAATTTCTAAACACAGATCCCCATGTTTTCCTGCTGACAGCATAATTAGGTATGAAATCTCTTTCCTCCTATTTACTTGGTGGTAGCAGTGGTGTGAGCCCCATGGGAGGACTTTCTCCCAACCTGTTGCCTGAAGCTCTATAACCACAGCATTCCAGATGCAAAGGATCCTGGAAAATATAACTTTCCCAAAGTCTCTAAGTTTACTGGTGACAGGGAAGGAGAGAGGCCTCACAGCAAGGTCTCCAAGCCAGTACGATCTTATCAGCACAACCACCACATAAACAGAGAAAGAACAGTGCTTGCGGGGGTGGGGGAGAGTCCCTGGAGAGATATGGGTAGGTGAAAGGGAGGCACAAGCACCCTTGGCTCAGATTCAATCCAAGCTGGAAAAGAATTAAAGGGGTGTGTGTGTGTGTGTGTGTGTGTGTGTGTGTGTGTGTGTGTGTGTGTGTGAAAGGGAGAGAGAAGTTCAAATTACAAATGTGCATTAAACCTGTCTCCTTTCTCCTTGACTAGTTGTGTAGTTGAGACACAGTGTAAACTACATAACCAAAAAAGTGTCTTCTTCTTTTACATGGTGTGTGCATGGAAAATGGAACACTTTCCTCTGGGTAACAGGATGCGATTGATGCTTGTATAATTTCCAGTCCTCCGGTTTTATTCTTTCCCAATATTTGCTTCAGTTTTGCTTGAATGTTTTCTCCTGCATTTCCACTCTATGGAGCTCTAATTGCTCATTGCTTCCTTATATTGCTCATCAGGAAAGATGCAGGTTGCCAGTGCTATCCTAGTTCAGCTTCAACTTGCTATATATTTTGGCAGTGCTGTAGATGAATCTGATTGCTTTCTGTTTCCTATTACTGTTTCATTAGCGGATTTTGTATTCAAATCAGCTCATGATTGCGATCTATATTCCCTCAGCCTTTTGAATGTCTCATCAAATGGTGGTCTCCTGCTTCCCTGCTGAGTATTGCATTGGCAGGATCCTTTCAGGCATGAAAGCAGACTGCTCGACTATTTGAAAGGAAAGGAAAGAACTGAGGCTCAGTGGCAGAGCACCTGCTCTGCATGCAGAATGTCCCATGTTTAACCTCTGGGTAGGGCAAAGATGGACATTTTCTATCTAAAACCCTAGGGAGCTGCTACCAGTCAGTGTGGACAGTTCTAGACTAGATGGACCAGGGGTCTTACTCTGCAGAAGTGTCATATGTACCTAAAAGAATAGGGGCCCAATCATATCCATGCACCTTGATGCCACTAGTGCAGCAATGCCAAAAAGGAACACACCATATCCAGCAGGTCACAAATCTGTGGACAGTGAGTATTCACTATGTAAGAATAGTGTGTTGGCAACCTTCAGTCTTGAAAGACTATGGTATCGCGCTCTGAATGGTGGTGGTTCTGGAACAGCGTCTAGTGTGGCTGAAAAGGTCAATTCGGGAGTGACAATCCCTTCCACACTGGGAGCAAGTGCAGTTTGTCCCTGGTCTGTCTCCCTGGCTATGGGCCTTCCTTCTTTGCCTCTTTGCCTCAGACTGTTGGCCAAGTGTCTCTTCAAACTGGGAAAGGCCATGCTGCACAGCCTGCCTCCAAGCAGGCCACTCAGAGGCCAGGGTTTCCCACTTATTGAGGTCCACTCCTAAGGCCTTCAGATCCCTCTTGCAAATGTCCTTGTATCGCAGCTGTGGTCTATCTGTAGGATGCTTTCCTTGCACCTACAAGGGCAGTTCTCCATAGAGGAGATCCTTTGGGATCCGGCCATCATCCATTCTCACGACATGATATCATCATCATCATCATCATCATCGTCATAACCAACTCTTCAGGCACAAGGGAGCCCCAACAACAGTGTAATAGCCCCAACAGCAAAGCACTGAGAGAAAGGTAAAAGAGCCAGGCATCCACACAAGGTGAAGGCAAGTGCTATTTAGATATTATTCAAAGCTATGTAAAGGGCACAGCACAGTAAGAGTTGAAGAATGGTAACTCTCTCGACTAGCAGCAGAATATCCTGCTGACAGTGGGCTGCAAGTAACTGGTTCAGCTCAGTTGGCTAAACTCATCTTCCCCCTGGCTTCTTAGTTCTGACGTGCAGTCATGGAGAACAAGATGTGCTATGAGGAGTTAAATGGGATTTTCTGGGGACTTGGATTTTCCTGGAGCTTGTAACGAAAAGTTATGGCTCTGCAGGATAAATTGTGGCCATTGGGGAGTGAGTGGAAAGTCCTGCATGGTTTTTCCTTGCAGTTTTCACAGTTCAGCAGTGTTGCCATTTTCAGTGCCAGTGAAGAAGGGGGCAGCCATGGGTCGGCCCACCACACACGAAAGGTTTCTGAATAAGCTTTCACAGATCACTTCTCCAACTTTTTCACTCACAAACACCTGGAGTTCATTCCAAGTGACTCATAGCACATGTTCATAGGAACTGCACAAAGTACAGCAGCTATTATATGTAATTATATGTAATATGTAATATATTATATGTGATCCCAACTCAATCAATGCCCTGTGAGTGGAGGAGTGGGCCATGGTTAAAAGGCAGAGTTTAATTTGTGTCAGGGCTTAGGGCCCGATCTAGACCCATGTATGCCAGCTTACCACCAACGTGTACTATTGCAAATGTGCCATAAGGCACATTTACAAGCCCTTACCATGGGCCCAGTGCTGGAACTAGCCCAGCGCAAGCCTGCGCTGAGTCAGCTCCGGCATTGGACCCGTGTTCCACCACCTGGCAGTAGTCCGGATCGCCAGGCAGCAGAGAGTTGAGTGAGGGTGTGGGGGGGAGACAGGGAGGAGACACTCTGGGGCAAGGGGAGATGGGGGCGAATGCGGGGAGAGGGTGGGAGGGAGGCATGGCGGGGGGAAGGAGCAGGGCGGGAGGAGGGTGTGACTGGTGGAGCTCGGCTCCACCACATCCTGAGCTATATTTCAGGCCACACGACCTGACACGGGGCTCTCTGATTCTGCATTGGCTCCAGAGCTGCTGCAGAATCGAGTATCCCCATTGCGGGGCTACTTCTCTTATTCGGAGGAAGGGGACAAAAGTCCCCTTTTCCTGAGGAGCTGCCGTGGGCTGCCCAGTTGCACATTGGATGCCGTGGTAGCCATTTTGGCGCCACTGCAGCCCTGCGCTCTGGGCAGCTCCAGATTGGGCTGCCTGTCCCATAATTTGGATTTAGGCTGAGCCCAGGGATACTTGCATGAACATATGCAGAATTCCTTTCTTTCATCTCCAAACAATTGCACTGGTTTAAGAAGAGTGATTTCAGAACAGATGACATTTCATTTTTAGAAACAGAAGTACACTTTATGAATTCGAGCATCCGTGCTTATCTGTTTGTGGCTTTTTTGGGCTTTAACTGAAATGCAGAGAAGGGAGGATAGGACCCCTAGGACTGATCCAGCAAGTGGAAGGAGTTTCACTCCAACCATCACCTCTCATGGTGCAGATTTCTGATGAAATACTAGGAAGAACTTTCTGATAGTACAAACTGATCAGCTGTGGGACGCTTTGCCTAAGGAGATGGTACTCTCCTGGTAGACTCTCCCTCAATGGAGTTCCTTAAGCAGAGGCTGGATAGTCATCATTTGGAGTGATACCTGAAGAGTAACCCCAAGAAGATGAAGTGCTTGTATCTGAAAGTGGCTATGGACATTACCTCAAATAACTGTTTAAACATTGACAGGTTTTTTTATAGAGCTCCTCAAACATTCTTACCTCACATGTCTTTGTCAAGCTCTCAGAATTGGAATATGTGACTATTTCCAAGTGCCAGACAAACCAATAAAAGATGAGAATTTCTTTTCAACGGTTCCTTTGTGAAATACCTGTGAGCATTTTGAGAAAGAACAGTCGTGCGTTGAGGTGCTAATTCAGCAAAGTCCTTGAGCACAGAAAAATGAGGTATGTATTCCATTGAATAGGTGTCGATGTAGGTGTCCTCTTTAATTTATGCATGCAACTAAGTGCCTTAATAAATCAGGCCTTGAGAGCAAATATTTACAGAGCCTTTACAGTAAAGGTAAGGCCTCCTTTGTGTGGCTGCTGCATAACTGCACCTGCTACATTTAATTGGCTCACCACGGAACTTAGTCTGAAAGCACGTCGAGGCACCTGACCAGTTTGTGACTAATCCCTACTGATTTTGTGGTTGGAGTGCTCTTAAATGAATTTTTAAATAATGCAGCAATTATCTTGTTTGTGCGCTGTGTGCGTCTGCTGCGTGTTCGTCTCCATAAATTGTAGGGCGCTGTGTGGAAGAGACGAAATAATTATGTTCTACTGGAAAGGTATAAAAATGTGGGGGAAAGAAGCTGCTGACACCGGAGCTGCTCTCAACACATATGCAAGTTGTGAAGCATCTGGCATGAGTTCCCCTGATATTTCAGGACTTGTGGTTACTGGCCCAGATTACTGGCATCTGGAGGCCAATTGCTGAAATGAATCCATAGGGTTTCTGTCTGCCTCCAGTTTTTCGATAGATGAATAATATATTAACTCTGTGATTTCCCACTCAGATTTCCTTGTAGGCTATTCAGGAAGTGAGCTGTAATGTTGCCTTCTTTCTTTCCACTATATTGAGTGTATCTTTATACAGTTTTGAATCCATTCATTAACTTTGGTATGTGTATACCTTGATATTTATTTACAGACATTCTGCCAGACTGTTATCATCTGTTATCCCTGATTTAAATTACACTTATCTCACAACCCAATCCTAACTACATGCCCCCTACCCACCAACACAGCTGCGACAAGGGAGCATGCATCTCATCCTGCAGGGAGGCAGTCCTGGAGGCCTCCTCGATGTAAGGGAACTTTTGTTCCTTTACCATGGGGTAAGCCTCTGCTACCCTGATGGGTCTCCTTAAACCTGCACCAGCCACTTAACTGGAGCAAAACCTAGGCGAGTAAGGGAGAGGGAATAGGGGAAGGAAAAAAGATAGGATACTGGTGCACACTGGTGCCACCAGGATCCACTCCTCTCTCCCTGGTTTTGCCTCCCACTTGCACCACCCAGGAACTGCTCTTCCCCTTCCCCACTTTCCACCTGCCACCCATCACGTACTTCCTGTGATGGCTTACCTGCCTGAGTGCTGCCCTCTGTGCAGTGTACCAGGCCCCCACCGCCATTTGCAATACAAAATGGCTGCTGATGTTACGCTATTTCTGACATCATAATGACCTGCACACCGTCATACATGCCGTTCCAACATCACAAAGCTTAGTTAGGATGGGGCCCTCATTCACGTAGCTTCACTTAAGAATCATCAGCGACTGTACCTCACATTCCGTGGCTATTTGGATACTTCATTCCTGACTTCATCCAAGTAGGCTCTAATAAGATGCTGTTGTTTCTGCTTCAGTACTTGAGTTAATTAACTCAGCATGGTCAGGGAGATTGCTTTATCTGCTATTACCCGCCAGTCACTATCCTTTGCATAATAATGGTCACTGAATGTACCTCTCCTATTCCCTCTTAGCCCACATTTAACCTTTTTTCTCTTTGTCCCCATGTATGTGTACGTCTGCCAGCTGAGGATGGTGCTTGATGATGTCTGATGAAGTGGACTCTAGTCCACAAAAGCTTTTCCTGAAATAAATTAGTCTTCAAGATGCTATGGAACTCTGTCTTGCCTTGAGTCGTATCTGTTACACTTCTTTCAGTGCATCAAGAGACTTGTCAAATTAATCTGGGGATTGGGGGGGGGGCTCCTGACACCATTTCTTTATGCAAGGCCACTCACATGCATTGTCATGCACATGTATGTACATTGTGCATTGGTGCTAAGAAGCTGTATCCAGCCCTCATTCTTCTGTGCATAAATATATCCGATATTACTTATGATCAGAATGTACCTTCTGGTTATTTGATAGAGTTGCTGTTTCAAGGACAACCATCTTTGTCTCCTTGTATTTTACAGGTAAATCAGGACTGATTTTCTATGTGATCCTATTGAAGTTATCAAATAGTGCATCACGTGTGTCTCTTTGTTTTCCGGTTTGCTGTCTCTGTATCCCAAAGTGCATTCTAATTGGAAATTAAAAAAAAAAAAAATTAATGGAGACCTTAGTAGTTTTCTTTCCTTCTAAAGTGTGTTTTATTTAGCAGGAAAGTGTTCTTTTTCCAGCTTGGAGCACTTAGACATTTCAATGTGAATTCATCTGTTTGGATACTTTGGGCCCATTAACTGGAGAACACTATTCATGAGAAAGAAATTAAAAAGGCGAGAGGTGTTTCATAGGCTGCTAGTCACAAACTGTTTTTACAAGTTATGTTTCTGACCTGGAGATGTCCTGGTTAGTACTGGGTTTTAGTTTGCTGTTCTTCTGTTGGTTTTTTATTTTTTATTTTTATTTATTTTTTTCCTTCAGAGTTGTTAGTAGTTTCTGGAAAAATATTCAGCGCTTGGGCCTACTTCATTTTCTCCCATTCTTCCTCCATATTACTTAGGGTGGTACACGTGGCTGCCTCAACCTTTACCTTCACAACAACCCTGCAGTAGGAACTTTTTGAGGAGCATTTACAGATGAGGAATGTCACAAAACATCTGGCTTAGATTCACATTTACACATAAGGATAGGGAGAAAGATGGCATGCTTCTGAAACACTAAGGGCCCAATCCTATCCAATTTTCCAGTGCCCATGCTGCTGTGCCAATGGAGATTGCACTACTTTCTGTGTTGGGGAGGCAGTCATAGAGGCTGCCTCAAGGTTTTAGAACATTTGTTCCCTTACCTTGGGGCTGCATTGTGGCAGCATCAGTACTGGAAAGTTGGATAGGATTGGGCCCTAAGTTAGTAAGAAATCTACAGTGTGTCACACAGTTACTGGAGGGTAATCCCACAGAATGCACTGAGATTTACTTTGGCATTGACCTGAATAGCATTGATTTGTTACATAAATAGGGCTACTATTCATACCAGTTAGAATCTATAACATAGTAATATACTTTCTGTGGCATGATTTCATGTTGCTGCGTGCTGGATTGGGACCCCAGAACTTTGCTAGCACTCATGTATTAGTGGAATGCAACTTTATGACAAAAATGATGATGACTAAAAATCTAAAACACTTCCTTGTGTGCTCTCCTGAAGCAAGGGGGCAGAGGTGAGAAGAAGGGACCTTCTCAGCAGTGGCCCCTTAAATGTGGACTTTCCTCTCAGGTGAATTACTGTGAGCCGCTTCTTTGGACACTTCCCAACAGGGATTGAAGAGTTGTTTTTATTTCAAATGGCTCTTGGTGGTGGGAAGTTTTGGGAGCAGATATGATAGGTGGGGAAATTGGGAAGGGATTCTCTCTGCTGGAGTTTTTATCATTTGTTGCTTATGTCTTTATGGTTTTATGTTTTTAATATTGAAAAAGCACCATGCACTTAAAAAACTTATTAACAAATCAGACGGTTAATGCAAAAGAGTGTTTCTAGGGCAGGGGTGCTCAGTACATCGTTCACGATCGACTGGTAGCTCGCCAGGCAAAATGAGTCGATCGCGGAGCCCTGTCTCTCCAATCTAAAATAACCCGGAGTTGCACCCTATGCTTGTGCGGGTGTGACTCTAGCAATGAAGTCTATATAGCCGATATAGACTTCATTGCTAGAGTCACACCCGCACATGCACAGGGTGCACCTCCGGGTTATTTTAGATTGGAGAGAGCGCCATAGAAGGGGGCGGGGTTCATCACGCGCCAGGCTCGAGTATCTTTTGGAGGGCGTGGCTGACCATTGATTCGTGGTGCGCCCTTACTGAGTGTTGGCACATGAGACTAGCAGAAGAGACAGGAGCCAGAATGAAATGAATGCTGGTTTATTGACCAGATTTATTCACAGTAATGGCAGGAGCATATAAAACAGCATGGTAGCAATAACTGAAATTGACTAGCAAACTGATGCTGTTCTGTAGACCAGGAGAGGGAGAGAACAGCATCTGTGGCAGAGGGAGGGAGGGCATAAACCAGAGGGTGCTGCTTCTGTGACCCAGCATGTCTGAAGAATGCTGGATTTCCTGGGGGGGGGGGGTTAAGATAGCACAGGTTCTAGGGTGACCAGGGCATGGAGGCAAACTAAAACTATGAATAGGTATGAGAAAACAGCTTCTCCTTGTGGAGATGCAGAGGCGTAGCTATGAGGGAGAGAGAAAGGTGAGACAGAGGAAAAGGCTTCAAGGTCACATTGCAGTCTGGTGGTGTATAAAAAAAGGCTGAGACTCCACAGTAAGAAAGGTACTGGTCTGGGTGAGCACAGAGGCTCAGGTAGACACAAGTAAGTACTGGAGTGGGAATCTTGTGCAAGGTCTGGGTCTAGAATCACTGTGTGGCTCTGGCCTGCCTGTTGATTTCAGGCTTTAGAAGGGCAAGGGTCTTGGGCACAAACCCAATAATGGACTCCCAGCCATTATTTGTAGCCGTAAATAACTTTTAATAATTTCTTCTCCGAGGCGGTCAAGCGCAGAGTCAGCAAGGGAGCTGTGTCAACTCCTTAGGAGCTGTGGAGCCCAAGTGGAAACATTTTTTCCAGGGCCCCAGGTTCACAGCCAAGGTCTGTAGATTCTTAGAGATCTAAATAAAATTTATTATAGACTTTATATCTCTGTGGTAAAACGGAAAGCAATCAAAATATGTGCTTAAAAAGTGCACGTGAGTTAATGGAGAAACAGATTTAAGCACATTATATTGCAAAACTGCATACAAGACTAGAGTGGATTACCCTAATGTGGGTCTGCCTGAGGCGCAGGGCCCAAGTGGGACCAGTTGGTCTAATTGGCATAAATCCAGCCCTCCCTTCAGCTTAGGGGTGTCTATGCAAGCACATAGGGGAAGAGCCTCACTTGCAAGAATGTAGGAGAGACTGTGCACAAGGTGAAGCAGGAATTCAAAATGGAACTTCTGTGTCAGGGCAAGTATAGCCTTTTTGAAATTGGGGTGTTTGAAGCTTGATTGGCTCGGGGAGGGGGTCTTGCACATCCCTTCAAAGTATAGACATTTGGGCAGTTCAGATGATTTTTACACACACCTTTTCAAAGTATAGAATTTTAGCCTCACTATTCCACCTGCCAGAAGAACTTTCTGTGCCCCTGATTGGATACACTTGTTTACTACGAGTAGTTATTGGAGGAAAAAGAACAAAACAAGGCAAGATGCAGTCTGAGGGAATGATAGGTGTCCAGAGCAGAGTGTGAGTGTTAATCACTACAGCCAAAAAAACAAAAGCAAGTATGTGCAACATGAGGTCTCTGAGTCAAGGCAGAGTCCTCCCTCTGCCCAGATGGACGCATTAACATTTTATAGCAGAGTTTTCCTCTGTTCCTGCCCTGCCTGCTGGGTACAGGCAGTTTCAGCATACGCTGTTATTACCTTAGAAAAATTTGATCCACTGTGTGGATTTCCATGGAAAGGAGAGTGGAGGAATAAAGATACTAACGAAAACTGCCTTTTACCCATGCTAGGATTTCATGCGGTCTTGTATTAACCCTGAGACAAAAGACTTGTATCTAGTGGCCCCATGAGAATAGGGGAGTTCTACTACTTCATCTTGACCCTGAATGGCAATCAAGCTGCAGTCAATCTCTTTTTCTTTTCTAAGCAGGTGTGTCACAACTTAAGAGAGTAGTTCTATAACACCCTTCCACAACGTAAGCCAGCCAGGTTCCTCAAGAGCCATGTACACTTGTCTTTCTGCTTGCACATGAGCAGCACTGCAGGGGTTTCCCAGTGAGTGAAAACAGGGGGTTAGGGGGAGAAGTACCTTACTAGAAGGTACGTTACCTTCTACTTTTCCAGCCATTTCAAAGACTCTGCACTGGCTGCAGGTGCCATTTTGAAGGTTCTTACTGCCTCCGGAAGGTCTCTGATGCACTCAGGAAGCCTACAGAGACCTTCGGAAGGTTGTTGAGACATTTATATTGTAACAGATAGCCAAGAACAGCATCATGAGAAACACAAAGTAAGGTGGCAATTCTTCCCCTTGCAGATACATAAATTCACAGGTAGTAAATCTGTGTATGAAGAGTACTAAGTGTATTCCCTCATTGCTTGCCACAAATAGGAGAGAAGCATCTTGAGAACTGCCAACAGTTATAATTAGTGCCAGTCTCAACTGCCCACCTTATGTTTTGCAGGAAAATTTGGTCATTCGCTCACAAAGCAAATATTTTGGAAAAATTCCCCTTCATTAGCATTTTTAAAGGAAAATGAGTGAAACAACAATGATTTCAGTGTCTGAGTTGCCCAAGAGACCATTCCCTGAACTGATAGTTTTCAATGCAAAATTGAGAATCCAAAAACAACAGTGCAGTCCTTTGGCACCCTGGCTTTGCCCCAGGTGTTGGGAACTTTGGAAGAAGAATTCAGGACTTTATTCCCCAAAATCTATGCCAAGGGCCCTGCCCTATGAAAATGTGTGTTTGAGTTTTCTTCAACTAGTATAGTAATTAGCTTCAAAGACACCCTTCTCCATACAAAACCTCAGGGAGCAATCCTAAACTAAGGGCAATGCCCTAATTCTAAGGGCAATGCAACTTTGAGGTAAGGGGACAAAACTTCCCTTACTTTGAGGAGGCCTCCGTGACTGCCACTCAACTGTATGCCCCATTGGCACAGCTATGTCTGGCAGGAGGTCTGGTCTAGAGGGTAGAGCCTCCATTTGCCTGAAGATAACATCCACAAGGTTGCCAGTTCGAGGCCACCGGCACCGTGCAACCTTGAAGCAGCTGACAAGCTGAGCTGAGTTATTCCATCTGCTCTGAGCGTGGGAGGATGGAGGCCAGAATGTGAAGCCAGATCAGAAAGAAACATCTGAATGTTGTGATTCTTGAAAGATAGAACCTTCTTTCAATTGTAAAAATCCCTACGGGGATTTAAATTGCCTGCCTATGTAAACCGCCTTGAATAAAGTCTTGAATAAAGACCAAGAAAGGCGGTATATAAATACCAGTATTATTATTATTATTATTATTATTATTATTATTATTATTATTGTCACAGCTGGAAAGTTGGTTAGAATTTGGGTCTCAGTATCCTAAATGCAGCTTCTCACTTAAGTGGGTTGATTTAGGGTCAGGAAAAGGACATGCAGTATATTGGGTTCAAGTTTTAGTATGCCTGAAGAAGGTGAAGGAAGATACAGATGGCATGAAACTGGTTAGAAATCAGGCAGAGATCTGCAGGAAGTATATGAATGCAGTATATGGGGGGGGGGGAATAAAGTACTACTTATTTGCCATGGAAACAGAACACAAAATTGTCTTCCTGGATCAAGGCAAGATCCATTTAGCCCAGCATTATATTTCCAGCTGCTTTCAGACTGATGCTGTGGAAGCTCAGAAGCAGAATACAATGATGTGCGCACGCACAGAGAGAGAGAGAGAGAGAGAGCACCTTTGCTTGCCCCCAGCATGTGGCACCCTGTTGATCGTCATGTGAGGTCTCTGAACATGGAGATGTCATTTAGTTATCATTGCTGCTGATAGACCTGCCCTGCATGAATCTGCCTAATATCTGTTTAAAACATCTACAGCTGGTGTAGTGTAATGGCAGAGAGCCCTATCCTAAACAGTGCATGCCAGCTCACCACTGGCACGCACTATCACAAATGTGCCATAAAGCATGTTCACGAGCCCTCAGTGCCAGTCCAGCACTGGAGCTAGCCCAGGGCCAGCTGGCACAGGGCTAGCACCAGTGGAAAGTCAGTGCTCCGCTGCTCGGAGGTTGCCCAAACCATCAGGCGGCAGAGAGGTAGGTGGGGCGTGGGGGTGGGGAGAAGGAGTTCCAGGGTAGGAGAAGGTGGGGGAGGACGAGAAGAGGGCAGGTTGGATTCATGCCAGGGGAGAGAGCGGGGTGGGGGGAGGGCGGGACCGGTGGAGCTGAGCTCTGTGTCATGCTCTGTGGCCCAACACGGAGCTCTCCAATTTTGCAACAGCTCCAAAGCTGCCATAGAATTGAATAGCTCCATTGTGGAATTACTTCCTTTACTCAGGGGAAGGGGGGTGAATATCCCCTTCTCCTGAGGAGGAAGCAGTGGTTGCCTGGGGCATACTGGATGCCACAGCAGCAGTTTTTGCCACCGTGGCAGCCCCACACTCCTGGCAGGTCAGGATTGGGCTATGAGGCTGCAGTCCTAGACACACTTTCATTGAAGGAAGCCCCATTGAGCATAATGGGGCTTACTTTTGAGTAGATATGCATAGAAGTATGTTGTGAGAGGCTGATCAGGACTTCCTGAGTTTGATTCTCACCTTCTCCATGGCCTTAGGCCAGCAGTTTTCAACCGCTGTGATGTGGCACACTGGTGTGCCGTGAGGCTGCCTCAGGTGTGCTGCGGGGCCAAGGAGTCGGACGGCGGCGTCGGCAGCAGCAGCAGCACATGTGGGAGAAGTGGCAGCTCGGAGCCGCACGTGGCAGCAGGAGAAAAAGGAGCAGCCACGCAGGGGCTTGGAAGCTTCTGCTGTTGCTGGTGCCTGCCCCGCATGCTGATTGGGCAGGTAGCCAGAACAGCCTGGAAGAGCACCCGGGAATGTGGAGGGAGTGAGGGCGAGCGGTGAGAGCGAGGAGGGAGTGAGGGCGAGCCTGAAGGCAGGTAGGAGCCAGAAGCAGCTGGAAAGGATCCTGGAGAGACCCTTCTCCTTGCCAGCAATGCCCCAGAGTGACCCTCCCTGCCTTGCCTCCACTGGCAAGGCTTTGGCAGGAAGGGTGCAGGGTCACAATCCTATCCACACTTACCTAGGAGTAAGCCCCATTGACTATAATGGGGCTTACTTCTGAGTAGACATACAGAGGCTTGATCGCATTCTTTCTTAAATGAATGAGCAGGCAAGTGATGCTTTTCTCTTCTCCCCCACCCCACCTCCTCCCCTCCTGCACACACATTCCCCCATCATAACTGCAGTTAACCCCTCTGACTGCCCCTCCCTCTTCCCCACCTTCCAAAGTTGAAAACCAGTTGCTTGCCATTCTCTTCCTCTCTCTCTCCCCCCACCCTAGTGAATCCTGCATTTGTTTCAACCACATCTCCTCACTGCCCCTCACCCCCCCCCCCCACTTCTCCAATATGCTCAGTCTCATCTCTCTTTGCCAGCACCTCCTGGCATCTCAGAGCATATCAGTTGATAACAGTTTGAACAGACCTGCTTCAAAACCTTTCCAGAAACCATATACACCTTCCTCTCCAGGCTTCTTGGGAATTTCTTTCATTGTCACGTAATGATCTAAGGCTGCAATCCTAACCACACTTTCCTGAGGGTAAGTCCCACTGAACAAAATAGGACTTACTTCTGAGTAGACCTGGTTAGGATTGTGCCCTCAGTGTATTAGGCTGGAATCCCAACCACACTTTCCTGAGCGTAAGCCCCATTGAACAAAATAGGACTTACTTCTGAGTAGATCTGGTTAGGCTTACATAGTTGGCAACCTTCAGTCTCGAAAGACTATGGTATCGCGCTCTGAATGGTGTTTCTGGAACAGCGTCTAGTGTGGCCAAAAAGGCCGATTCGGGAGTGACAATCCCTTCCACATTGGGAGCAAGTGCAGTCTGTCCCTGGTCTGTCTCCCTGGCTATGGGCCTTCCTTCTTTGCCTCAGTCTGTTGGCCAAGTGTCTCTTCAAACTGGGAAAGGCCATGCTGCACAGCCTGCCTCCAAGCCCAGAGACCAGGGTTTCCCACCTGTTGAGGTCCACTCCTAAGGCCTTCAGATCTAGTTATATTAATTAAATTAATTGTAACATAATAATGTAATTAAAAACTAGTAGTGTGCCTTGACAATTTTAGTGCCTTGTCAGTGTGCCGTGAGCTGAAAAAGGTTGAAAATGGCTGCCTTAGGCAAACCACTCTACTTCAGCATCAGCTGCAATCTGAGGGGATCATATTGAGTTGCCTTACAAAGTTAACATAAGGATTATATCAAGATAATGCCTATGATGGGCTTTGCGTACTCAGAATAGTGCTATACAAATGCCAAGTATCATTACCTAAATTACAGCCCATAGGGCCTTACATTGCCCAAACTAGTGCCATTCAACATTCAGCATGGCCTGGCCACTGCCACAAGCAGCAAGTCTGGAGTATATCTTGTGGATATGTTCTCCCTTGTACTATCTAGGTCTGGACTGAAATGCCGCCCATACTCATTTTCTCCTAGCCCCATTCAACAGCTATCAGAGGAGGGACTTCTAGACCTAAACCCAAAATTCTTAAGCTCCAACAACTCAGCCATTCTTTCTGAAGTTTGGCCAGATGAAATCTTTCACCAGGTAAACACAACACAATACATTTCCTAGGGTTGGAGAAAATACCTTGATTTTATGATGTACAGAATTGTGGTGTCTTACCATGACAGAGTGCTGGAAAAGCCCACTGCCTTATCTATTCATCTCCTTCAATGATTGCATGATGCGCAGATCAATACAAATCCTCCATATATAAATCAAATATATGATGTTCTTCTTGTGCAGCTAAGACGTATGGAATTCCGGTACAAACTCCCAGGAAGGAAAGGGGCCAGGGGTGGCAGCTAACAGGTCACAATAAGTCTGAAGCAGATTCTGTCAGACCTAAGAAACCTTCCCAGGAAGCACAGTTGTTGCTGTGAATTGGTTCAAGCTTAAATAAACCCTTACATATGAATGGGGAGCAAGCCAGTGGATTGACAAATCCTAATCAGGAGTGTAGTTTGGAAGCTGGGACCTCAACACTACTGGATGCCTAAAGGTGGAACATCTGTCATGTCAGGCTTTAAAGGAGAGTGGGGAATTTTGGAACTTGATAGAGAAGATCATTTTTGAGCTCCTAGCCACAGGGAGCAGAGTCAAAGGGTAAATTCTCCTCAGCATGACCTTGGATTCATCCTCCGAGGCAGGTTCCTCCTGACTCCCATCCATAAAGCCCCTCTCTTCCTTGGAATTGCTGTATGTTTGAGCACTGGCAGTAGGTTAAGGGTTCTCAATGTGAATCCCTGGACTACTGCAATAGTCTAGTGTGGGCACTATCAGACGGACCTATTAGCTTGCCCCAGATATTCTCAAAGTATGGGTCACAACTTGCTGTGAATATGAAGGAGCCACATACATTTATATATTATTGCTCTGGGGTTACAGTAACATTAAGTTTAAGAACCCCTAGGCAGTGTTCATTTTGCATTAGACTTACAAATGTGGAAGACATATGAGCCAATGCAAGCATCCCTCATCAGAATGGCCTTAGGGCAGTGCTATTCAAACTGGGGCATCGTGACGCCCCAGCCTGAGGGCCATGGTCTCTGCCTACTTAAGGGGCGGGGGCAGCCTAGAGGCGGGGGGGAAGGCAGCAGTGCAATCCCCAGGTTCGTGCCGCTCAGGGGGCTGCAGGGGCTTGGGTGCACTTATCCAAGCCTCCTGCAGCCTCCCCGGGGTTTGGGGAGCACGGCGTGACTTCTGCCAGAAGTCACACCGGGCTCCCTGCACCCCGGGGAGGCTGCAGGAAGCTTGGGGAGGCTTCAGGAAGTCACACCAGGCTCCCTGCACCCCGGGGAGGCTGCAGGAAGCTTGGGTAAGTGCACCCAAGCCCCTGCAGCCCCCTGAGTGGAACGATCCTGGGGATCGCACCGCTGCCTCCTCCCCGCCTCTAGGCTGCCTTCTACCCCTGTCCCTGCAAAGACTTACTGGCTCTCAAACTCTCCCAGACAGTTTGAGAACCACTGCCTTAGGGCAAAGATTCAAAGGCTGCAATCCTGTACACACTTATCTGGCTATACAACCCATGGAACTAAATGGGGCTTACTCCTGAGAAGATGTGCTTAGGATTGCTCTGCACATCTGATTCTCTGGAACAAAGTTGTCAAGAAGAGACTAAACTAGTAAATAAATATGTGCATCGAGGCACAAGGGCCCCCCAGGGTGATTTTAAAGACAATCTTTCTGGTGATCTCAGAGCTGTTTTTGTAAGGCAAAGCACTTCTCTTCCCTCCTGCAGAGTACTTGACAGATCTGTTTTGGAAATCACACTAATAACAAACAATTAGGTGCGGTATTGATTTATGTGTGTTCACTTTCAAAATTAATGCAGCTAAATGTCAATCTCCAAGCCGCAGTGCATTCTATAGTACATTGCTTCCTTCTGAAAAAAATGTGACAGATGACATCAGATAGAACTCCAGCAGCAACCAAGGTGGTGTGCTAGCACTCCTAATTAGACAAGCTGGGGCCTTGTGATGAAAAAGCTGCTATTATTTGCAATTGTGATGCAATTATATTGTCCTTTCTGTGTTCAGTGGGAGATTGAAACGTGTACTATTCAAAAGAAAAAAAAACCAGGAACATGACTTCCTTTTTTGTTTGAATGTCTCTGCCATTTTGAATGCTCTCCTTAATCGTTGATATCCTTGCATGACAGGAGGGTGTTTCAAAGCCTGAAGTATTTCAAACGCTTGGCAAACTCTCTCTAAATTTAGAATTTGGAAGGAAAACCTTTTAGCACAAACAGAATGTTGGCAGGTTTAACACATCCATAACAGCTGTTATAATTTGCCATAATTTTTTTATGCTACATCATCAAGAAAAGGTCATCATCACTCTGATCTCCAAAAGCGATGGGCATATTCTTTCTTTTCCTGCTGTGGACTGCCAATTAAAAAGAATGAGTAATGAGGGGAGTACATTCTTTGGAGCAGCCAATTCTCAGAACCATTAGTTTTCTTTCATCCTCCGGCCTAATTCCAGGAATGTGCAGGATGAGAATAAGACATATCATGTCATTTCAGGGTAATATCATGTAATTTTAGCATAATAAAGAATTCTCTCTCTCTCTCTCTCTCTCTCTCTCTCTCTCTCTCTCTCTCTCTCTCTCTCTTTTGATAGAGACAAAATAGATCTGATATGGAAAAGTTCAGTTTCTTTCTCTTTGGAGAATTTTATCTCTTCAGACGTGACATTATATAATTAAATACATTTCAGCTATAAAGAGAAATGGCATCAGCACAGACAATAGAATCCTTTATTTTATGCTAAATGGTTCTGAAATGAAATTATATGGAGCAGCCGGCAAACTATCAGGAAAAGGTGATGGATCCTACTCATCGTTTCCACTCGAGTTCATTTTATTTGATTTTCTGTAACCGTGATCATAGAAGGAAACAATTAGATTGTATGCGCTACATTACTGGGATTTCAGATTAGCCCCTAATTGCCCTAGCAAGAAAAAGAGCTAATATGAATTGAAGTGGACACTAATTGCTTATTACTTTAATTTTTAAAATTAGTCAGGAGACAGAGCCACAAACAGATTGTTGTTCTAGAGCTTCAGTTTTATCCTTCAGAATAAAGTTGGGTATGGCCACTGAGAGCAATGGGGCGACTTGAAAGCCTTCTTTTCTAAAGCAATAATAAATGAATTGGAAATAAATCCTCATGCCACTTTCATCAAAATCCTTGTTCTTTCCTTAAATTCAACTATTCTAAGCTGTAAATATGTGCCGCCAAGATTTCCTCTGACTCTATATTACATCCCACTAGACTTGTCTGATTATACTAGATACAGTTCAGCTAAGCTCTTTTAATTAAGTTGCATGTGAGGAGGGCAGGACTGTGTTTTCATGAGCCAAATCTTGGTTCTTAAACACAATATTAGACCCTTGCCACTACAGTTGGAAGCAGAGATGGAAGTTACACAAGACAGAATTTGATTTATAAAAAAAAAGCCTCAGGGCCCAATCCTATCCAACTTTCCAGCACCGGTGTAGCCACAATGCAGCCCCAAGGTAAGGGAACAAATGTTCCCGTCCCCATCATCATATCTTTACTGGCATAATAGGTATACAACACACACACACATGTATATATATATATGTATAATATAAAATAAAAAAACAGTTTAAAAAAAGATAAAACATCCTAACCTTGCTTTACATTTGCATTTAACTGCCTCCTCCTTCTCTTAATTATTAAATTCAACAGAGATGCCACTTTTACAGAAATATCTTCATTATCCTCTGAAAGGATATACCGCATATTTTCTGAGTCAGCCCAACCCGCCCTCCTGTCAAGAAGACCCTCAAGAAAGGCTGAACTGAGGTCCTTGTAAAAGGGGCAATATAGGATCATGTGTTGTAAAGATTCTACCATACCTAAGATGCTAATGCATGTTCTTGCCTCCAGAAGGATTCCTCAGAAATCGACCATATAGCACCTCAGAGGACATAGTGTTACTTCTTGCAGGGGAGAAGGCTCTACTCTCATTAGGGCATTTTAGAATGTAAAAGTATTTAGCCATGTGCCCACTACTAACCAGGAGATGCAAATATAATGGTAAGCAAATCTTATTAGCAGCACTCAGCAAATCTTGCTGTTCAATATCTAGTAATCTGTGTTTAATCAACTGGTAAGCTTACTCCAATTTGAAAGAGCCAAAAATATCTAAAGCAAGACCCATAATTTAAATTTTCCTTTCGAAACCGAGCATCTCCCTGGAGACAAACAAGCAGGCTATTCAGACCAGAATTATAGTGCATTTTAAGCCAATATTTAAGAAATCTTAACCAGGCCATTGACTCCAGGTTTCCAGACCTTGAGGAGGCTTCTGTGACTGCTTTCCCACCACAGAATGCAGTGCACACCCCATTAGCACAGCTGCACCAGCACTGGAAAATTGGATAGGATTGGGTCCTCAGGCAGCAATCAGGCTGCCTTACATGCTTACCTGGGGGTAAGTTCTATTGAACTGACTGGGGCTTGCTTCGGAGTCAACATGCCTAGGATTGCACTGTAAGATACAGATAAAAGCTATGCAAATGTTTTTCCTCTCCTTCTCACAAGAATCAGAAAGGACAATGGGCTATAACATTTCCAGCTGTACTTTGTATGTGGCATGTGCCTCCCAACATTCTTCCCATTTTGAGCCAAGTCTCCTAACAGCTTGATATTAATATATAGGACTAGTGACAGCTCTTCATCATTTCATTGTTCTTGGAAGGCAAGCACGTTGGTTCCAGATTTATAAGTATTCCTTTTGTCTCAAATTACTGTTTGGGCACAAAAGCACATCCTCATGTGAAATATGACCTCACAGATTTGTTCTCATGCAGTCTTGGTGCTAGCATTCATAATTTAATCTCCAGATCTATTATTTCACTATGCCTTCATCTTGTAAGTAATACAGTGACGTTGCAAGATTACAAAGAGGCTTTTTATTCCGAATGGGCTATTTATTTCATCGTAGCAGCCAGAACCCTGGTTTCCATGTATTATTCAGAGAATGGAGAAGAGTATACTCCCAGTGGCCTGAAAGAAGAAATGGATGAAAAGAGCTTCCCAGCATGCTGAGCTCCTGACCTGTGAGCAAAGATGTGTGAGGCAGCCTCTTGTGGGGTGTAATTTAAACATTTTGGCTCCTAATGGAGACCAGGGAAAAGCACTTATAATCCACACAGTGAGCTCTTTTTCCCATGGAGAGCTGGTGTAATGTAGTGGCTAACAACCCAATCCTAACCTGGGGTGGTTCATCGTAGCACTGTCGCACTTCCTGGGCTGGTTTATAGTGGCACTGGCGCAGCCTCCTACATGCTACATGCTGGCCAGGGACCATGGCACAACAGAGAGGTAAGCAGAGATCATTTTTACTTACCTACTCTGTGATGCAATGGTCCCCCAATGGGCCTACTTGGATCTGTGCTAGCCCTTTGGTTGGGGTAAATCTGAGTGGGTCCATAGAGTGTGCCAAGGTTGGGAAGGGGGCACAGGATATTGGCAACACTGCTGCCACCAATATCCACCCCAAACCTGACCTAGGCATGCTCCCAGGCAGCCCCGATTCTATTTGATCCTCCCTTGGAAAGCCCCAGAACTTCCCTGAGTTACGTGCTTCTCTGCACTGAGTTATGTGCTCCAGTGGGGGACTGGGCACTCTGTTGGCACACACCCAGCACTGCCAGCCGTTTGCAGTGGTGGCCTGGGTGCACACACCATTGCTGCAGCTGCTGCACTGGCAATCTGGGCCTGTCATCAACAGATCACAAATTCCATTAGTGGAAGGCATGCATAGGATTGGGCCATAAGAGACTGATGGCACAATCCTATCCATCAGTACTGCTGCTGGCAGAGCATGTTGTCTGCCTGCACTGGCTGTCACAAATGTGCCATAAAGCATGTTGCAACAGCACACTAGTTAGGTGCTGGCAGCCTTCCCACAGGTGCCCATGCAAGGAGCAGCACCTACCATACAGGTAAGTTCCGTACTGAGGAGTGCAGGGCGGGAAGAGATTAAAATTTGCTGCCTGAGAAAAAAAGAAGAAAGCTGGAGAAATTGACTCATTTTTGACAAACAGGGAGCCTTAGACAGGAAGCAAGTCTAGCTGGGTGAAAGGCCTTTTCAAGAATATTTGCAGGGGAATATGAATTTCCATATTCAGATTACTTCAAAAAACTAAGGTTTGGGAATACTTTTTGTCCTGGTGACTAGTAGTTCTGCAGTAAAAAAAAATGCTATCAATTATCTTTCTGGGAGAAAAAGCTGGCAATTAGCTACCTTGGTTTTTCTGGTTGAGGAAACTTTCTATATCTTTATCTCTTACATACATTAGGAGAGAGGGGCTGCTAGGAAGAAAATCCTCCAAAAGTTGAATTAGCCTGAGGGGTATTTTATATGAAATGCATTTAATACCTGATGATTTTCATTCTGTCGAAATCATTTTTCTTTTCAGCATCAGCTGAATCTCTCTTCCCCTCCTCCTTGTTCAATGTTTTCTCCCTCATTTTTTCTTGGGCATAAAATGCTTCCCTCCCTCTCTAATCCTCCAAAGGAATATAATCTTATTTGTTTTGTGTACTTCATGGACCAAATTCACCAATTTTTCTGTAGCCCACCATTTTGTTGTACTTGGTTTCCCTACTGTTTAACAGTTCAGTTCTTTAAAAAAGATGTCTCTTAGAGGGAAATAAAAACTTTTTTTTAATATTCAGGCCGCATTCATGTATTATTTCTCAGCTGCTAAACTGTTCACTTTTGTTCTTTAAACTAGTTTTTACATTTCAATTGATTCTAAAATGATATAATTATTTTGCGGTTTCGTAAACTATTTAAAGTGCAGAGAGTCGCAGAGGATATGTAAATGAATTACACAAATTCCTATTCAACACAACATAAAAAGATTTCCGATTGCAGCTTATTAAGTTTAATCAATGCAATTTACTCGTGTGCCTGCTCCATAAAGGAATTCATTTCTAAGGCCATGGAAGACATCAGACTATTGTGAGAGTTCCAAGAGTTTCTTCAGCAATGTGCTACTGTTTTTTGGCAGCAGTTGCTTCACAAATAGAAGACCAATAATAGCATACTTCACAACTCCAAAGGGGCCAATCCCAAGATACTTGCAGTGTGCCAATGTTGTTTGAAATGCTTTCCTGTCAGGACTTGGCCTCTAACCATTCCCCTCGATAATGTTCATTTATTAAGCAATTTTTATCGCTTTAAAACGAACACATTAACTCCAAGTGGTTTACAGCGTACAAAGCATGTGAACTGGGTTTAAAGAGTAATGCAGGAGACTGGTGCCAGAAGGTGTGCACAATACTCTCTCTCTCTCTCTCTCTCTCTCTCTCTCTCTCTCTCTCTCTCTCTCTCGTGTGCATTTAAATGAATTCAGTATTCAGAATCAGTGTGAAGCTCTCTGGATTCTACTGATGTGCCTTAGCCATTCCTATTTTGCAAAAAAGATTTGCACCAGACAAAGGAGAACAAGAGGGCTCCTATATCCTTGCTCCATCCAGCACTAACAGATGAAGAGTAATGGGACTGGAAGCCCTCTCCCTGCTTGTCCTTTTGTGTTGCATTAGGAGAGCCTGACTAATCTGATGAAATGTTATTCATCCTCAGACTATGGAGAAAAAAGGTCCAATTCATAAGTAACGTTGCTCTGCAGTGTTGGGAACTCGAGTCAGGTGACTCAGACTCAAGTTGCAAAAATGTGTGATTTTGGGTGACTCGGTGACTCATGAGTCACGCGCATGGAAGACTCTGAAAAAGATTCGAGTCAGGGGCCCCCTGCCTTGGCACTCGTTCCCACTCATGCTAACTCAAGTCTGCCTTTGTCTGGGGGTGCTTGCTTACTGTTTTCACCATGTGGAAAACCTCGTGGGGCAGCATTCCGACAGCAAGCAGCAGGGAGTTCCAGCTGGAAGGCAGGAAAGGGTTAATGAATCAGACAGGAGAGGGGAGGCAGGAGTGAGCTCTTTTTCCCCATCTCTGATAGAAAGGAAGGTCCAATGGTCATTGGACAAACTATGGGCATTTGTATGTTTTCATTTTTGAGACAGAGCCCAAAGGGGGTTTTACCTTACAATTGACCGCAAAAGCCCAAAGAGGTGGAAGAAACCTCTTTTGCCGATTCTGCTGTCCAGCTTTGTGGTTTCTTGCCTCTGTTGTTACTTGGGGGAGCACTGAATGACTGGCTGCAGTGGGACTACTTCTGAGTATTGCTGCAAGGATCGGGTCTCCCTGGTAAGCCTCCCAGCTGCTGCTTGTGACCCTCCTCCCTCTCGCCACTTCTGTTCCGGCTCACACTCAGTCCCTCACACCCCTCCGTCCCTGTTTACAGATGGGCGAGGACAGCAGGGAAGTATTCAAAGAGAACTCCAACTTACACACAGAACCCTGCAGCAGCCCCGTTTTTTTTTTCCCATAGCTGGCTTTTTAAGGGGGGGGGAGCGACTCAACTCAAGTCCATTACAGTCACCAAAGGGAGACTCGGAAAGTGCCCCCTTTAGGACTGTTTTTTGAGTCGAGTCATGGGGGGCAGTGACTCTGCGACACGTCTCAAGTCAAGCCACACTGGGTTTTTGCAATACTGTTGCTCTGCTGCTTCTGTATAATTAGGACTGTGTATCACAGTGGTGATGTCTAAAACTCCATGGGTTGGACGTGTTAAGTTCCCAGATCAATACACTCTTCCCTGAGGCCAGTGGTCCTGGCAAGTTCATGTAGTTACCATATAACTCATCCTGTGCATGTGGTTTTTCTGGTGGTAGATGTGGAATCACTGTTAGCAACCACAAGAAGCAGTTACAATGTCTCAGTGGGATGTTTAGATCAGAAGCAAGAAGCTTTTGGTTCACAGCCTCAAAAAATCCATGCCATTATTTGACACACTTTTGGAGCAGTGGTTTCCTTTTCAGTTGGGTCTTTTATAGGACATTTGCTTCTACAATGTGAGAATCCACACTTATTTTGACATGCAAAATGCTGACATTTAGACCACAGTAAACTGTCATCCTATTGGGCTCATTTCAATGTCTAGTCCATTAAAATAGTCTTCATCTTTCAGTTACATCAGTTCCAAAGTTTTCGTTCTGCTTATTTTTATATCTCCTTTAAAAAAAATGTTTTGCATTTGCTGATAACAGCTCCTGAATGAAGAACTTTATCTTTGCTCCACCACAGAGATAGAAAAGGTTAATCTTACCAGATGCTTTCCTATACTGAACTGCAAATGTTGATACCTTGCTGAGTGTAGCTGCCTGGGAATGTCTTTGTTAGTTTATTTTTCCCTTAAGATAATCCTTGAGGGATTGTGTGACTGGCTGACATTTTGGCAGCCCTTCCGATGACCTTATAATTACACAGGAAATCCTTTGGCGTTGGCTTTATACACATAGGGCAGAGCTCAAGTGATCTATGAAATACATTACTCACTTAAGCAGTACTTAAGCAATGATGTAAAATGCTCACTAAGGGACACTGCATATATAACAGTTTTCCTAAATGATAATAACTGTTTCCATTACCTGAATCAAGCAGCAACTGCCTGTGTATTGCTGTTGGGGGCGGGAAGGTGATCTTGTATTTTTGACTCCTTTTAAGTGTCTTCCTTTTGGATCCTTTTAATGTCTAACAGCCCAATCCTATCCAGCTTTCCAGTTCCAGTGCAACTGCAATGCAGCCCCGGGGTAAGGGAACATATGTTCCCATACCTTAAGAAGGCCTCTGTGACAACATCCCCAGCACAGGAAGCAAGTATACCCCATAGGCACAGCAGCACCGACACTGGAAAATTGGATAGGATTGGGCCCTATGACATTATCTTGGATGCATACAGGAACACTTGGGGGGCAGTAGTGAGCATGCCCATGCTCTCTGCATGGACTGCAGTTTCCTCTGCAAATAAATGCTATCTATGGAGAAGGTGAGGGTGGAGTTTCGAGAGCACAGGGGTGGGGCTTGCCAGCATATTTATGTCCCCTTTCTCTCCAGCCCCCCATTGCTTAGCTACAGGGGGCTGTGTAGTAAGTGCTGCAGGCACAGCAACACTCGCCCCTCCCACTTGCCTTCAGAGCCAAATCAGAAGTGGGTGGAAATTGCTATGTTTAGCTGTTCTGAAACCTGGGGAGCCCTGCAGAGGAGTCTGCAGACTCCCCACACACTCTGGAGGACTGGCACTGCCAGGGGTAAATAAAAAAAAGCCCTTTTGTCCCCAGCAATGGTGCGACCATGGCAGTCACATCACTGCCTTCGCCCCTCCCCTGCAAGCATTTACAGTGGTTCCCAAACTCCAAGAGACTTTGGGAATCATTGCCGTATTTGTTGATCCCATAGCTCTGTTTGTTTGGTTTATCATTAGAGCAGAAGGATCCACTTGCCCAGTTGGACTGGATAACTGCTATGCCCGCATGACAGCTCAGTTGAGATTCAAATAAACCCTTTTCACGTATCATAAACAGGCTGACTGGGCATACATGGGAGAAGTGAAATCATAGCAGCTTCTCAACCCATTTGCATTCAGTATGCTGTGCAAATAGATCTGATGCATCTACAAAGAGTAGATGTGCCTGTAGGTGCAAACTTTGCTTTTTGCCAGGTTCCCTGTAATCAGGGTGTGTCCCAGTGCTACCTGTGCCACTGTTGCAATCCTCTTCAGAGTTGCTCCCAGCAAGTTGGATGGGAGCACCCACTGGAGCGGTGGGCCAAAAAGAGTGGTGGGCAGATGGGCTGGGGGCTCCTCTATTTGCCACTCTTCTAAGATTGCCCAAGGATGAAAAGAGGTCTCAGCCAAAGCATCTGTTACTTTTCCTTCTGGTAAAATATAAGTCAAGGAAAGAACCCTTTGCCTGGGTCTTTCCTCATGGAAGACTGAACAAAATTGATATTGCTGGCCCTTCAGCCTTTGCTCAGTTGCAGAGATGGATCCTGTTAGAAATTAGTTGCTGACAAGAAGTCTGGGAGTTTGGCTTTTGCTGTTCCGTGCACTGCACTGCACTCTGTCCCTCCCTCCCTCCTTCTCTCACTGCTTGTGAAAATGTGTGCTTGAAAAGAAACATGCTGAACAGTAAGGCAAGCCTTTGCCAATTTTCAGACCTTGTTTCAAATAGACAGGGGTTTGGTGACAGGAACAACAGGCAAAGTTATCATCCCTGTGCAGACAGGAAGAGCGTCGATGTTTTGATGGGCTTTTAAAAAGGCCATTTGATTTAAGTCTGCAGAGCAAATGTTGCTTCGGAAAACACCTCATTGTCATAATCTGTGGCTAATTTATTTTTCATACTTGCAAAGCCGGGTTGGATTCAGCTGAGATGTTCATGCAGGAGATGAAAAGGCTCCCTAAGCGCACTGGCTCAAAGGGCTTGCCAGACCTTGTTTGGAACCATAAATCAGTGTGTCCCTCCAATGTTCAGCAATGGTACTTGGAGCAAAATGGCTGAATGGTCCTTCATTTTCTTTAGAAAACTGCAAAATTACGAAAGGCATACAAAAAAGCTCCACCATTTCCTTCCATCTATGACCATAGACTCATTTGTTCTACCTGTAATTGCCGTGGACTCTAAACTGCTACATGCTGTTGAATCAGCATACTAGTAATAGGAATTCATGACTCCCTCGCTTTCCCAGGGAGAAGAGATACACATAATGTGGGCAGCAGATGTGGAGGGACCAAACTCCAGTGGTGGAGCACATACTGTGAATGCAGAAAACCCTGGGTTCCATTTCTGGCAAAGCTTTGACTCAGTATAAGGCACCTTCCTTTGTTCCAGAGTCTCCTGGAAAAGGAAGTATAGAAGAGAGTGGTATGCTTGTGTCAGAGGCACTCTAGCCTACAACTTCCCACACTTCCTCTTCTGATCTGTTCCCTCTTCCTTTTCCAATCTAAGGTGTAGGAGTGGAAGCAGAGGTAAAAAGGCAGACAGAGGTGGGCACCTACCTCTACTTTGCTGTCTCAGTTGACTTCATGAAAGAGCAGGCTGATTCTAGAAACCTGCAGAAATTCTCACTGCTTAGGCCTATGGTTCCCATACTGGTGGTTTGTGACTCACCAGCCTGGGAAACACTTGTCCCTGGCCCCTAAGGGGTGGGGAGAGAAGGCGGTCATGCGATCCCCGGATTGCACTGCTGCCGGGGTAGGGGGGGGTGTTTCATTTTCCTCCACCTATGCTGGCCTCCGGGGGGGGGGGGTATGCATGTGGGTTGCCCTGCAGACTCCTCTGCAGGGCTCTCCAAGCCTTAGAAAAGTTAAATATAGTGATCAGAAACTTCTGGTTTCATGAGACTTTTCTAAGTCTAAGGCTAGGGGAGCCCTGCAGAGGCAATCGCAGGGCTTCCTGCCCCTCCCCCAGAGGCCAGCACAGACAGAGGTAAGTGAACCCCTATCTGTCCCTGGCAGCAGCACAATCCTGGGGATCGTGTCACTGCCTTCTCCCCGCCCCTTCAAAGACGTAGTGTTTCCCAAACTTCCAAGGAGAAGTTTGAGAACCACTGGCTTAGGAAACATCCAAGATCCATTTTTACAAGGCTGGGGAAAAGTAGATTGTGGGTAGTATTACATTGCATTTTCAAACTGTTCTCCAAGTGAATATGGATATGCGAGCTTCAGTATATTGGCTTGTCAGAGACTGATTCTTCTGCAGAGTCCTGAAGCCTTCGCATGCATGACGCGAGACATGCCTCTTAGTCCTCTTTGCTTATTATTTTGTTGACTTCACTCAAATATCATAAACTCAGAGCTGTTAAATTTCAACAATCTAATTGTAGCTAATTACCTATTAGTTGCAGTGGGAAGATTATAACGTTGTCATGGGTCATAAACCTGCTTTTTTGGAAACATGCAGGTCTGACATATTTCCCCTGAATTATTTGCATTCCATGATTGCTCAGTGACTTGTGTCTCAACTAATTGGTTTGAGAGTGACATGCAGAATTCTAAAACCACTTTGCTTAGCTGAAATGTCAGGTCTTTAAAACAGCCCAACAGCATCTGTGATTTAGTTCAAAGATCTTATTCTATTATCTTATCTTAGCCTCTTGTTGTCTACTCCCTTAGGTCCTAATCTTATCCAACTTTTCAGCACTGGTGCAGCTGCAAAGTAGCCTTGAGATAAGGGAACAAATGTTCCCATACTTTGAGGAGGCGTCTGTGACTGCCCCACCACCACAGGATGCAGTGCACACCCCATTGGCATGACTGCACCGTTGCTAGAAAGTTGGATAGGTTTGGGCCCTTAGTCTCTCTCTCTCTCTCTCTCTCTCTCTCTCTCTCTCTCTCTCTCTCTCTCTCTCTCTCTCCTATGTGTGTTTTTCAGCAGCCCTATCACATTAATGTGATGTAATGGTCTTTGGGAGCAATTCTGAGAACCCAGCATGGCTGAGTCTCATTTAAACCAATGGGATTTAAGCACACTGTTAAACCTATAAATCCCATTGTTTGCAGTGGAATTAAAGCATGCTGATATTTCTTTGAATTACATCTTTCCCTTCTGAACAAATCCATTTGATGTATGCAAGATGCTCTGTTCATTTTCCAACAACTTGTTTATTAAAACTGTGGAAACCACAATGCTATTATTAAAGGCCAAACCAGATGTGATGTTAAACACCCCATTGTCTTCTTTTGTTTACCTGATGAAGAGTTCAGTGTAGGATATGGAAATATACTGTTTGATACTGTTGCTTCTGGTTAGTTCTAATACAGGCATCACCCTCCTTTGCATTTGCTTTCCAAGGTAGAAGCATGAATTTGAGAAGGCTACAGTTGGTCACCCAGGAGAGGGACTTTTGAACTGTGAAAGAGGATTTCTTAAAACCAGACAATGAACCTCTACTTTTGAGTGGAATGCCCTCCAACATTAGGTAATAAGCCTAATTGGGCTTAAATTGACTTTCAGCCTAGTGTAACATCTTAAATTTATCCTGAGAATATAAGTCTGCCTTGCTGCACTTGATTTCTGCTTTGGACAAAACTTGCCTTGCTGCACTTGATCTCTGTTTTTCAAGTTTGCACTGGTGTTTGATTTGCAGCCCAATCCTTGGCATGTTCTGGAAATACAAAATACATAAATTAACTCAGGCTGCAATTCTACACACCCTGAACGTATTTTGTATTTCCAGAATACAAGGCCTCCTTCATAGCACAGCAGTAGTGAAGGAGAATCATAGCCCTGTGGTTTTCAAACTCTCAGGGAGTTTGAGGACCGAAGTAAGTCCTTGCAGGGGAGGGAGGCAGCGGAGGGGGGGGGGAGGCAGCAACGCGACACCCAGGATCACTTCACTAAGGGGGGCTGCAGGGACTGGGATGTAGTCACCAGTCCCTGCAGCAGCCTGTCGAGGGTGAGGGGAGCCCTGTGTGAGCCTCTGCTGGGCTCCCCAGCCTTCTAAAAGTGAAAGCAGAGCAATCGCACTCCACTTCTGGTTTTCCGCACTTCCGGAGCGCGAAAGCTCCACTTTCACTTCTAGAAAGTCAGGGAGCCCTGCAGACATTCACACTGGGCTCCCTGCACCCCTGACAGGCTGCTGCAGGGACTGGTGAGCATATCCCAGTCCCTGCAGCCCCCTTTAGCGTTGCGATCCTGGGGATCACGTCACTGCCCTTCCCCCTGCCCCCTCTCCTTAAGGGGGCAGAGGCCGGGGCTGTCAGGCTGGGATGTCGCAATGCCCCAGTTTGAATAGCTCTGCCATAGCCCATTCCATTGCCTGGTTAGCTTTCTCAGCCAGGTACAAGGATGGTGCCCATTTGGGAAAGCTAACCAGGCAATGGACAGGCGAAGTCCTCTTCACTGCCACCACTGCAGCTGTGAGTGGCAACAAGAAGTGGAAGTAAAGCTCATTGAATTTGATGAACTTGCTTCTGAATTGACACGCACATGATTGTAGTGTTACAGCACACTCCCCTGAATGTCTACACAGAGGTCAATCCTAGGATTGGGCTCCAATCCAATCCACACTTTCCTGGAAGTAAGCCCCATTGAAAATAATGGGGCTTACTTCTGAGTAGTCATGCATATGATTGCACTTTTAACATTGAAAAAGAGAGATGATGATGATGATCTTTAAATCAGCCATTTTCAACCACTGTGCTGTGGCACACTGGTGTGCCGTGGGAGTTTGGGAGAGGATCATTTATCAATAGGACCATTAGGGCATGTGAGCCTAATGCAGCACAGCACAGTGTGCCTTGTCAGTTGTCAAAAAGCTGATGGTGTGCCTTGACCATTTTAGTGCCTTGTCAGAGTGCTGTGAGATGAAAAGGGTTGAAAATCACTGCTTTAAATGAAGAATGTGGACTTTCCATAGCTGACACTTAATGTATGTGCACACTTTGATTCATCATATCACAAGGTCTTAACTAGTTACTCATTGTGACCAATCTGAATTTTAACTAGGATCTCATGCAATGTTGTTTCTGGGTTTTTTCTACACATTGACCAGGACCCTGCAGAGAATTCTTCTATACATGTGAAATAAAAGTCATTTACACAGAATGACCATACACATGTGGTAGGTGTTTTGCCAAATTCCTGTTCTAAACTTGGCCTAGAGAACTTATGCCCACTTTAAGCTAATTAGTTCCCCTCCTCACTCAAAATAACTCTAATTCTGCAGAAAGCACCGTTGGACTCCACCACCAGGGTAGCTCCCCTGTTCAACCTGCAGAGGTCCTCCTTCTCCTCCCAGCAGCTTCTCCAGCCATCACAGCAACACCTTGGTTCCCACAGATCTTGGGCGTGGCAGCTTCACACCAGTCTCCAGCAGTTTCTATTCTACAATCTCCAGCAGTCCCACTATTGACACCACACCCTATCTCCTGGAGGGAACATTACAGTAGGGCTGAGGTATTCAATCTGTGCGTCCCATCTCCCTAGTGAGGCGTGGCTAGCCTCCAGGGGTGTTGCAAGGCATTTCTGGGGGAGAGAGAGACTGCTCTACTCAGCTGCATGTGCTACCTCTTGACTTGCTGCTTTTCTGCAGCTGTGAAATAATAATAATAATACAGGTATTTATTCTTGGTCTTTATTCAAGACTTTATTCAAGGCGGTTTACATAGGCAGGCTTATTTAAATCCCCGTAGGGATTTTTACAAATGAAAGAAGGTTCTGTCTTTCAAGAACCACAAGAACCACATGTTCTTTCAAGAACATTCAGAAGTTTCTTTCTGATCTGGTTTCACATTCTGGCCTCCATCCTCCCACGCTCAGAGCAGATGGAATAACTCGGCTTAGCTTGTCGGCTGCTTCAAGGTCGCACGGTTCCGGTGGCCTCGAACTGGCGACCTTGTGGATGTTATCTTCAGGCAAACGGAGGCTCTACCCTCTAGACCAGACCTCCTGCCTACTACTACAGTAGTGCCTACAAAGACTTGTAATGACTCTCCAGATGGATCCTGGGACCTTCTGTGTGCAAAGCAGGTACTCTGTCAATGAACCCTCCCTAGTTCTACTGTAGAAACAGAGACTCATCTTGTTTTTATGCTGATTAAAAGCATTCCACTTTTCAAAAGTGTAGAAAACTGTCTTTCACTTACAGTGATTAGAATGCTCAGTCTAATCATTTCATTGCAATGCCAAAACATTTGTCATTTGTTTTCTTATTAGGCAGAAATTGCTCCCTTGGCCTCCCATATTTCAAATAAATAACTGAGGTGCTTTCAAAAGAGTGATAAAACCTGTTTACTGAATAGATTAGATGAGCCCATAAAGAAATGTGATGGTCTCAAGTACATAATAGGTATTAAATGCTTAATTACTACATAGCTAAAGCAATATTTCAATCACTTACTGTCAAGTAATTGTATTAGATTTAATGGGACCAATCCTGCTTTGAGAAGTACTCTGCTTTGAGAAGTGTCACTTCCATCTCTTAAGGAGAGTTTAATATGTTTTATTTTTATGATGTTCCATGCAGCTTCCCTCATATGCTTTTAAAGCAGCTTGGAAAGTCTAAATACTTAGAGCCCAATCCTGGGCTTGGTAAGTCTAAATACTTAGAGCCCAATCCTGGGCTTGGCACCGCAGCTTCATGCCGCCGCGCACTGTTGCAAACGTGTTGTAAGGCGTGTTTGCGAGCCTCACTGCCGGGCTACCGCCCGTGCTAGCCCAGCGCCAGCCGGTCCTGGGCTAGTGCCGGGCTAGTGCCGGGCTAGTGTGGGGTGGGCTCCCAGCCTCCGCCGCTTGGCGGTCTCATGGACTGCTAAGCCACACCACGGTAAGCAGGGGCAGGGAGGAGGCATTCCGGGGAGGGGGGAGGCGTGGGGAGGGCAGAGAGAGGGCAGGTGGGAGGTGTGCCAGGGGGAGGGACCGGGAGGGCAGGAGGCATGTCTGGTGGAGCTTGACTCCACCGGATCCTGACCGTTCCTGCAGGGCTCAGTGCCCTACATGAACGGTAAAGTGAGCAGCCCCATTGCAAGTGCTGCCTGCGGTAGCCCAAGGCGCACAGGATCCGGCAGCAGCCGTTCTTGGTGCCGCCGAAGCTGGGTGCCCTGGGCAGCTCAGGATTGGACTGTTAGAGCACAATCCTATCAGGGCCTTGTGCTGATGGATCTTGCAATCTCTCAGTGTAAGGCGAGGCCCACAATCATGCAAGCGGCTCCAATCATGGGTAACTTGCTGTCAAAGCTGCAGGAGCTGGGAAAGCCTACACTGGCAATGATGGGCCACTATACCACTACTGGAGCAGGTGGGTGACTGGCAGGGATGGTTTTGGAGGGGGGACAGGCCAAGCTGGTTGCAGGAGGACAGGATCTTAGTGGCAATGGCACATACTTAACCCTAACCCTCCACTGCCTCTGCATGGCTACCTACTTTTTTTGCTTTGAAATAAAGTGGGCAGGTGGGCAGGTTGCTCAAAGCAAACCTCCCCCCCCCGTCACTCTGAGCAGCCCAGCTGCCTGCTTTTTTCACTTTATTTTCAAAGCAAAAGAAATGGGCGGCCTGAGGAAGGCACTCCTAGGAAGGGTATGTTAGGGAGAGGGAGACAGATGGACTGACTGACTGAAGAAGCTGGGAGAAATCAGAAACATTTTGAGTTACTTGATTAACCTGTAGCTGACTTTTATAGGATTTGTTACTTACTTCCACTTAATGTTCAGCCTGCACTTTTGTAAGTATATCAAGTATTGCACAGATGCTATAAGCCTTCAGCGATTTCTGGAACTTCTCACCTCTCAGGGAAGTGGGGTGTGCATGTAACACTATTAAATTGCTCCATAAGATGCTGTGCCGCATACAATAGATAGTACTGGTACACTGTATGTTTGTGCAGGCATCTGAACAAAATCAAACTAATGGCAGGCAAATCAAGCATCTACTTTTTGTTGCTAGCACTGACACAATATTTTCCCAGTAGCGATCTTGCAGCTTCCTGTAGAAGGAAAGGAACATGTTGAGACTATGAGTGAATTGCCTAGCAAAACCAGCCACGCTGCCTCTAAATGTTTGGAATCTACCATGCAGCAAAAATTCTCAGACTGCAAGCCAATCTGATAAAGACTAATTGTGTGCATAATCCATGATAAATTACTGAAGGGAAACCTTTTTAATGGAAGGTAAATGTGGAGAGAGTTGGAATCTGAGATAAAGGCAGTCAGATCCATGAATGTAATTAAGTTATAACGAGGTTTATGACAATATGTGTACTGGGGCCAAGCAAAAATTTGAGATACCCATCACTGCAGTACAGACTACAGGAATAAGTATAAAGATCGTATAGGACTGTTGAATCTTGTTGTCTGTTAGATGCAAGCCCAAATAATAACTTGCTAGCATACTGTAGAGCAACAGATTTCAGTTCTGTTGGTAGACATGACAAGAAAAACTGCCAGCAACTATCTTCAGAAGCTGCAACATCATAATCTCTCAGTAGGGGCCAACTCACCCCCAGGATAGTAATTAGGTTCTTCATGTCTCTCTCTCTCTCTCTGCTCTTTTGACCAGTAATATTTCATCGGATTTCTGGATTACTTTGAAAAGAAGAAAGAATGTGGAGCTGTCCATCAGAAGCCTAGTTAACTACTGCTTCCCCTCACCTCTCTTCTTCCATTCTCTTGCTGTAGACTGTCTGTTGCTACCAGTTATGTGACTATTTTGTTTAGTTAAAATTTGTCAGTACTGTAAATAGAGCATGAGTGTTGTGAGTTACCCCAGCCAGGGCATCCACTGGTCTATCACTGACTCCCAAGTTGGCCTCAGAATGAGAGGAATGGGTGATATCTGCCACCCAGTTCCTTCTCCTTGCCCCTTGGTTTTTTCAGCTTTGTGACTCTCACCCATCTCTTCCAAGATATCAGGGATGAGGCCAAGACCAGGTGCTGGCACCATCCAGTCTCCACCCTTTTGTCTCCCAGTGTCACCCCTGAGGAATTTGGACTCCTCCTGCAGTGTCCAACAAGCCCTCCTGTCCTCAAGGTATGACTTTTCTCAGCTTCCCTCAGTACAACAGGGATCCTGGACAAGTTATAAAATACAGTATAATGACCTAATCTCCGCACCACCACCACCACCACCAGAAGTAGTGTTCTAGTGACAGGGTTTGCTTTATAGCCATCATAAATAGCCTTATGAAAGTCTTCAGAGCAAGACAAGGCTCAAGGTGGGGTGCTCCTTTTCAGACATTTTTGAGTACAGAGAATGCCCAGGAATCTAGGGGCAGTGCAGCGGACCAGAATTTTAAAGATGCTGAATACTGTTAGTGGTTGGTTCTGGTGGCACTCCTAAGTGGAATGCAGGTGGACCAATTAGTATTACCTTCTGACCAATGTATGGAACAAATATGAGGCAGCTGTTGCTTGCTCCCTGCTGTTTACCATATTTGAATGGAAGCTGGTTAGCTTAATCTCAGAGGAGAAAGTTGCATGAAAAATTACTTTTTGATTAAGTTGACTGCTCACTGACTATTGTTAACATCACTAAGAACCAATGTCTGGGCTTTTCGCCATATCCTGTAAATATGGGAGTTGCATACACTGTACAGGTTGAATCTCATTATTCTGGAGGGTTCCATTCCCAAAACTCATGTGGATGGCAAAAATCGAACAATAGCAAATCAATTTAAAAAACAAAGTCCTTTTCCCATGATTTAAAAACAGCCTTGCTGACCTTTGTGATGTTAAGACAGAGTCATTAAGATGACAATCCAATAATCAGTCTCTCTCCAGGCCCTTAGAAAGTATTATCTTTCTTTCATGTGTTCAGGGGAAAGGGGGAATTCACTTGGAGAGAGAATGATTGATGGATTGTCAGCTGGCTGCCCTCTCTCTAACTATTGTAAAGGACTGTTTTCCTTTAATTTAAAGGGCCTTCTCATCATGTTGAGATAAAAATCTCTACAACAGTAAGAGAAGCATTTTAAAGGGGTGCATTTCCCCCCTTCTCCAGGGATCAGCACATTCCTTCTCATTTGCAGTGGCCATTCTTGTTGAGTCAAATCCGTGTATAAAAAATCCATGTATAACAAGGTTGGACCTGTATTTCATCTCAGGAAAAAAAAAAATGAATGCATGATGCTGAGACTGATTAATGTAGCCACCTTGGGTGCCCTTCAGGGAGAAAGGCGGATTACAAGTTTAATAAATAATGTATTCACAATTCAAGGTGAGTTTCAGGACTTCCAAATTTTATCTTACTACCTGGATCCTATGACTGATTTGATTGATCAAATTTCACTTTATTTTTAAAAAAGAATTGCATTTTTGTATCCAACTCCTGCTCTTGCAAAATCTGTAAAAACCTATATGTAGTTTAGCCTTCGGTTTTGTTATACTTCCCTATTTTTGAATGCTCACAAGTAGACAAGAGGCTACATTACAATGTCAAAGGAAGAAGATAAATGCTGGTGTGAAATGAAAAGTTCCCGTTTCAAAGTAGTAAAAAAAAAATCTGATGGAGATGCAGAAGTGACAGTTTGCTGGCAATTACAGAGTTGCTGCTAACATGCCGTGGTGGAATGAGTCTGATGTGGATTTTCGTGGTGAAAAGTCAAAGATGATAAAATTCAAAGGAAGAGACGGCAAGACACGAAGTTTATTGTTGCAAAAGTAGAGAGTAAAATTGGAAACTCTAATAACAACTCTAATCACTTATTTATGCTAAAATGAAGTGGCTGGGATTTGGATTTTCACCTTAGTATTCTAAATGCAGAAGTGTACTAATTAGTGCCCTGTTTTTTAATATCACAATCTATTTATTATTCTCTCTGATAATACTAATATTCCCACGAGCTTTACTGTGCATCATTAAGCTTTATTTCCCCCCATTAGACTATCCTATATTTCAGCCCTCTAAGGTTTTAAAAGATTAATTGTATTTCTGCTCTTGCAATGTGCAACACTTGTATGTGCTAATTAAACACATCTCTGCAGCTAATCTGGACAGGTAATTAATAATAATGTTAAGGGATAAAGAATGTTGAGTATCATCTGTTGCACCTAGGAGCTGAAAAACAAAGTTAGAGGTGTATGTGGGAGGAAGGGTGTTTGATGGTACTCACCATCTGCTTTACAAATTCTTCCTTCCGGCAAACTGAACTCTTTTACTCTCAGAATAAGCAAAGCGAATCCAAAGGGATACATTGTCTCTTTTGTCCACTTACAAGTTGGGTCTCTAATTGGGAGTGTAATCTATCACCATAAGAAACAAAAAGTTTTCCTAAGTAACTTGTTTAATTACAAATAGTGGAAAGCTACAACTTAACAAGAGCATCCAAATGAATTTGTGGAGATGGAAAAGCAAGAGCACATGGAAGCAGGCTTCCCTTCCACCCAATCTGCAAGTCCTCACTGGGTTCTTAGAGCTATTTTCATGAAAACAAGCAGCTCAGTGGTCTTTTGCTTGTCCTGACCCTGCACAACCATCCTTTACCCAGAACATCCCTGATTTGAGAGAGAACTGACCTTGTGAACTCTCTCACAAGCATCCTGTTTCTTCTATGATCTCACACAATTGCACACACACATTCATACACAATCGCATTCCTGCACATAGAAACATACTTCCTTATATACACATGGGCATCATCACATGCCCTCATACAATCACAAACATACACAACGGCAAGGCAAGGGGCAGGGTAAAGCAACTGCTGAACAAAATGGTAAGTACTGCAGGTGCTGCAATGTGCCATGTAAGTGGCCCCTCCTACTTGCCCTCAGAGCCATTCCAGGCAGTAATGGCAAAGCTCAGGTGCTTGCCGAACCAAACAGCATCATCTAAGTGTTGCTATCGCTGCCCAGAATGGCTTCAATGGCGAGTGGGAGGGGGTGCTTGCTTAGTGTGTTCTGACACCTGCAGAACTTACCATTTGGCCCCCCTCTAGCTATGCTACTGAGGTCAAGTGAAGGGAAGGAGAATCTTCTTCATTCCCTTACATCCGTGACTCTTCTGTTGGTTCCTGATGCTTACAGAGATCTGTTGATGAGAAACAAAAGGGTGGAAGGATGAAAAACATTAAAGCCACAGATGGCACAGCAAAAGTGAATGATTGAGAAAGACAGTCTAGCCCACCAATCTCCACAGTGGGTTTCTGTGCAAGCCATCACCATAAGAGCAACAAGTGTGCTAGGAATGTGGCAATTGAGATTTACAGAGGGATAATGATTATTTGGCATGAGTCCTTATCAGTAGGCAAAGAGTCCCTGTTAGTGATAGGGTACTATTTCTGTCCCTCCACCCACCCCCAGGTATTATTCTCAACCATTTGCATAATCCAAATACTAATAGGATAAGAACCTGTCTCATATGCAGAGCCACAGTCACAAGAACTGGGAAAGAAGATGACTACCATCATTCCTCCATAATGGTTCGTATACACATTCCAGAGATGATCCTTGACTTTCTCTCCACTTATATCTCTTTCCAGTCATAACTCATCACTATAGAACCAGTGCATTTTTTGACACATTTCACTAGTCCCCTAGATATGAATCTAGTTTCCAAACTCAGGGGTAAGACTATGCTTTAAAACTCACCATGATTCCTTGGATTCCTTGACTGCTCTTAGGTATCCTGTGACCCTTATTTGACATTTCCCTCCAAGCTGAGACAATTTATTGTGCTTTGAAAGTACACTGTGGAAATAGGGAACAGTATTTGAGTTGAATCACATTAAAGTGTATTGTGCGATCATTTCTTTGTCTGGCAGTAATACTGCCACTTAAGTCTTTTGAAGGAACACACTGGTTAAAGACAAGTCAGTCTGACTTCCGAAGGGTCTTGATTTCCCCATCTTCTTTTTATACTCTATGAGCTCATTTTCCCTAACTGGTAGTATAATGGTTAGAGGTGTTTGTTTCTGGTAAGTAAGATAGGATTACAGCCTCAGTCTTACTGAATATAGTGCATTTACTTCTGAGTATAATAAATACTGTTGCACTGTTTTCAAACACCTCTAGTAATGGTATATCTCTGTCTTCTTTCCATCAAGGAATGTAAAACTGGTTACCTCTTCCTTATGTTTCTGATATGTTAATTAGTGTTGTAATTATTCTGAAAATGTTTATACGGCTAGATGAGGTGTCAAATTTCTCTCGGCTGAGAAAATGGCTCTTTACATAGCCAGTTCGCCAAGCATCAATAAAAAAAAATTGGAACAATTAAAATTTGAATATCCATGCTAATGTGGCCTTTTCCTTATTGTGCATGAATGCACATTCATCACACTCATAAACCTTGTTGTTGACAGTCTACCATTGAAATAACCAAGACATAGTAATGTTCTTATTGTTTCCTGAGTCAGCAAGATCAAGATTAATGTATCCTTCAGAAAAATTCAGAAAGGTCAGGAGCACCTCACTTTGCAGTTGGCACCAGCTGCATGCAGACAAAAACCACCTTTGTGAAACCCAGTACAAATGTTGGTCTAGCCATGCAAAGCCTTTTTTCTTTCTTTCAACAGTTCTCTCCAGACAAATTAAGTCTCACTTTCATTGTTTTCTGTCATCACTATTTTGCAGCAAAACCATACAGAAAACATGACAAACCCTGTCATTTAAAAATATAATTCCTATCAAGTGAACCAAAAAAGAGCCCTGCATGTTTAAGAACTATAATTGACAATGAAAAAATATACATTCCTGAAATTGCACCTAAATTGTTTTAATTGAGCTGTTTAGCTGAAAAGCACATTTGTTTACAAAGCAGTTGCCAGCTAGGGGTGTAAGTTCTTACATACTGTCAAATTGTATTGTTTGATTTTCATATGTACAATAATTTTGCCCCTCTCCCATTATTCAAGCCATGGTCTTCGGTGGGGACGGGACGGGACGGGACTGCAGTCTAGTAATACAGGTTAGGAGACCCTGAGTGCCACTTCTGGGGCCATAAAAAGCAGTCTTATTCAAATGTATCAGGCACTAGAGCAGCTGCTGGAATTGATCCACTAAAGGAAAACTGTTTCATTTTTAGATGCCAATCCCCGCTTCCCCACTGAATCAGGTGCCATTGCTTTGCTAATGATAAAATGTGAAGTAATCAATACTTGGGGAAAGTCTCTGTGTGATATGGAGGTCCAGGGCAGGTGCTTTGTTTCAGACCTTTAGAATAATGAACTTTCATACTTGGATAGGCCCTAAGAGAGTGCACCACTGCACTCCAACTACTGGTACAGCAGTAATCTCAGGGAACCACAGGGAACAGAAGCTCCCTGAGAGTTTTGACTCCCTGAGAATCGGCTGCTTAACTATGCTGAATCTAAGGACATTCAAGCTGCATGACAAGCTGAACATTGTACTCCAGGTGGGTATGAAGAGTATGTCCTTGGAATATGCCCATGGAGAGTATCCCCATGTGATCTCTACAAGGCAAGATCACAACCAGACCAGCTCTTGAAAGTGATTTTAGTCATTCAGGTCAATTGGTATTTCTTCTTGGAGCAAAACTGCTGTCCTCCCAGTTGCTCTCAGTTGCAAGAGAGAGCATGTTTAGAATAATGGATGGGGGGGAATGGGAGCAAAATTGAAGACATGCAACTAAGGACGCAATCCTAAACCACTTTCCAGCACCTAGGTAAGAGCAATGCAGCTCTGAGGTAAGGGAATAAACATTTCCTTACTTTGAGGGGGCCTCCATGACTGCTCCCCAACTGCAGGATGCAGCACATGCCCCATTGGCACAGGTATGCCAGTGCTGGAAAGTTGGTTAGTATTTGGGCCTAAGTTGATCACTGTCCTAATTCAAGAGGCTGCGAAGTAAGAATAGCTACTGTTGGAGAAGTTGACAGTAAAGCACAATTTCTCATATAGGAGTCTTAGAGCCCAATCCTATCCTTCCCCCCCCCCCCACTGGTGCAGGGGAGGTGCAGATCAGGAGACTTCAGAGATGAAAGGGAAACCCTTAGCCCTCTGTATGCCTCCCACTCCATAATGGGTTTCCTCAGACCTGCACCAGCTCTTTAGCTGGTGCAAGTTCGAGGTCAGAAAGGGGGTAGGAAGGCTGCTGATGGATCTGGTGCATACCATTGCTGCCAGATCTACCCTCTCCCTCAACTTCCCTGCCCCCTGTTCCTAAGTTAAACCCATTTCCTAAGTTAAATTGCTTACATTGGTGCACATGATTCAGTTTTTAATTATTGCGGGAGGGGTGGGCAAAGTGTTAAAGATGCCCTATCCCCCTGAAGTTCCAAGTTTGTTCATGTCTCCATTGATGTTTTTAAAAGATTGATATTGTAGGAGGCTGCCTTCTGCTGAATCAGAAGGTTCGTCTAAGCTCAAGATTGTTGACAGTGTCCAGCAGTGACTATCCAGGGTTTCAGACTTTCCAGGCTTTCCCTGCCCTACTTTGTGATGTTAGAAACTGAACGCGGGTCCTTCTGCACGCAGTCCCAGTGCTTTACCAGTGCCCTACGGCCCTTCTAAGGTAAAAGTATAAAGTAATGTGTGTTCAGCCTTAGAGTGAACACAAATCAAATTCTTCCTACTTTTCAGAAACTCTGCACAAGAGGAGGGGGGGAAGGAGGGAGGCCCGATGTATTTTATATCAGTTCTGTCAGTAAACTCTTTGAGCTGCCGAAGCATGTGCAGTTCCAATTTGGAGCTTTACAAATATTCTGGCAATTCAATAGCTGGTTATTCACAAACAGCTGTGCTCCTTCTATTCTTCCTATCTTCTGCCACATTTCCAAATTAATTGATAGCAGAGCTTCAACAAGGCAGAACCTGTATACCTTGCCTTGATGTACACTGCATTAAACATCACATATGGACTTCTTAGATCCAACCAAAGCTGCCATTTCTCTTCTTTGTCAGAACAGTTCTGATCTTTTTCCAAGCAGAAATAAGCCTCGTAGTTCTTCATTCGCATTTCTTAAGACCACATTTCTGAGCATTCCTCGTAGGTGAGTAAACATTTTAAATATTAAAATTGTATTTGGTACGGCTGAAAACTTTTTAACACTTTTCCTCATTGCTTAATCTTTGAGTGTGAAATTGAAAAGCAAATCCCATATTCTCTGCTATAAACTTCATCCAACATTTTGTTCTTATTAAACTGACACGAGCCTTAAGAAACATGCTTTGAAAAGAAACTGAAAAAGCCTGAACATCCCACCCTGGGATCCCTGGAGTACCTAAAACTTTATGCCATTTTTGTCCATTATTTTAAATGTTCCCTGCAGTATGTTTACTGGTAATAACAATATGGAATGCTTTATTACAGTGGTTCCCAAACGTTTTAGCACTGGGACTCACTTTTGAAAATGACACTCTATCAGGACCCACCTAGCTTTGTGAGACTTAAAAAAAAAAGTTTCACTTTATCAGCTGCTCTTGCCTCTGTGTTTATCCTTTCTACTATTGTGGGGGGCAATCTTTTAGTGTATTTGTTGAGTTCCATATTCACTGGATCAGGACCATTCTTGTGGCTTTGTGTTGCCCTTTGCCTGACCTTTGATAGGACCCAAGGCAGGTTGCCTACTCATGAGTAAATGCACACATGGTTCAATTTCACTTTCAATAGGGCTCAATACATTTTCCTTGTCAGCTTGGATAGGGACTTCCTTCTTGAGTGTTTGGGGGGGGTCTGCGTTCATTGGATTTAGAGCATTTTGGTGACATTGCAATACTCTCAGTCTGCTCTTCCAAGTGGACTAAAGCAGTTACCTGCTCATGGGTAAATGTACACATTCTGCTCAGTTTCACTTTTCATAGTGCTCAATACATTTTCCTTGTCAGCAATCAGCTTGTCAGTTTCACTGTCCACCAACAATCAGGTCACCAGGTTTGCCACCCAGTTTGGGATGCTTTATTATTTTATGACAATACAATAGTAGTTATCATTCACCCTAAAAATGTATTTGTTGTCCTCCCAAATCTCATTACAGAGAAGTCCTTAATTCCTCAGTTTCCAGGGATTTTCTTTCCTCCTGCAGCTCCTCCACATCCCATTTCATCCCCTTTTTGACAGTTTCCCAGTGCGGAGGCACTGTTCTGTACCTTGCCTTCCCAATGTGGAGGCTTGCGGAGGGCAAGGTGCGGAACAGTGCTTGCAGGAGAAGAAGGCGGGAGCCCTGCTATACTCATGTAATGAAGATCCTACCCCATAATCATGTTATGGTCCAGGGGAGAAGAAGAAGAAGTGGCTTATTAATAACTTGGAAGATTCAGCTCTTTCAAACTTTGCATAATGACCTTTTTTCTATCATCTTGCTTGAAAGAAAAATATATGAAAGATTGTCTTCAATTAACTCAACCAGAGAATTTTATAATTTAAGCCTATGCTGTAATTAGGCTTTGTTATTTCATTAATGATGTGATGCTCATTATGAAAAAGAGCATCAGAACTTTGAAGATGGCCCAAAGCATTAACGTGGAGTCAGGAGTTGGGTTTTTCTTATGCTTCTTTTTTCTCTCATTATTAAGTGTTGTGGAAATTTATCTAACTTTGTTAGATATTTTAGGGAATTTTTTTGTTGTTTCACCCTTAGTGGCATTTCCAAAATAAATTGCTAACAGAGCTTTGTTGTTTAACAATATAAATGTGAATATTAGCTCTGTAATCATGACTGCACATAATTAATGTACCATGCACCCTCTTAGTATGCTTTCCCATAGGGCTCTGTTCAGGAACCTAATGGATGTGCTACCATGGGACATTAATTGGGCATGACAGAGTTTCTGTTCTGCGCACATCACTATTCTGTTGTCTTTATTGTAACTTGATTACTTTCCATTTTGTTTCTGGAAACTGCTGTATATCAAATTACGCTCATGCAGTCTGCAATACAGTTCTCTAATTAAAATACTTGTTATTTTTACACTTGGGTTAATGCAGATTGTTAATCTTGTTGTATCATACTAAGCCCTCAAGAGTTGCTGCTGGAATCACCAATGAACACAAGAGCTTTTAGTTCCTTTAAATAATGACTACATGCCCTCTTCCCGTAATACAGCATGAAACTAAAGGATCTTGAAGTCATCCACTCTATATAATTAAAACCACATCCCTAAGCCCATTTCCTTGGTAGTGGATCCCACGGAGTCAGCTCCAGTTGAAGATCTGATAAAACATGCGTAGGACTGCATTCTAAAATACACAAAATGTATTCCATGCTGTTTGAATGTTTATATCAAAGTAGAATTGAAATGTTTATAGAGCAGTGTTTCTCAAATTGTGGGTTGGGACCCACCAGGTGGGTCGCAAGCCAATTTCAGCCATTCATTTCAATATTTTATTTTTAATATATCAGACTTGATGCTACCATGGTGTGTGCATTTGGGGAAATGTTACAGATCTGTACTCTGTATATGTATATGCTTGTAACAATAGTCAATGGGACTTACTCCTGGGTAACTGTGGGTTGGATTGCAGCCTAGGATTGTTAAAAATTTTCCTGCCTGATGATGTAACTTCTGGTCATGACGTCACTTCCGGTGGGTCCTGATAGATTCTCATTCTAAAAAGTGGGTCCCAGTTCTAAAAGTTTGAGAACTACTGTTATAGAAGATGGGTAGCAACTAACCTCAACCTACTGCTGAAACAAGGAGGCATGTGAAGAACTGGGATTTTATGCTGAAGGAAGCCCTTCAAATGCCCTTAGTAAACCTAAGTGATCTTCAGTGTTTTTCTTCACATGGCACCTCTATGATCTTCACTTCTTATGATGTCACTTCTGGCTTCCAGAAGACTCATTGAGGTTCTGCAGCTCCATTCGTAATAGCGAATAGTCTGTCCTTCTTCTTCCACTGGCAGAGTAGAAGAGGGACCATTTGTTACTACAGACAGCTGCCCTAGAAATGGAACTGCAGAATCCAGATGAGTTTTTCAGTGATTTTAATGGATGTGCTCCAAACTCCCACAGCATACCTGCAGACTTCGTGGCACTCCAGTTGAAAATCGATGACCTAAGCCTGTGGTTTTCAAACTCTCTGGGAGTTTGAAAGCCACAGTAAGTGCTTGTAGGGGAGGGCAGGGAGGCAGTGGGGTGGGGGGAAGGCAGCAACACGATCCCCAGGATCGCATTGCTCAGGGGGGCTGCAGGGACTGGGATGTACTCACCAGTTCCTGCAGCAGCATCCTAGGGGTGCGGGGAGCCCTGTGCAAGCGTCTGCAGGGCTCCCCAGCCTGCAGAAAGTGGAAGTGGAACGATCGCACTCCACTTCCACAAAACCAGAAGTGGAGCGCAATTGCTCCACTTTCATTTTCTGCAAGCTGGGGAGCCCTGCAGATGCTCACGCAGGGCTCCCAGCACCCCCTGGATGCTGCTGCAGGGACCGGTGAGTACATCCTAGTCCCTGCAGCCCCATTAGCGACGTGATCCTAGGGATCGTGTCTCTGCCTTCCCCCCTACCCCTACCCCTTAAGGGGACAGAGGCCAGGGCCCTCAGGCTGGGGTGTCGCAAGGGCCCTCAGGCTGGGTTGTCGCAAGGCCCCAGTCTGAATACCACCGACCTAAGCTGATGTTGACCCAGAAGTGCAAACATCAACTCTCCTGTGTAGCAAGATTATATTGGCAATTCCTGCTTCAGGCATTGAAGACTAATGCGACCAGTTGGTACAATTGCTTATTCAGCCATCTTGTGGGCCTGGACTCCAATCTTTGCATTAGCTGTCATCAGGTTAAATCCCCCCTTATGCCGAGGATGTTAATGGGATTTTAATAATTTGGGTCATCTGGAATCCACACAGTATGCATCCATCTGTCCTGAACTTATGTCAAGGAATGACAGAGTGATTTGTGATACTTCTGTTACCTTAATTCATAGCTTCTTTGCACCAATTGTAATGCAAGTAAAGGTGTCACCCATGTAATTTTCTCCTTGATGAACTTCACTTTATATTGTTAATCTTATCTTGCAACCAACATTTTAAAAATGTTCTCCACCTTTCATTACTCTGATGCAAAGTGTGATTTCACGTTTCTAGATTTTTTTGATTTTGCTTTGAAAGCAGAAACAACTTTTTTTCCATGCAGCCCAGGTTTTCAACATAGTACACTGACTACAATGATTTTCCCTTTTCCTTAACACTACCCTTATTTGCATGGTTGATGCCTCTATATCAGGCTTCTGCACTTATGAAAGCATAATGTTGTTGAGCAGCCAACCCTGCTATACAACCCAATGCACTAAAGGTTGGAATTAGTCACAGAGTTTAGCTCCTTTGTACTACTAGGTGTTCTAGCAGATAACATCCTACTCATCTTCCAGCTGACTGGCTGATGAGTTTTTGAAATGCATGGTGGGTGTGAATTATATTTAAAGCTTCCATTGTTTGTCAGTGTTAGTGAAGTTAATCATGAACTGCTCAACCCACCAATACTGATTTCGTGGGAAGCATAAGGTTTGATGAACTGCAGTTCATCAGTGACATGGAGTGAAATGCTTAGCAAACTGCTATGTAAGGATACACGCAGACAGAGAGAGATGAAAAATACAGTCAAATATCAGAGGAGATGTGAACTCTAGTCTTACAACAAGCTTAAAGTTTAAAGGTGAGCATGGTAACAATTCACAGCTGGTGAAAACTTTCTAGCAATGCTAAAAGAAGCTAGCAAAGAGAGCAGGCATTTGTGATTATAGCAGCATCTAGACATTTGTTTATTTGATTTGAGGGATCTGATTGTTGTTCTTTCCTGTTCCTTGGTGGGGAAACATGATTACCATAAAGAAACTGGCAGCTGGACTTTCTTCCAAGGGAGAGGTACTAGAAGGTGGTATTTCTGAGATCACTAAAAGATTAAGATGTCATAAAGTTGTTAAAGAAGAAGAAGAAATACAGAAAAATAATTGAATTAGCCTGTAAATCATCCTATACATGAAGGGTAATAACTTAACATCTAAAGAAGAAAAGAGAAACGCTGTTACAATTACACTGTAGGCAACATGCTGTATATCATTTAGTATATAAAGATGAGAACTATTACACAGTCCATTGGGAACCTGTATGTCAAATTATTTAATTGTTAGAATAGCAAACCTGCAGTAACCAGATGGGCTGCAGCTCGGAGCAGGGTACGGGAAACATTGTCAGCACAGGGACCTAATAGCGTAGGGGATGTGGATCAATTTGTGCTGTCCTTGACTTTCTGCTTCTATTAGAATTCTGAAAGATCATTAACTGCCTCTGGGATATATTTGATTAATGGATTTTGTAAAACAAAAGAGGTGAGGTCAAGCGTGAGTGGAAATTATGAACAATGTATGTGTTCCAGGGGAATTTTCTGCTTTCCAAATGACAAATGTGTACTAGTTCGTTCCCTTGCTCTCAAGCAGTGGAGCAATGTTTTGCTTCAGTGATGATCAGTTACCACTTTTGGTGTGCCTATAAGGCAGGTAAAGCTACCCTGAGCAGCATTTTTAGGAAATGCAGTCTATGTTAAGCGCTTTGATTACCAAATAGTGCATGGTTGAAAATGTAGAACCAATGTCTCTGTACAGGGTCAGTTATTAGATCTGTCTTCTTCATATAGGAAATGCATAAATATAGTAAATTTCTCATCTGTTCTACAACTTTGTTATCTAATGATAACAGAAAACTAGTTTGCTTCACTTTTATCCATTGCTTCACACATCTAAGTCAAGAATTAAATTAGGGTTGAAAACCAAACCATTATTTGTGATCACTATTGATCCTTCCCCTCCTCTCCCTGAGTCTTCTGATACACACAAAGAACTTGTGCAGTGTGTGTGTGTGCGCACGCGCACACGCACTCTTTCATGTTACTATTTATGCCTTCTCCACAGCTCAGCACAACCTGAGAGATCCCCACCCTCATGCATCCACCAAGTCTTCTGCACGTGCAAGAAGACTCAGAAGTGTGTAGTGAGAGGTCCCATATCATACTTAACTTGGAAACTTCTGTCTGGTCCAAAGCTTACTGTGATACAAGAGTCTTCCATTGAGTCTTCCTCAATTAATGGAGAGCTTACAGGAGGGGAGCTGCCTATGTGCTGTTCATAGACCAAAAAACCAGTGGTGAAAAGTCGAGCAAGAAATGTGTGTACACTATAACATAACACTAACAGCCCAGTCCTTTGCTAGTGTAGTGCTGGTGTACTGTGTGTTGCAGAAACAGAAGCTGCTTTATGGCAGTCGCAAAGCAGCCTCCACTGGCACATGCTGTGGGGCTGCTGCAGGGAGGCCAGAAATGAATTCTGTGTGCCAGCAGACAACTGAAGATCCGCCAGAGCTGGAAAGGCAATGCAGGGAGTGGAATAGGGTGAGAGAGGGCAGAACAGGGGAGGGGTGGGCAGAACAGGTGCTGACGGGAGCAGAGAAAAGGTGGATCAGACCTGGGGGGGGGATCAGCTACCAGTGTGGTAGCAGAGAAAATCCTGATCCACTTCCTGGGCCTGATCTATATACTCAAATAAACTTGGACTTGTGCCTGTAATTGAGCTGGCACAGGTCTGAGTTAACTCACGCTGGCTGTTGGGGGTTACCTTGGGTCAAGGTAACTAATGTTCCCTTATCCTGAGGAGGCCTTCAGTAGCTAAAATTCCTTGCAGGATACAACGGAAGCTACACCAGCACCACTTCATTGCCGTGTAGGAATTTAGTTAGGATTGAGCTTTCACATATATAGTGTTACATTAGTGTGTTGTACATTTGGTTTCAATTATTTTATAATAGGTTATGACATTATTTTTTGGTTATAATCTGTATTTTAAAGCTATGTATTAACTTTGTTAACTATAACTGCAAATGCCTCTGGTCCTCTAATGGCTGAGAGCATCTGGCTGCACAGAGATTCTTCATCCCAGGGGAGCTTTCATGTCATGCTGCGCTTTACCTGCTTATGATTGTGTAACATGAGACCTCCTTCTCTACTTTCCTATGCAAGGAGAGGGATAGTTCTTTCTGTCACACCTGGCATCTGAAATAGGCAGACATGGAACCCAATCCTATTCCCCCACCATCTTCTGCCATCCAGCCATGCTGATGGCGTGCATGCTGCATGCGTGCTAAGGGGACAGACAACCTGGGAGAGGTAAGTAAATTTTTTACTTACCTAGCCATCAATGGGTCTCCTTGTACCTACACCAGCTATTCTGCTGGCTTAAGTCTGAGGAGAGGCAGGGGGTGTGTCAGGCTGGAGAAAGGGGGATAGTATTCCACTGCATGCTGCTACTGCCAGGATCAACTCCCTTCAGCCCTGCTACTGCGCTCTTCCACCCACACCCTGCCCAAACTTCTCCTGAACTGCCCACAACTGGCCCTTTACCTATCCCTGCTGCCGCGTCATCTGCTCCAATTTGGGCTGGTTCCATGAGTGGCAAGCACACGGAGCCTCTGGCTGTTTCCACTAGTGGTTCCAGCACTTACTATGATAGTGGAATAGTTTTGCCACCATTAGGGGAATTACCACAACAGATTGAGAGATCTGCTGCCATAAGCCTTCTGTAAGACTGGGCTGTAGGGATCATCCTACAGAGAAACTCATCCCCCCCCCCCACACACACACACACCAGCCTCTCACTCCAGAGAAGTGAAATGATAATCTCTGTTGTTCTGAGCACTGGAGTTGGCAGAGCCAGCATTAGAGAGACACAGCCCTTCTGCCCACTCCACAGCTCAAAACAATAAGAAAAACACACCATTCCCTTTTCTTATGAGTTCTCTGATGTGTGCAAAGAACTTAGCAGATGGGAAGGGACAAGCACAAATGCTGGTTCTTACATTTTTTTTCAGGCTCCTTTAACCACAGAGATGTTAACAACAGAATGAAGATTTGTTGCAGGCAGCATCTAGAGCTACTTGGCTAAAAATTAGGTTAAACCTGAAATGCAGTAAACAGTGCTCATAAGACACAGTAAAGTGAGGCTATTTTCTGCACATGTAGCTGCTTCCCATCATGCCCTTCTGATATTATTGTCACAGGCCCACAGCAAACTGGCATATGTTTGCTTTTTAGTCACTCAGATCTCTCTCCATTGTTGTTTTATTTTAGAATGCTGAGGCAAATGAGCTTTGAAAGATGCTACACCTCCATTTGATTATAAGCCAATCTGTTTGTATTTGGGATATATGGGCAATCTGGATAGTTTAATAGTGAAATGAATTCTGGTTTATTGAGGAGTAGGCATGTCTGACTCTGAATTTACCCAGCTCACCATCCAGGCTCCTGCCACAGTGAGAATCTAGTAATACCCTGTCTGGCCACACTGAGAGGGTTTGGCTCCCAGAGAGGAACGCAGGAGATGCTCTTGCTCTCACAAAGTGCTGGAGATTGGAGGAAACTGGAGATTGGGGGCTGGCACAGTGGAAAGTAAGGGAAGACAAGGGGGAGGGGGAAGGGAGCCTGATAGGAAGACAAGGGAAGACAAGGGGGAGGGGGAAGGGAATGGTTAGGTCAACTGTTCTCAAACTGTGGTCCAGGACCCACCAGTGGGTCATGACCCTATTTTTTGGTGGTTTGCAAACTGACAGGGCTATGTGCATCAAGGGTTAAACAAGCTGCTACTTGAGGAGGGAGCACTGCTGCCTAGTCATCATTATAGCCACATACTTTGGCATTTATAAATCAGTTAGCAACCTCTAGGGCAGTGATTTTCAACCAGGAAAGGAGTATGGCAGAGCACACATGGTTAACCAGAACATCTTACAAAGTGTAAAAATGTCTGTGTGGAAAATATAACGTTGTTGATCTGTGTTGAGAGTTTTTAAGGATTGATTGATTGGGATGGTGGATTATGTCGGCTGCCATCTTATACCTTGTTATACCAGGAGTAAACCTTGTTCAAGTTAATAGGCAGGGTCAGCCTTGCCATGAAGCAACTTGAAATAGACACATGGAGTGCTGCTGGAGGGAGAAGAAAAGAAAAACAGCTGCAGGAGTTCCAGATCACTTCTCCCCACCCTTCTATTGCTTAGGAAGCACCAAGTAGGTAAGTAGTAGCTATTTGGAGCCTATGTCCTTCCCTTTCAGGAGGTCTGTGTACAGCCTCAGTCCCTCCTCTGTGCAGCTTCTGTTTGAAATGAACAGGAACAACAGATATGAGGAAGCACATGCTGCTCCTGTTCACTTCAAACAGAAGCCATGAAGGGGCGAGGCTAAACATGGAACTCTGGTAAGTAAAGGGAAAGCCTTTAAGTAAAGGGAGATGCCTCTCTCTCCTTCCTTCCTAGCCACGAGAAGGTGGCGTACTTACACTACTCCTGTTCATTTCAAACAGAAGCAGAGTGGAGGATGGAGAGAGGCTGCACCCAGACCTCTGGTAAGTAAAGTGGGGTGGGTGTGCCTCTATTTCCTGTCCCTAGCCTTGGGTACTTGCTGGTCTGCTTGCTTGTTCTCCCACCCACTTCCCCCCCCCATCCACAGTGGTGTATGTGCAAGTGAGCACAGGGGCAACCAAATTGGAGGGATGCAGGTGACACGGGCCACGACCATTTATAGGACTTTTAAGTATAGATGGAGTTTGGGCTATAACTCAATGGAAGAGCATGTGCTTTGACTGCAGAAAGTCCCAAGTTCAATCCCTAGGACAGTGGTTCTCACACATTTAACACCCTGACCCAGTTTTTAGAATGAGAATCTGTCAGGACTCACCAGAAGTTATGTCAGGACGAGAAGTGACATCATCAAGCAGAAACATTTTTAACAATCCTAGGTTGCAATCATACCCACATTTACCAGAAGTAAGTACCATTTACTATCATAGTTAAAAGAATATGCATAGTAGCTTGTTAAAAGTACAGGTCTGTAACATTTCCCCAAATGCAGTCAAATACCATGGTAGCATCAAGTCTAATATATTAAAAATAAAATATTGAAATGAATGGGGACCAACGTGAAATTGGCTTGCAACCCACCTAGTGGGTCCCAACCCACAGTTTGAGAAACACTGCCCTAGGATATTCAGGAAGGACTGGGGAAAGCCTATGTCTTAAATCCTGAGGAATTGCCATTCAGTTTAGCAGACACTGTGTAGGATAGGCAAAGGGTCTGATTCAGTGAAAGACAGCTTCCTTACTATTATATGATATGCACTGGAGTATTGTACTGTCAGGATAGTTTTGAAACAGAAGCCCTTCTTTACATATACAAGGGACCCTATTGCTGATGTGTTTTATTGTTAACCCATTTTTGCCCAGCCAACAGGGACCAAATGTGTATATGCAATCTGATATTTGCATATATTTGGTCCCTGTTGCATATATGCAACTCTGGGCAGAAGTGGCTTTTAATAATGACATAAAAACACAAAACACCACATTTTGATATTTAAGATATTTTCCAGAAATCAAAATAGATTACTTTTGCAGTTAGAAATAACACTGTGATTGCACCTGCTGACGCTGTATCACCTACCTTTTACACTTTTAAAGTGTTTAAATTTTTTTAAAAAAATGAGAATTTGGAATGAGAACTTGCTGCCTTTTTCATTTTTTTAAATCATATCTGCAAAAATATAGAACTATTTTCAAACACCTACAGTGATGGGGGTTTATTGAAATCTCCACTCATCCCAACTTCAAGCATGATGGTTCACATATCCTGCTAAGACTCTAGCCCTGTGCAAACAGTAGCCCTGTTACTAGAAACATAAAGATTCTGCATACTTACAGCACATTATGCAATGTGCTGGCGAGCCCTACCACTGAGGAATTGTGTATGCCCCCCTCCACCACATACTTACTTACATGTGATTAGGGGTGCTGGGATCTCTCCCTGCATACAGAGTTTACAACGTTAGAAGTATGGCGAGCAGAGTGTGGGTCTTTGGAGTGCCATGGGGAAGAGTGGGTTTTGTTGTCATGTGCCCCCATCACCACATGTTTATGACCTGTAATGTCTGCAGAGGACTTTCAGTTCAAATCCTCCCTATTTCTCATATTCAAACTGCTCTGCATTATAATGAACTCCATGATCAAGTGAAGAAGTCAGAATTGAAAATGAATTACACAATTTTGACTGACGATTAATTGTGCGAACATTCCAATAGGGTGCAGAAGTTTCTTGTTGTTGAAATTTATGTACAGTACTTCTATATTGCTATGTGACATTGCTTTTATTTTTATTTTTCTGTCTGGTTGAGAAGTAATATTGCACAACGTATTGTGCTTTTTATGCATTTCTATAGCTGAAAACATCAGTCAGTGCCCATAAAAAAAAAGTGCAATGAATCCAAGGCCTTTTAAGACTCTCAGTTAAAAGTCACAGAAAAAACAACCTGCTGTACCAGACTCAGCTTCGTGATGTGTTACTCTGTTATTTCCGTTGTACCTTTTCCTTGTTCTCACTCAAGTGAAATCTGCCACCTGTAATTTTTATCCATTTTTTTTAAAATCCACTTAACCTGCAAGTAAATGCCAAATCACAACCAGAGGGTTAATATCAGGGTTATTCTGTGGTGCTAATTACAAAATTCAACCTTCCCCAAAGCTCCACATTTATCTTCTGAACAGGCTTGAGGTTAGTGTGTTGTATATAATTAATCATAATTAACGAAAGGTAGTATAAATGTGAAACTACAATTTTTTAAAATTTAGATAATATTGCTCAGAGAGTATGAAAATAAGAGTAGACAAATGTTCTCCAGTATGGGAGGGCATTTTCATATGAACCATAGCCAGGCATATGGAAAGGGAATTATACCTCAGATCTCCAAAGGCTTTCACAGATTGTGTTTGTCTCTGAGAATATATTGTGTGGAACAGAGATTATGTCTAAGAAAAATGATCCTGTACCTCATTGCCTTACAAAGAGCTAAATCAGCAATCTTCAACCAGTGTTTTGGGTCACATTACTGTGCCATGAATGGGTTGTAGGTTTGCCAAGGAAGTTTGGGGAGGGCCATTTATTAGTAGGGCCATCGGGGAGATGTGAACCCCCGGCCAGCAGTGCAGTGTGCCTCGTCAATTGTCAAAGAACCGATGATGTGCCTTGACAATTTTAGCAGTGTGCTGTGTGCTGTGAGATGACAAAGGTTGAAAATCACTGACCTAAATCCTAACATCAAATCTAGCCAGAATATTGTTCTAGTCTGACACTGTGGGTGGGTTCAGATGACCAAGACTGCAATCCTGGCTACACTTTCCTGAGAGTAGCCCCACTGAACACAATGGAATTTATTTCTGATTGTTCTGCAAAGGGATTATAGAGTTCTAAATGCATCTGAGTCAGTGTACTTCTGCTTCCTTCCCTTAGCCCCGGCTTATCTCTTCCATTCACATTCACCTGGACTGCTGATGCTCAGGAAAATTCTTTGCCTAAGGAAGCCCAGCTGACTGCCTCCTTTTTTTCTTCTTCTTTTTTTTTTTTTTTGTTGAGACCTTGGGTGAAAACAACACTTGTGTTGCAATGTAATCCTGTTTAATTTGCTGTTTCATTACTGCTGTTCTTAAATATTCAGTTTATTATTCTGTGGTGGTATTTTGTGATTTTATGGTATGTGCTAACCCCATTGAGGGTATTAATTAGAGACAGAAAGTTCCTGTCAATTTGTGTTCAGAAAGGTCAATTTGTGTTCTGGTCACGAAAAGGAGACCGGATTTCTTGACGTGCTAAATGACTGTGCCTTAGAGCAGCTAGTCACGGAGCCCACCAGAGGGCAGGTGACTCTGGATTTAATATTGTGCAGTACACAGGACCTGGTTAGAGATGTAAATGTTACTGAGCCATTGGGGAACAGTGATCATGCTGCGATCCATTTTGACGTGCACGTTGGGGGAAGAATACCAGGCAAATCTCTAACACAAACCCTTGACTTTCGACGGGCGGACTTCCCTCAAATGAGGAGGCTGGTTAGAAGGAGGTTAAAAGGGAGGGTAATGTCAGCTTTGAGTTCTGAGGGAAGCAGAACCACAGCTTACAAGTTGGTTCAGGGAGCAGGTGTAGAGTGCTGAGTCAGCAGAATCAGCAGGCACCTGGGACTGACACACCTTGGGTGTGACCAAGCCAGCACTGATTGGCTAAGCTGACTACATAAGGTTAGTCTGCTGGAGCTTCCAGTGCAGCAGTAGGGGAGTTGTTGGAGATAACTGAGGAACTGCTGCCAGTGACTGAGGAGGCTGGATACTGTATGTATATGTTATTACTGACTTATGGACTGAACCTTTGAATGTGTATTGCTGGGAACTGATTTGGATTTGTTATACTTGGACTGACTGCTCTTTGTGCTGACTCTTGGACTGTTTACTGACTACTCTGCTCGTGATATCCCTTGCTCAAATACATCTGCTGAAAGTACTCTGCTGTATTTGCCGTTTTTTCTTGAAACCTGCTCACATTGGGACAAAACTGGGATCCTACACCAATCATACCATAACCTAAAACCTTAACAGGTAAAAAGAGTCCAATCTCTCCAGAGTACATGGAGACTGCTTAAAACAACAGTAATAGAGGCCCAGCAGAGGTGTATACCGCAAAGAAAGAAGGGTTCCACTAAATCCAGGAGGGTGCCCGCATGGCTAACCAGCCAAGTTAGAGAGGCTGTGAAGGGCAAGGAAGCTTCCTTCCGTAAATGGAAGTCTTGCCCTAATGAGGAGAATAAAAAGGAACATAAATTGTGGCAAAAGAAATGTAAGAAGGTGATATGGGAGGCCAAGCGAGATTATGAGGAACGCATGGCCGGCAACATTAAGGGGAATAATAAAAGCTTCTTCAAATATGTTAGAAGCAGGAAACCCGCCAGAGAAGTGGTTGGCCCTCTGGATGGTGAGGGAGGGAAAGGGGAGATAAAAGGAGACTTAGAGATGGCAGAGAAATTAAATGAGTTCTTTGCATCTGTCTTCACGGCAGAAGACCTCAGGCAGATACCGCTGCCTGAACGGCCCCTCCTGACTGAGGTGTTAAGTCAGATAGAGGTTAAAAGAGAAGATGTTTCAGACCTCATTGATAAATTAAAGATCAATAAGTCACCGGGCCCTGATGGCATCCACTCTAGAGTTATTAAGGAATTGAAGAATGAAGTTGCAGATCTCTTGACTAAGATATGCAACTTGTCCCTCAAAACGGCCATGGTGCCAGAAGATTGGAGGATAGCAAATGTCACACCTATCTTTAAAAAGGGAAAGAGGGGGGACCCGGGAAACTATAGGCCGGTCAGCCTAACATCTATACCGGGTAAGATGGTGGAATGCCTCATCAAAGATAGGATCTCAAAACACATAGACGAAGAGTCCTTGCTGAGGGAGAGTCAGCATGGCTTCTGTAAGGGTAAGTCTTGCCTCACGAACCTTATACAATTCTTTGAAAAGATCAACAGGCATGTGGATGTGGGAGAACCCGTGAACATTATATATCTGGACTTTCAGAAGGCGTTTGACACGGTCCCTCACCAAAGGCTACTGAAAAAACTACACAGTCAGGGAATTAGAGGACAGGTCCTCTCATGGATTGAGAACTGGTTGGAGGCCAGGAAGCAGAGAGTGGGTGTCAATGGGCAATTTTCACAATGGAGAGAGTTGAAAAGAGGTGTGCCCCAAGGATCTGTCCTGGGACTGGTGCTTTTCAACCTCTTCATAAATGACCTGGAGACAGGGGTGAGCAGTGAGGTTGCAAAGTTTGCGGACGACACCAAACTTTTCCGAGTGGTGAAGACCAGAAGTGATTGTGAGGAGCTCCAGAAGGATCTCTCCAGACTGGCAGAATGGGCAGCAAAATGGCAGATGTGCTTCAATGTCAGTAAGTGTAAAGTCATGCACATTGGGGCAAAAAATCAAAACTTTAGATATAGGCTGATGGATTCTGAGCTGTCTGTGACAGATCAGGAGAGAGATCTGGGGGTGGTGGTGGACAGGTCGATGAAAGTGTCGACCCAATGTGCGGCAGCAGTGAAGAAGGCCAATTCTATGCTTGGGATCATTAGGAAGGGTATTGAGAACAAAATGGCTAATATTATAATGCCGTTGTACAAATCGATGGTAAGGCCACACCTGGAGTATTGTGTCCAGTTCTGGTCGCCGCATCTCAAAAAAGACATAATGGAAATGGAAAAGGTGCAAAAGAGAGCGACTAAGATGATTACTGGGCTGGGGCACCTTCCTTATGAGGAAAGGCTACTGCGTTTGGGCCTCTTCAGCCTAGAAAAGAGACGCCTGAGGAGGGACATGATTGAGACATACAAAATTATGCAGGGGATGGACAGAGTGGATAGGGAGATGCTCTTTACACTCTCACATAACACCAGAACCAGGGGACATCCACTAAAATTTAGTGTTGGGAGAGTTAGAACAGACAAAAGAAAATATTTCTTTACTCAGCGTGTGGTTGGTCTGTGGAACTCCTTGCCACAGGATGTGGTGATGGTGTCTGGCCTGGACGCCTTTAAAAGGGGATTGGACAAATTTCTGGAGGAAAAATCCATTATGGGGTACCAGCCATGATGTGTATGCGCAACCTCCTGATTTTAGAAATGGGTTATGTCAGAATGCCAGATGCAAGGGAGGGCACCAGGATGCAGGTCTCTTGTTATCTGGTGTGCTCCCTGGGGCATTTGGTGGGGCCGCTGTGAGATACAGGAAGCTGGACTAGATGGGCCTATGGCCTGATCCAGTGGGGCTGTTCTTATGTTAAAGTTGGGATTTAAATATTTAATTCATTAAATAAATAAATGTGTATTCTGAAACATGTGCACAGATGGACTGCTCCCTGCCTGCCATTAAAAAGCACCCCAGTGATACTACCAGTGATTCTTGGATTAGGGCAGAGTTCAGGTTCTCAAAAAGCAGAATGGGAGACCTATTCTTAGCCAAAAACATTCTTTGCTAAAGGGATCTGCAGCAGTAATCCACTTACTGGCTTTTTATTTGCTATTCGTAGTGATTCTTTATTTATGTTTATGCTGCTGGACTCACAATCGGAGCATAATTTTTTATTGTACTGCTGGTCAGAAGGTTGAGATGCCAGAAATAAAATGGTATACAGAGTGTATAGAGAGGCTGTTAAAGAATCTCAAGTAGAATTAGCCTGACAGTTACAAGGGTAGTCTTCTCCCAAGTCACTCTTGATGGTTTGTAAAGACTCATGCTTTTATGCATCTTCAGTTGTAAGTCACACAAAAGCTCAACTTGCTTTCAGGTTGGACACCACATTACTTGTGCACTCTAGTATACAATATACCCCATGTTTATTAATCCAGAATAAAATTCGTAGCATGGTTCCATACTTTAATCTTTGATATGGTTTAATCATACTCCAGGATTCTCAACCAAAGGCTGAGAGTTGCTTTGAAAGCGGGTCAAAAGACTGATGGTCAGGTCAGATCCTGGACCTGCTCCCTCACCCGCCACTTACCCACAGGCTCGCCTGCCACCTGCCTTGAAATACCTCCCTCCCACCCTACCTACATCCCCCCAGACCCCCACGCCGGCCTAACTTGGATGGTGCAAGCATACCTGTCAGGCCCACCAAGCAGGGATTGCACTGGCCTCCCTCCTCTCCTGGTGGTGTGAAAGTGCTTTATAATATTTTTGCAACACCGGTGGGCCAGTGCAGGGGACTTGTGTCAGCCCACTGCCTTTTTAGGATTGTGCTCTGTGTAGATTAGGAGTTTGGGGCACATACAGCTTTTCTCATCATTGAAATAAACTGTGACAAACCATGTGTGAGAAAGGTTCCCTTCCATGCAACAGCTAAAAGTAAAGGAGCTTATGCTAGGATGTAACTGACTGACACCAGGCCTTCTGTGGTTGACCCTTTAAGCAGTTGCTTAAAGAAAATGTAAAAAATATGTAGAAAGGTAGATGACTGCCCAGTACTGTTCTTTCATAGTTGCTAAGCTGCTCCAATGGTTTGTTTGGTTGTGACATAGTGCAAACGAATGAGCTGCAGTACAGAAACTGTGGTACTGTTCCTTTCCCAGTCAGGACAGCAGAGCAACTTTTGCGTCACAATTGCTATCTCCACCTCAACCACTATCTCTAGGAAACTCTACAACAAAGTGAAAATGCTAATAAGTCCAGCATCAAGCATTGTAGAGCAAGGGTGTTGTTGGGAGGAAAAGCAGATTTTCTTTTTGTCCTTGGAAGGTTTTTTCTTTTTTTTTTATTCTCTAAATATTAAAGAAAAGGACAGCATATATTGAAGTCAAGAGGTTCTTGTGAGGCAATAGCTGTAAGTGTTTTGCCTGTATCCAGCAGCACAAAGGTTCAGGAGGGTGCTGCAATACAGGGCTTCCATAGCCCAGAGAAATGGCAAGCTTTTATTCCACAGAAATAAGCCATCATTTTGGGCCATGATGAAGCCTGACACGCAAAAATACAGTCAATTGTAACCGTGGTGTCCAAGGAAAAAAAGTGCCAGGCAGTTCCTTTTTCTCCTTCAGGCCACAAGTATCTCCTTCCCGAGCCCACTCAAGTGTGCATTTTAATGCAGACAGACTGACCTGTGGCAGGTTATAAATACAATTTCTGTATTTTCTCATTAGTTGGGCATAATTGTTGTGTTTCATGTAGTAAAGTCAGACACTGAATGGGTTCAGTTATGGTGAAGGTAAAAAAAAAAATTATCTCTAATTTTCTGTACTGAGGCAAAGGGCACAATCCAAGTCCATTAAAAACGGTGGGAGGTTACAGTGAGTGTCATTTCCAAAGCCTGGCAAAATGTCATTAACAAATAATGGTTCTCTGTGCATTCTGATGGGCCTACAGCTCCACTTTATGGAACAGATTATACTCATTGGTTTTACATCTTGACCTTGCCATCAGTTTCTGGGTTTCATCAGTACAGCTGTTTATACTTTTTAAAACTAAAGGGAAAGGACAAAGGAGCATTGTCTTCTATATTCCATAATTGCCCCCTAAATCTGCGATGGAAACTCGACTCGTAAAGATTTGAATAGCGAAAATGTGTTTTTCACATGTTAATTCAAGTCACGGATATCACTGACTTGGACCTGTCTCATGACTCAGGGCCAGTGACTTGAAAAAGTCATGATTCAAATACTCAAATTGATTCATTTTTTGTGTGCTTGCAACTCTGTGTATGTGTGTGGCTTTTTTTTTTTGGACATGCCTGACTTGTGCCGTGGCTCGTTTCTCGTAATGACTCAGATGCGAGTAAAAAATGACTCTACAGTGGCTCAGGGTGAGTTGTGACAGCTGCCTGTTATGACTCATGAGTTGACTTAAGTCATGGAGTCAGACTCTTGACTCGCAACTTGGCACAGTGACTCCAGCATATCCTTGCCCTAAATGCCCAGTGCCATGTGGCCATCATTCATGGAATTGTTCATGGAATTCTCTCTCCTCCAGTAGCGATGACTTCTTTCTCCTTTTCTTTGAAGGGGTGGTCACAATACACTGTTTCATAAGGGCAAGTAGTCTTGTATTTTATGTGAGGGGGAGAGGACAGCATCCCTGTTGGCTTCTTGCACTATATTGACGCAGATGCTTTCATGTATTGTAAATCTTGAGACTTGCATGCATTTACCCATACACAGGTATAAACAACCCAGTAAGAAGCATCCCTGAGAAGCCAATTGAAATTTGTGATACTTGTCGTTGCATCACAGGGAAAGGCTATGGTTGGCTTGGCCTTCAGCTACTCTGCAATCCTATCCAGGATTGTGCAGAGGTGGTGTGGTGTGCAGAGGCATTTACAACCATGGAACATGGTTTTGCTGTTGCAGAATGAATCCTGGCAGGAGTGGTATTGGTGGCAGCCACTCTGAAAATAGCAGGGTGCAGGTCCGAGCAGGGCAATGAGGGCTTACCCTGAACAAATGTTTCCTTACCCAGAGAAGACCTCCAGGACCTGAAACTCCTGCATGGGATGCAACTCATGACCCATTGGCTGGCAAATGAAACAGACAAGCTGACTTGGTCTGCCAGGGAACCCTTTCTGCTTTCTGTAAGGAAATTCTCACTGCCACATTTGCACCATCCCCTTTGTGAGGAATGTTGCTCTTTCCAAATCCCAAATGACCAGCTTTTTGGCCACCGTAGGTGTACGTGTACAGGGCAAAGACATAAAGAACCAGTGGTGTTCCTGGGGGTCCCTATGCCTGGGGCAACCCCGAGAATTCCACCGCCCACACCCTGTTTCGCCCCCCTTCTCCGCCCCCGCGCATGTGACCCAGAAGTCATCGTCACCGCAATTACTTCCACGCAGCTGCCTCCTCCGTTCCCCCTTCCGTGCCGCAGGGGTCTCCATGGCAGTGGTCTGGGGCTGCTCCCAGCAGCCCCAGACTGCTGCAGTGGAGACCTCTGTACAGCTTGTAAGCTGTGCGGAAGGCTCTGTGGGGGCCGGGAAGCGGCGCGCATCCCCTCTGATGTCAGAGGGGGGCTCGCTGCTTCCACTCCACCCCTGAGGGACGCCCTCAGTGGCGGAGCAGGGCGACCCGGCCGGGAAGTGGCGCATGTCCCCTCCGAAGTCGGAGGGGGCGCGCACTGCTTCCGCTCCACCCCTGAGGCACGCCCTCAACAGCGGAGTAGGGTGAGCTGGTCGGGAAGCAGCGCACGTCCCCTCCGACGTCGGAGGGGTGCGCGCTGCTTCCGCTCCATGCCTGAGGCACGCCCTCAGCAGTGGAGCAGGGCAACCTGGCCGGGTAGCGGCACACATCCCCTCTGCCCTGAGGGGGTGTGCGCCGCTTCTGCTCTGCCCCTAAGGGATGCCCTCAGCGGCACAGTAGGACAACCCAGTCAGGAAGCGGCGCGCGTGCCCTCTGACATTGGAGGGGGCGCCCTCAGAGGCGGAGCAGGGGCACCCAGCAGCGCTCCTGGGAGGCAACCGGATGCTGCCTCCCAGGCAGCGTCTCGGTGCCAACTGGAGTGCCCACCCTCTCCCCTCCTTTTTTATAGGAGGAGACGAGATGGGCGCCCTAGAGCGTAAGTGCCTCTCTAAGGTGCCTGTCTCCTATCCTCTTACAAAGGAGGAGGGGAGGGGAGGGGTGGCTCAGTCGGCGCCCAGGCGCTGACAGAGAGGCAGCAAGCTGCCTCTCTGCAGCGCTCCTGGGCGCTCCTCCTGGCAGGGGCGGGGCGGGGCGAGGCTCCAAGGCACCCCTGGAGGGTCGGTGCCCAGGGCATTTGCCCCGCTTGCACCTCCCTAGGTATGCCAGTAGAAAGAATTACCACTGCAGATGTGCAATGCACTGTTTCTGTACCAGTGATATTTCTGGGGGGTTTCGGTTTCTCAGAAAAATGTGCTAGTTTGAGATAACTGGATAAGGCTCCAGCTTCCCATCTACAGAACTGCAGCTCTTACTAAACAGTAAGTCCCACTGAATTCAGTGGGACTTATTTAGAAGAAAGTACATTTAGGATTGGGCTGTAATGTGACACTACCCCCAATCCAAAATAGCTCTCATTGTAGCAGCCCTACAATTAATTCAGACAGTGCTTGATCTTTATAGACATGGGAGGAGAAAGAATTCTGTTCTGATCATTAGGCAATTATTTCACACCTTGAAGTATGAGATTTGATTGCCCTTATTATCCAAGCTTGCACAGTTATACAATGTTGTACAACGTCATGCAATTATCCCGTTGGTTTTTGTAAAGGGGGAAAAAAATCCAGCGATAGCAATTGTCTGTCTGATGTCTTGCAGCAATCGCTAAGCTCCTGCAGTGCTAATACTATGCTTTGTTCTTCCTGTAGTCAACTGTAGGTTTCATAAAGAAATAGTGTCTATTGCTGGGGACGTCAGTCTTCAGGTATGTGATTCGTACTGCCTCTCTACATGGATTCATAATGAACCACTAGATTTCCAATGCTGTGGAAAAAATGTCCCAAATCATTCCTTTGGTTCTGTTCAAAAAGTAGGGAGCAGGGATGACTATCTAGAGAAGCTTATGTTCCTTTCTGTGGTAGCAGCTTTGGAAATAACCAAAAACTTGGTGCCAAGTGTTGTCACAGATTTTTGACATGCGTGACTCAAGTTGTGGAAAATGCATGTTTTTGCGACTTGAGTCCGAGTCATCCAAATTGCGGTCCATCCCTTGCCCATTTCTGGTGGCTGGCTGGGAGGTGTCCTCTCAGCACTGCCCACTCAGTGGCCCTGTGCCTCCCCCAACCCCTTGCTCAGTTCACCCTGGTGGTGCTTCTCTGATTGCTAGTGTTGCGACTGATTGGATGTATTGATTGGCTCTTTGGAGGTCACACTGGTAACACACAGATGTCACATGATGATGCTTTAACTTCACAGAGATGATACACGGACATCGCATCATGTGCCAATGTCATGGTGATGAGGTGCTGCTGTCAGGATGCTGCTACATGGATAACAGGCTGTGTCAGTGTTTCTATGGTAGGGCTTATTGGGTAGGGCTGCGCCAGAGTTGGTTTGCCAGGACAGGCTTGTGATTTAGTCTTTGTGTTTAGTTTCCATGTGCTGTCAGTGCCATGTCAGAATAGGAGAGAGCCATAAGGTATCATCACCATATTAGAACTGAGGAACTGAACCTGAGTGGGAGGGGCTTGTCTAAAGACATAAGTTCACGACAGGGATGAGATTGAGAACTGGGGAATTTCTAATTTGCAGGTCAGCCTCGGAGGCAGACTCTGAATACTCTGCATAAATATACATCACAAAATGCACCTCATCATGGAATCAACGGAGGGCTGCAATAATCCAATTGAAAAGAATTACTCAGCTGAGTGAAAAATAAAGTGCGATCTTAATTTCGTTGCAAAATTGCTGTGCAAATCTTTAATATTCTAATACCAGAAGGCTCCAGTATCCCAGACAGATATATTCCTACAGCTTTGATAAGAAAGCAGCAGAATATCATATATTATTGTTTTTCAAATGTCCAGCTCTGTCGGTTTCAGAACCGTTATTGCAGTAGTCATCCAGAGAATGATTGCTGCAACTCATTCTTCACAAGAGTTTGATTCCATCATGTCTATTCCATTTCTTGGTCTGATACGTGTTTTGAAACCCAGCATGAGATTTGTATTTTATAAAACAGAAACTCTCACTCCCAAACATGTCAGTTGCTGCAGGTTTGCAGAGTGGATGTAAGGTAGTGATGACTCTGATTATGAGTTGGAATGAGCCACTAACAGTCCCCCACTCAACAAAGTTTATTTTGCTTCAGTCTGCTTAACCTGAGTTCACTATAAGTACATAGATTAAAAAGAGTTATGGTTTAGGTTTAAGATAATTCCATCACCTGAATTTTTGTGCCCCCCCCCTTTTCAGGAACTAGCTACATGAATTACAGCAGTATTTCTCAAACTGTGGGTTGGTCATGAGCCAATTTCAGGTGGGTCCCCACTCTTTTCAGTGTGTATTTTATTTTTAATAGATTAGACTTGATGCTACCATGTGATGTGATTGCATTTGAGGAAATGTTACAGATCTGTACTTTTAGCAGGCTACTATGTATATACTTTTAACAATGATCGTCAAAGGGGCTTATTCCCAGGTAAGTGTGGATCGAATTGCAGCCTTTGGGATGTTTGGGAAATTTTTTTGAAAACAGATTAGTACCTGCTTGGGAGGGTTAGGAGTGTTCTTCTTTATTTTAAATAATTCTTTTAAACGTACACTTATTGCAAACTTTTAATTTATTTAGGGCATAATCCTAACCCACTTCCCAGATCTGACATAAGGAGACTGCAGCTCAAAGGTAAGGGAACATTCCCTTACTTTGAGGTGGCTTGCATGAGTGCTACCCAGCTGCAGAATGCAGCACACATCCCATTGGCACAGCTATGCCAGTGCTGGAAAATTGGTTAGGATTTGGGCCTTAGAATTTGGGGCTTTCCAGCACTGACATAAGGGCAATGCAGCTCTAAGGTAAGGGTACAAACATTCCTTTACTTTGAGGAGGCCTCCGTGAGTGACACCCAACTGCAGGATGCAGCACATGTCCCATTGGCACCGCTATGCCAGTGCTGGAAAGCACTGACATAAGGGGTTAGGATTGTGCCCTGAATTGATTAGATGTTTTCATATGGAGTGTTAAAAATTCTCCTGCTTGATGATGTCATTTCCGACTATGACATCTCTTCCGGTGGGTTCCAACAGATTATCATTCTAAAAAGTGTTTCCTGGTGGTGCTAAAACATTTGAAAACCACTGAGTTCTAGTTTGTGTGAGCAATAATTCTGGATGAATCAATTTGCATTAAGATTAGTATACACATTTGCCTTACTGTAGTGAGCTTCTAATTTGTGTAACCAACTGGATGCAGGGTATTCCCCTCCTTACCCAGTACAGACCAAGTGTCAGGCAGCCCAATCCTGAGCTGTCAGAGCGCGGGGCAGAGGAGTTGCCAAAATGGCTGCCGTGGTATCCTGTGCTCCCTGGGCAGCTGCCACCTCCTTGGGGGAATTTTGTCCCCTTCCTCCGCATAAGGAAAGTTACCCCACAATAGGGCTGCTCAATTCCATGCCCGCTATTGAGTGGACATAGAGTAATGGAGTTTCGTGTCGAGCTGAGAGGTTTGGCACGGGGCTCCGGATTCGGTGGAGATGAGCTTCGCTAGTCTTGGCCCCACTCTCTCCCCATTCCCGCCCCCTACCATGCTTCTTCACTTCCCTCTCCCTGCCCTCCCCACCTCCCCCCGCCCCAGAACGCCTCCTCCCCGCCTTCCCCCACTCACCTCTACATCGCGCAGTGGTCCGGGCTACTGCCAGGCGGCAAATCACCAGCCTGCGATACAGCCTGTCGCTGTCCCTGTCAGCCTGTGCTAACCCTTGCAAATGTGCTTTATGGCACCTTTGCAATGGTGCACGCCGGCTGTAAGCTGGCGCACTGAGCTCAGGATTGGGCTCTTAATCTGAAATGCCTATGTTGAGTGGTGACCCCTTTCCCCTTCAGACCGAAGTCTTTTCCAGTCCTACGCAGAGTGCATGTGTACAGTGTGCAACCCACCCCACGCGCATGCCTGCATGGACATTTCATGAAGATGGCACAGGGGATATCAATAAGCAAGAAACAGAAGTGAATTTACTGCTGAACCCATTCATTTTAGAGTGTGTCCAGCTGCCACCTTTCTGTAGTGTCGGCTGCACATTCTGTAGCATGGAAACAGAGATGTGCCAGTACCATCAAAAAAAGATTTATAGCTGTAAGTGATTTCGCATATTATTATTGTACTTCACCACAGCCTTTGCTGGGCTGGTTGTAGTTCACAATTTGGGATCTAGCCCAGATCCTGGGAATTGCAGAGGTATCTTTGTAGTATTTTTTCTGTTCCAAGCAACATTGCATTCTTGAGCTGAGCTGGTGCAGTTTGCTCAAGGCCAAGAATGTCCCCTGCTAATTGGGTAAGAGGCACTTTTTCAAGTGGGTGCTCCTTTTTTTAGCAGGGGGAGAGTAATTGACCCACCTCACCCCAGCAGTGTCTGTTCTAGTGGCTGTCTGCTGGTATTCCTTGGCATCTTTTTAGATTGTGAGCCCTTTTGGGACAGGTAGCCATTTAGTTATTTGATTTTTCTCTGTAAACCACTTTGTGAACTTTTAGTTGAAAAGCAGTATATAAATACTGTTAATAATGTCGAGGTGTCTGTTCAGACTTCTAGGCACTGTTCCACTAGCTCCTATGACAACTGGCACAAAATTGACACCACCACCATCATTATTAAAAATATTTATATAAATCAATAAATGGTTATTTATTTATATTTATATTTATCAATACACTGTTGGTTATTTATAACTAGTTCACCCACAGTCTATTGATAAGTTAAACCTGACATTCTGACTCAGTGAATACCCACCCCACTGGTTAGGCAGGTTAGACAGAGAATTGGGTAGTAGAAAGCTGAGGGGGTATCACTGCCTACTACAAGAGAGAATCACAAAAACCTTTGTGCATGTGTAGTCAGGCATTTAATCTTGGCTAGCTGTTCAGGGGTAGATTTAATTGCCACCTCTGTGCCCTCCGATTATGTTTTGTGTTTTTTAAATTGCTTTGGGATTGTCTTTTAAATGTGATTTCAGCTGCATTAATTTAATTAGCTGCCTTTAGCACTTGTGGAAATGGAAAGGCAAGGTACAAGTTATCCCATTAAAAAAAATCTGATTGGAAACAGTAGCAGATCTACCATTCACTGAATGGGGTAAGTGCCCCAGGGGCAGAACCCACGTGCCTCTAGGACCGCATGGGAAGCCTTTAAGAGGCTCCCAAAGCAGTCCAAAACTGTGATTGCAGTTTGCCAGAGGAGGTTTCAGGAAGTTTCTCCGGTTGGTCCTGGAGCCGCACAAGGCTCTGTTCTGCTCCAAGTGAGTGGGAAAGGCACCATCGTGAACCTTTGCCCCCGGGTGCCTCAAGGGGTGGTTCACCACTGATTGGAAACTGCTTTTGCAAGTTCAGAGTGCTCTGTAGCTGACAGAAAATAGTAATCGGTGGACATAAGATGATATGGAACCAGCTGCAGTTCCCTGAATTAAACACCCATTGAAATTTCGAGGACTGGTGGAAAAACCACGAAGGACACTCTGAGCAAGCATCACCTTTTACAGAAGTTATGATTTTTGCTGCAAGTCCAGATAATTTTTGTCCTAATCACTGAGTACTGCTACAAATTAGCTTCAACATCTCTTCTCCTCCACTCAGCCATAAAAACCTTCTCTTTAGTATTCTCCATGCCTTTTTTTGTCTCTTGTGTGCTTTTGAAATTCTCTAGATTATTAACAGAGCTGTAAGTAAGAACAAGAGGCTGCCTTTTGACAGGTCCTTCTCTGCCTTTCATCCAGGCATCCGGAAAAGGGTTATTGCCAGGTCTGTTGCTGAACTGGAACCAAGGGAAGCAGCAATATGGCAGCTACATTAAGCATGTGGAAGGCCCTGACCCGCTGAGTCTGGAATTAATTGCCATTGGTACACTGTAGAGTCCACCAGACAGAATGACACTAATTAAGACTTGGTTAAAAATGCATGAATCAGCAGATCCATCTTCTTAAATTATAGATAACAAAAGAATTCGAGCACAAAATATTGCAAAGCTGCAAAACAGCTGTTCTGATGACATTTTCAGCATGAGATTCATATGGCGGAAAGCATTTCAGACATGAGTAGTGGGGATGTTTTGACACATCAAGATGCTTGCAAGATCACACACACAAATGCATCAACATGTGCAGGTCTAGGTTGGCTGAGGAATACTATAAATATTGGGCATGGTAATAGTTCACAATGTGATCAAAAACTTCAACAGCAATCCTATACTGTACACACGTAAATGGAAGGAAGTCACAGTGAGTACGGGAGGGCTTACTTCCATGTAAATATACATAGGGTTGCACTGCACAGTCTCTTGAAGACTAAAAATGAAAACATGACGTTTCCACAGTACTTTTACATCTTTTTGACTGCAATCCGAGACAAACTTTCCTGGGAATAAGTCCCATCATATTCAAAGAGACGTAGGGCCCAGTCCTAAACTCAGTCAGCACCAGCACTGAGCCCTAGCGCTGGGTGCCATAAATGTGCTGTAAAGCCATGGCAGGAGGGGGGATGGTATTGGTGGAGCTCTGCTTCAACGTATCCAGAATGTATCGAGCCCAACACAGAGTCTCTCAAGTGTGTGCCAGCAAAATAGCAAAATAGCCCATTGTGGGGCTTTCCACAGGGGATGAGGATGAAAATCCCCTTTCCCTGAAGAGATGTCGGGCTGCTTTGGCTCTGCTGCTCCATCAGGCACTGGGAAGCTTAGGATTGGGCTGCCCATTCTGACTAGACATGTCTAGGACTGTGCTGTTTGTGTATGTATCCTATCCCACCAATGCAGCCATATCACTGGAGTGTGTATTGCATCCTACAGGAAGGCCAGTCCTAGTGGTCTTCTTGAGGTAAGGGAACATTTGTTCCCTTGTCCTGGAGTAAATCTCCACTGCCCAGATGGCTCTATGTGAACCTGTGCCAGTGATTTTGCTGGTGTAAGTTCTAGTGGACCTGGGTAGGTAGATCGAGGATAAGAAGGGCGATTGGATACTAGCAGAGCTGCTGCTGCTAACTGCCACTGTCCTGCCCTCAACACACTGCCATCCCTGCCCCATCCCTTCCCATTATGCTCTCTGCCCACCCCCGCACTAACTTTTCAGTACCAGGGTTCCCACAAAGGCTGCTGTCACTGGGCCACTGCCACTTACCATCTATGGTGGTAGCTAGGTTGCACTCTATGGCACATCATGTTTTGTGATTGCCATAAAACAAATTGCGCCACCAGAACACATGTTCACTACATGTTCACCAGGACACTTATGATCACTATGACGATGTTGCTGTCTGGCAGGGAGGGTTGTTTCTTTCACCTGGGGATCTCTATGGCTTTCCGGAGGGTCAGGGGATCCCACAACTCCTCTGCGGTTCAAGCAGTTTCCTCATGAGAAAGCCTGCACCATGGCTTCCTCATGAGGAAGCTGCTTGAACCATTCACTAATGAGGCTATACTATATCTCCAAAACTAGACGTGATAGGGCAAAACGGATGCCATTTTTGGAATTGGCACTCCAAATTCATATCAAACCATCATAAAGTTTGGAAAAAACTTTTCTGACCCTCAATTTTGTAGGACTGTGTTATTTCTTTTTTCCCCCCGGCCCCCAACACAGTGTCAGAAAGGTGATGTGGCCCTCCTGCCAAATGTTTGCCCACTCCTGCCCCAAATGTCCACTCCTAATCTAAAGGATCATACCTTGTTATCCAACCTGCAGAAGTTGTTCAGCAGTCACTTAAGTGCAGCAACTTAAAGTACGTATTTGCAATTAGCAAGCATGTTCCAGCTAACCCCTTATGTTCAACTAAGGTTGCAATCCAATACTTAAAGGATTCCTACAAGGATTACTGGAATAATCCTGCGATTACTGGAATAATTACTAGAATCTTTCTGTGATCTTGATATGAACTATATAAATGCTAGTCGTAGCAGAAGCATTTAAATACTAGTATTGAAAAGATCCTATGACTCTCACACTTTTTGATCACTATAATTTTCAGTTTGCCCTCCCTAATGGTTTTAATTGGTTTTTATTAATTATTTTATTTATTGTCTTACATATTGTATATTTTTTCAGGGATGTGCCCCCACACTTGAGTAAGAGTCCAGAGTCCCCGCCCCCAACTCGAATTGCAAACAAGTCATAAGTGGCCTTCACAACTCATCCGACACTGTTTTTAAGCCACTATGACTCAAGTTAGAGTCTTTTCAAAAAGCGAGCTAAGCTGCAAGGCAACCACAGCTCCACAGAGAAAAACAGAAGTGCTGGTGGGGGTGGGTTGTGTGTCGGATTTCTCAGTCACACTCCCCTGATGTTCCCATCCCATGACCGTCGGCGATTTGCTGATGTCTGTCACTTCAAATGAGCCAAGTTTGGAAGTCAAGCCTCTTCTATTGCAAGGAAATGCCTCCTCCTCCTCCCTGCTTTGCCCACTTCCTTAGCCCCCTTTGCTATGCAATCCCTCTCCATTGAGTTCCTCCTTCTCCCCTCCCTTGTCAAGACAGAGAAAAGGAAAAAAGCTGTCCATCCCATTCAGCCAATCATTTATCTAGTCCTTCTCAGATGGACAAGAGAGTTCTCCCCCCATGTCCTGGCTGCCCACACCTTCCTCTGCCTCCCCCCCCCCGCATCATGCCATCCATCTGGCTACTCTGATCTGCGCTAGCAAAATCACTGGCACAAATCCGAGCAGCCCTGTGTAACACTAGACTGGCCAGGAGAGTTGTAAGTTGCCCAGGCCTGGTTTGACAAGCTTCCCACCCAAAAATGCCCCATTCTACCCTCCTGCTACCCTCTCCAATCCCCCCCCCACTCTGCCCTCATAGGCTGACACAAACTTACCCTTTGCCAATCCAGATCTGGCACCAGGAGGTCAGTGTGTGTCCTCGCACCAATCTACCCCACTTCCAAGGTGGCACAGACATGCTTTACAGTACGTTCACAACATCTTGAAGACTGCACAAGTCAGTTGAGCCAGCCTAAGTGCTGGTTAGGATAGCACTCAACAATGAATATCCTATCTACACTTACCTGGGAGTAAGACCCATTGACCATGAGTAGATGAGGATTGGTCTGTGAATAAATGAATCTTATTGCTTTTGTTGTTGTTTCTGTCATTTGCTGGACCAACAGTGGACATGTTGCCTTCCAGAGTAAAATAGGCAACACAGACAAGTCCTTGCTCCCAAGGAGATCACAGTTTAAAGTACAGAGGTGAAACAACAGAAGGAGGATGAGATAGACTAGGATATTTATGAAGAAGAATATGAGCAAGTGCCATTAGATGTACTTAAAGCTTGGTTACAGCTGGGAATGAGGATTAATGTGTGTTGTCAATGTGAGACAGAATGCTGTAGAGAACCTGAGAGTACATGTGCAGGAAATGCACAGTCTACTTTCTCATTATGGACTGATTTAAAGATAAGCCTATTTGAGCCTCATGTAGAAAAATACTTCACAAATGCCAACCCAGGCCCCCCCCCCAGCAATAAATGCAGTGCACCATCCCATGAATCTTGGCTGACAAACAGAGCTCTTCCATTTAAAATGAAACAGCCCAAAGACCAACTATGTGCGACTATTTATAATTTTAAGTAGTCTCTAAGTACTGGAGTGTGTACCTTGTGACCCAAAAGTTAGTTTAATTAGCCTCCGCTTGGAGGTTCATTTTGAACTAAAATTATGCCATGCTCTGATGCTTTTAAATTAAACTTCAGCTACTTAGCTATGTACGCGTATTTTATTTTTAAAAGGCTTTTATAATCAAATAATTAATGGCAGGCTCCCAAGGACCGTGCTGAAGTGGGATGGGTGCAGGAGGAGCAAAGATAAGTGTCATCCTAGTGACTGTAATCACATCTCTCCAGGTGTTTTTTGCAAAAACTTTGTTAACGGAGTGGAACCTGGATGGTTCTTTGGGCACTCCTGTCAGATTTTCTCACCGTGGTTCCTTTGTGAAAGGGTTGTGCATCTCATCCACATTCTTGGAGAGTGCCTGTGAAGGATCCTGGCAGTAAATATTTAACCATTGTACAGCTGTGGGGAAAGTGCAGAAACAGACACGACTGTTGTCCTAAATGTGATGAGACGTCGCCCATCTCGTATATTTTCTCCCAACTACCCTAAATTGTTCAACAGCAATCATCACTGAATCCAATTGTCTGTTGAACTGAGGCAATCTCGGATGAGCCAATTGCATTCTGCTCCCTTGGTGCTCTCTCCTGAACCTCTTTGAAAACATGGACCTTCAACTCATTCCTCCATTGCGACGTTCTTTCTTGCGCATTTTAAGCTAGGAAAAACTCCATTCTCTCTTGAATTACTTTTTTTAAAGATGTGCATGCAGTCTGACTTGCACATGTAACTGAATAGAAACAGATGCATTACAAGGGAAGGCAACCTAGGCAGGGAAGACTCTGAAACCGATACAGAATTCACAAGGGCAGACATGAGTACAAGAGTCTCCTGTTCCTTTTCTCTTTAGAAAGCGTAACTTGCACAAGAATGTATTGTAAAGCAATTTAGAAGTAGCCCTTGGTTAGAGATTCTACAACAGTGTTTCCCAACCTGAGGGTCGTGACCCCCCAGGACAGACATCTGCATTTGCTTTTGGGACATTAACCCTTAAGGTGTGTAGCGCCCTGAATGGGGACCCGCAAGTGCCTTTAGTAGCAGAAGCAAGGATCATGTGAATTTGCTCATCAGTGATTGCATGTTTTATTGGCTGAACAGACAATGTAGGGTCGTTCGTAAAGCTTGGATTTAAAAGATAAATCTTGAATTTCTGACATGATTAATGTTCAGTCATGTCTCCAACATTCTTATGTTCCACAATGAGAGCAAAAGTTGTAGGTTTATATTTTTGTATCTCTTGTGTACATCAGTTTAAAAATTAGAAGGCAGATTAATATGTTTTGTGTTCTAGGAGTCCTAGGAGGGTTTCAGACTTATCTCTGATAGTCTTGTAGAGCTTTCTCATTCAGTTTTCTCTCCTTCAGGGTGTACAAAGTGTTTGAGAGGATGGGAAAGCTAAGATGACTCTTTTTTTTGTGCTACTGCAGTTGCCAGATACCAAAGAATATCACTTTCCTTTCCTTCCCTTCAGGCTGTACGAGGCACTTGAGGACAACAATGATCTGTGATATTCACAGCTTCATAAATATTAAAATCCCCTTGATTTCCCCTCTCTAGGAAGCAACTGTGTGTTTTCAGACCTGTAAATAAAACCATGAGCACACTCAGCATGTTTTTACTCAACAGCCTTCAGAGCTACAGATTAAAATTTAGCATTAATTAAGGTGTCATGTCTGTATTTAGGGAATTTTGATATAATTCTCCTAGAGGAGGAAGGCCACAAATTTTGTTCAGGTATCTATTCTGGGTAGCAATGAATGACGGTTTGGAGGAAGGAACTGAGAGCACACCTGCTGAATCTACCCTCAACCTTCATGTGTTCATCAGAATGTATGCACAGGGTGCATGTAGGCTGCCCTAAAGCACAGTCTCCATTTTCCAAGGTTATGATTGTACATACCAGTGCCTGAGTAAATGTATGGATAAGTGCACAGACTCCATATTCAAGTTCCAATATAGGCATGGACATTGGGAGCAGCCACAACCCTATCTTCCCCTCCATGTGTTCAGTTCTACCTAAATGAATGCCTAAACAGAGCCACTGGGATTCCCTTTTTATTACATCTAGTATTTTCACTTCTATTTTTCCTGGTGTAACAAGTTCCAGTCATATTTTATGGCACTGAAGTAAAAATAGGTACACTTTATTCAGAATATCCACTGCCTTGTTTTATACATAGCCCAAGCCTATGGTGGCCTCATGCTGGCAGATCTCATCAACCATCAGTTCCCAGAATGGGGGCAAAATGCCTCTGCTTTGCTTTTGCAACCACTAATGGCTCTGAAGGCAAGAAGGAGGGGCTGCTTTACATGGATATTTAGGTTCTTAAAAACTTAGCATTTCCCCCCCCCCCCATGTCACTGCAACAGTGTAAGGCCTTGTTTGACTTATATGCAAACCACTCCAACAGCAAGGGGCTCATTAATGATGGCATTGTGTCAGGGAAGCCCCATGCAGACAGCTGCAGCTGCCAAACCAGAGCAAGTATGTTGGCAGCAGGGCAGTTCAGGGGAGTATCATGAGCAGTTCGGGGGAAGAGACTGGGATGGCAGGAAGCAGGTCCAGATGGGAGGGGGAAGATATCGGTGACAGTGGCACACACTGAGATCCTATCCCCCTTTTCCTGGCCTGGCACATCCCCTGAATCTCCTTGGACTGATGCCAGCCAAGTAGCTGGTGTGAGTCCACAGAGACCCACTAGAGGCCATGTGGGGAGGTAAGTTAAAAAAATTATTTACCTCTTCTGGGTGGTCTGGTTACACACACACGCGCGCGCACACACACACGCACACACACACACACACAGCATGCAGTGTGCACTCTGTCTGTGGCTCTGCATATTACAGGTTGACAGATTTGGCTGTCTGTCTAACACCAGTTTGACTACTATTGAATTATTTTTATGCTAGCCAACACAATGCAGAATGATACCAGAGTTTCATTTATTATACATGACTGTACCAGGCAAGTGTCAGGGGGCAGGCCAGGACATGAGCAGCGTAGCTGAATCAGAAGTCCAGTCAAGGGTTAAGAGGCAAGGAACAGGCAAGATTAAGAGAGAGTCAAGGACAGCAAAAAAAGAGAATCGGTTTCTAGGTACAGTCAAGGGGAAGGGACCATAGCTTAGTAATAGAGCACATGTTTTGCATGCAGAACATCCCTGTTTTTCTTTCTTGGCATCTAGAAATGTTGGGAAATGCCCTGATCCGAAACCCTGAGCTGCTGCCATTCATTGTAGAAAATATTGACCAGTGACCTGAGTCAATATCTTATGTTCTTGGAAGTCTAAGCAGGAGTCGTTGACCAATTGACTTCAAAGTCTTCTACTTTGGTTTGCAAAGGATGCTGGAAATATAAAAAAAGAAAAAATAGGGTATCTCAAGTAACCTCAAGTTTTCACAAGGCAGGTTAGGGCTGATCAGCCGTTCCTGACAGCATGTTCTTCTATGACTTCTGAAGGACATAGTACCATTATGCATGCTCTAAAATCTGGTGTTGTAGCACATCTTAATTAATGGAGACAAGTTAGTGTACTTGATATTGTATGGCTGCTAGCTGACTGCTGGTTAAATAGTCCAGGATGGTTGGTTGATGGAGCCAATCAGTTAGCGATCCATATCGGTCTCTGTGTTATTGAATAAGGTCCCCATCATAGTCTGGAGACAACTCCCTATCACTGAGGAGAAGGGATTGAGATGTGAAGAAGTAGTTGTACTTGCAGATGGAATCGGTAGAGAGAGGAACTGAATGTTTCGAGGTAAAGGTCTCTGAAACTGGGGTGGGAAGGCAGCCTATTGCTCTCTGGTGGATTTTCTGTCTTGTAGGAGTGTCAGTTTTGCATCCACTTGCACCCTATCAGTACATTTGTAAATACAGAAAATATGACCCAGTTAAGTCTTCATTGCGCTCTCTCTCTCTCTCTCTCTCTCTCTCTCTCTCTCTCTCTCTCTCTCTCTCTCATCCAGAGGTCACTTTGCGCTGGAAGGAGGAAGCATGTCCCACAATATATTCTCCTGTGATATTTAAAGGAAATTGGTGCTTATATGTTTAAGATTTGGATTTTATTAAATTAATTATTATGGCTGAGAACCAACAAGCTAGTTTCACTGTGCACACGGGCTTGGCTGAAGCTCCTAAGCCCCAGTAGAGCAGTTATCACATTTTTCTCTGTAAATGACAACATGGAAAGCCTATTATTTGGATCTAGTGTTAAACTGTGTTTCTGGTTAAAAACTACTTTTCTCCAGAACTGGGCACCTGGCTGTAACTATGTCTCAGGCAACCAATACGTGTAGCTGAGCAGAATGAACGGTGAAGAGAAGAAAAAGCTAGTTATGCCTAATTGTACAGCTGTCTACTAGGCTCCATTTTTAAACTAGTCAATGTTAAAAAAAACAAACTTGCTTGATGCTTTTTTGAAGGATTCCATCATATGCTAATACAGTTAATACAGTTCTCAAACTGTAGGTCGTGACCCAATTTTTGGTGGGTTACCTAGTACCAAGCAGAGCCGCCAATGAAAAAGACAGGTGATTGAAAAATCAGATAACTAATTGCCTCATCCCTGAGGCTATGAAAAAATCAGATAGGAGCTAATAATAATAATAATAATAATAATAATAATAACTTAATTTTTACCCCGCCTTTCTCCCCAAAGTGACTCAAGGTGGCTTACAACAGGTTAAAACAGATTAAAAACATAATTTAAAAAACAGATAAAAGTATATTAATTAATTGCCCTCCAATGAGGTGAGCTCCTGCAGTTTGCAAGGATGTGTAATTATCAGGACAACAATGCTTGAGTATCTTTTTATGATTATTATTACTTGCAAATATATAAATAAAAATATTATTTCTTTCTAGATCTCTCCTTTTTTAAAAGCAGAGGCCAACACACATTTTGCTTCCTTAAACATTACACCAATTCCTGGGTATATTTGGGGTGTTGATTCCAAAAATGGCATCCGTTTTGCCCTATTACATCTAGTTTTGGAGACACGGCATAGCCTCTTTAGTGAATGGTTCAAGTAGCTTGCTCATGAGAAAGCCATGGTGAAGTCTTCCTCATGAGGAAGCTGCTTGAACCATTCACTAATGAGGCTGTACTGTATACTGAGGCTATACTGTAAAACTAGATGTGATAGGGCAAAACAGATGCCATTTTTGGAATCTGCACCCCAAGTTCATATCAAACCACCATAAAGTTTGGGAAAAACATTTCTGACCCTCAATTTTGTAGGCCTGTGAAATCTCTCCTAGTTGGGTCCCGACAGAGTGTGGTGATAAAAAGTGGGTCCTGGTGCTAAAACCGGAAGTGGGTTGCAATCACTATTTTTAGTTTTTCTGAGACACGGGGAGCCCTGCAGACATGGGGAGGCCTGCACTGGCTTAGGTAAGTAGGGAAAAAACCCTTCTGTCCCCAGCAGTGGCACAATCATGGCAGTTGCTTCACTGTCATTCCCTTCTTAAGGGGGCAGAGACAAGGCTTCCCAGGCCGGGGTGTCATGATGCCCCAGTTTGTGAACCTCTGGACTATGGGTCTGAAGTGGTGCAATCAGTGACCATTGTTATTTAAAGTACTGTGACAAGCACAGTAGATAAAGCCATTTCCTTGGCTGATCTCTAGCTAGGCTTCCCTTCTGCCTTGGTGCCAGGACCTGAGGCCCAACTGACACATTACTCAAAGTGAGATGGTAGGCAAAGTGGTAGAATTCTACAGTGTTCTACTTCAGACTGCAGATCAGGGAGGCAGATTTTTTAAATTTGTTACTAAACAAAAAACATTCTGCATGTAGCAAACCTACAAATCTGCATTAATCCTTTCATCCAGTGTGCTCATTTACTATTTGCAGAATCCTTTTATGATGCTCCACTTGTAGTCTGAAGTGGAGCCATTCAGAATCCTACCATCTCAACATCTCACCTCATTGTAAGAAATGTATAGCTTGGGTCTTATTATTTTCTAGATCCAGTTTTCTTTGGTTCAGTACCAGTCTTTTATTACTTGTTTCAGTAACCCCCCATATCCATATCCAAGCCCTTTTCTGCCTGTGAAATACCTACTGGAGTTATCCTGGTTCTTTTGGCTATAATCTTTGATTCCCTAAGTAATTCTATAACTTCCCCAGGCTTTTTCTGACGTTCTTTTTTTACAATTATGAAAAATTGGCTTTGCCATCTTATTGGAAATGTTACTTGACTAGACATAGAATTATCTGTGTTGCAGAGACAGAGAAAGGCAGAGTTTTTGTTAAGCCCCATGGGTCACTGACTTTGAAGTTTCTGCTTTCCACTATGTCGAATTATGTCAGTCTGAGCTACACATCTTTTAATACATCTATGAAGAACTGCCTCTTGCAAAGGCAGTAAATTGCCTGGAGCTCTATACAGATGGTCAGAAAGTTGAAATACTTAAGCATGATTCTTGACAGAAGCACCAGGTTGTAGTTGCCACAGATGGCTGCTGGCTTTACAATGTCCCTGCCGTTATTATTCATTTTTTAAAATCATTTGTTCTTGAAATGATGGGCTGCCATTATAGAAGTGTGAAACACTCCTTAGAATGGTTCTTTTCCCCTCTTCTTATTAAAACTCTTTTGAGTTTCCACCAAATTCCTTGAATTTTATTTTTTTTTTGCCTGAGGAATAATTTCTATTTTTTATTTTTTATTTTGCTGTTGGGGAAATCCAGTGATAACCAAGGAACATGTGATACCCTCATGAGAAATGCTGCCAAAACATTACTAACTATATTAAGCTGATTGATTTTGTAAATTATGAAGAACTGTGGGTATTATTTGCCAAGTGGGTTTGCATCCCCAAAGCTCTCATTTGATAATCACTGTTTAGAGTGATTGATGTGGTTGTGATTTAGAGTGGTTGATGACTCCTAGACAATCTAAGTGCAAACCCTCTGAGACTGCAATCCTAGACACCAGGGGTTCCCAAATGTATTCTGGTCATGGTGCCCTTAGTGTTGCAGGAATTCTTTCACAGTTCCCTGTCGTAGTGGTGCCCCACCGCAGGACAACAAGATGGCTGCCAGCACTCCCTTGAGGTAGCATGAAATCTTGCAAGATTGCATGCAATCTCGGCCTGGCCAAGATGACCCCAGGGCGTCGCCATCTTGACCAAGAAGCCCTCAGAGCATCACCATCTCGACTTGGCCAAGATGGCCCCAGAATGTTGCCATCTGACCTGGCCAAAATGGACTCAGGGCATCACTATGCACACTTTGGGAATCCCTGCTATGCTCATTAAATGGGGAGTAAGTTCCATTAAACTCAACAGACTGAGTAGACCAGCATAGGACTGCAGTGTGACAGTGGCTTCTGACTAACAGCTCCCAGTTGGATAACTGGCTTCTCCTTTATTGACAAAGCCTCCCATCAAAACATTTTAAAACATTTTTAAAAGGGCCTTCTTCCTGTGCAACATTATGTAGAATGAATATGAATATTTATTAAAAGAATTTATAGTTCCCTTTTCTCCCTGCTCGGGGGGGGCGGGGAACTTAAATAAATTTTTCATACCGCCCTTCCTCCAAAGAGCTCAGGCCGGTGTACACAGCTGCTCCCCTCTTTTTATCCTCACAACAATCCTATGAGGTAGGTGACAGTGAGAGAAAGTGACTGGCCCAAGGTCACTCAGGAAGCTTCATGGGTGAGGGGGGATTTCAACCTGGATCTTCCAGATCTAAGTTCACCTTCCAAACCACAACATCATAAATAAATAAACCAAAGCACAGAGTCAATCAGAATAACAATAATGAAGTGTCTGAACTGATCAAAAAACCTGCTGAAATAAAAATATTTTGTATGCGGGTGAACAAGGCAGGGTGAGAGGCATGCAGGTCTTTATAGCATCTGGATCCGAAGTCACACAGCCTTATTCATGCTCTTCCAACATCTCCCCTCCCCCATTGTGCCTAGTCCAGGTTTTTGATTGATTGATCAACTGACTTAATTGAAAGAAGTTAATATCCCACTTTTCAGGTTTAAAAACCTCTCAACATGGTCTATATCAATAATAGAAACCTCATGATGAGTAGCTGCAGCACTTCAAAGTTAATCTTAGCATCTATGGCAGTTACTTTGATAGCTGACTATTCTCCATGATGATCAGTAGCATTTGCTTATTTTCTTTCTTTCCATGGGAATAGTCCAGAGGCTTTCTTATGGAATACAGTCATATCACCTTGGGAATTTGAGCTGCCAATCCAGAGAAGATCTTATCCATGTTATCTTTACACATTTCATGACATCCTTTAGTGTAAGCTTTTTTTTAAAACTCTCACTCACACAGGGGACATATATTTCTTCTTGAGTGATGGGCAGCCCAACTAATTTTCTGGGCTGTGATGCAGTGACACTGAAACAACCTCCACTGTGTCCAATGAGGAAAGAGAGGCTGCTGGAGGTCTCCCCTCCAGGAAAGGGGACACTCACCACCACCACCACCACCACCACCACCCCCGGAGTAAGCTCCAGCAGCTGCTATGGAGCAAAATCGCTAGCATAAGTTTGAGCAGCCCCGTATCAGGAAATAGCCCCGTATCGCCTATTTTTAAAAAGGGAAAGAGGGGGGACCCGGGAAACTATAGGCTGGTCAGCCTAACATCCATACCGGGTAAGATGGTGGAATGCCTCATCAAAGATAGGATCTCAAAACACATAGACGAACAGGCCTTGCTGAGGGAGAGTCAGCATGGCTTCTGTAAGGGTAAGTCTTGCCTCACGAACCTTATAGAATTCTTTGAAAAGGTCAACAGGCATGTGGATGCGGGAGAAACCGTGGACATTATATATCTGGACTTTCAGAAGGCGTTTGACACGGTCCCTCACCAAAGGCTACTGAAAAAGCTCCACAGTCAGGGAATTAGAGGACAGGTCCTCTCGTGGATTGAGAACTGGTTGGAGGCCAGGAAGCAGAGAGTGGGTGTCAATGGGCAATTTTCACAATGGAGAGAGGTGAAAAGCGGTGTGCCCCAAGGATCTGTCCTGGGACCGGTGCTTTTCAACCTCTTCATAAATGACCTGGAGACAGGGTTGAGCAGTGAAGTGGCTAAGTTTGCAGACGACACCAAACTTTTCCGAGTGGTAAAGACCAGAAGTGATTGTGAGGAGCTCCAGAAGGATCTCTCCAGACTGGCAGAATGGGCAGCAAAATGGCAGATGCGCTTCAATGTCAGTAAGTGTAAAGTCATGCACATTGGGGCAAAAAATCAGAACTTTAGATATAGGCTGATGGGTTCTGAGCTGTCTGTGACAGATCAGGAGAGAGATCTTGGGGTGGTGGTGGACAGGTCGATGAAAGTGTCGACCCAATGTGCGGCGGCAGTGAAGAAGGCCAATTCTATGCTTGGGATCATTAGGAAGGGTATTGAGAACAAAACGGTTAGTATTATAATGCCGTTGTACAAATCGATGGTAAGGCCACACCTGGAGTATTGTGTCCAGTTCTGGTCGCCGCATCTCAAAAAAGACATAGTGGAAATGGAAAAGGTGCAAAAGAGAGCGACTAAGATGATTACGGGGCTGGGGCACCTTCCTTATGAGGAAAAGCTACGGCGTTTGGGCCTCTTCAGCCTAGAAAAGAGACGCTTGAGGGGGGACATGATTGAGACATACAAAATTATGCAGGGGATGCACAGAGTGGATAGGGAGATGCCCTTTACACTCTCACATAATACCAGAACCAGGGGACATCCACTAAAATTGAGTGTTGGGCGGGTTAGGACAGACAAAAGAAAATATTTATTTACTCAGCGTGTGGTCGGTCTGTGGAACTCCTTGCCACAAGATGTGGTGCTGGCGTCTAGCCTAGATGCCTTTAAAAGGGAATTGGACGAGTTTCTGGAGGAAAAATCCATTATGGGGTACAAGCCATGATGTGTATGCGCAACCTCTTGATTTTAGAAATGGGTTAAGTCAGAATGCCAGATGTAGGGGAGGGCACCAGGATGAGGTCTCTTGTTATCTGGTGTGCTCCCTGGGGCATTTGGTGGGCCGCTGTGAGATACAGGAAGCTGGACTAGATGGGCCTATGGCCTGATCCAGTGGGGCTGTTCTTATGTTCTTATGTTATGTTCTTATGAAATCAGTCCCAGAAAGGGGGGTAGGATAAGGTGGTAGCCCCTGCTGCCATTCCTGACCCCCTGCCAGGCCAAATCTGCTCTGCCCCATTACACCCCTCCCCACCTCCGTTCCACCCACCCCCACCACCCAATGGGAACTGTTCCTTTGGGCATTCCATTTGGATCTTACACCAGCACCAGGAGCATCTGTACTGTCATGTCATGCTTTCTAGCACATTTGCAATAATGCATGCGCTTGTTCCGCCAGCACTAGGCTGGTGAGGATTGCCTGTAGATTAGGGCAAGCTGCCCATTATAATGCTTAGGGTACAATCCTAACCGGGTATACTCAGCAGTAAGTCCTATTTTGTTCAATGGGGCTTACTCTCAGGAAAGTGTGGTTAGGATTTTAGCCTAAAAATCACACAAGCTTGCATAGCAGAGCATTCCAATGAATTTTGCCCAAGCTTTCAAGAAATCATGCGTTCACCCGCCAAAGGGGAAAAATGATAATAACTGGCCCTATACAACAAGAGCTTGTTAAGGACATCTTCTGGGAAGCAAGCAAAACTGGCTTCACCACAAAGTAGCAAAGTTGACAGCAACATGCCTTAAGCCCACCCCTTTAATCTTCTCACAACCCCTACTTGTAAGCTGAAGAAAATCCTGCTCACAAAAAAAAAAAAAAATCCTCCAGGTTTCACAGCATTGCTAATACTCAGCCTACTTCAGCCTTTGCACTTTTTTCTGTTTTGTAAATGAGCTCATCTTCGGAGATGTTCTCAAGGGCAGACTGTTATGGGATTGAGTACCCAGCCTTGCCTTGAATTTTTGCTTTGATTTTGAGAGAGAAACTTGTTTTATATTATGCAGGCCAAGTAAGCTTCTTTAAACCAACACAATGCTTTTTTTATTTTTTCCTCTCCAAATAAGAAAGGGAGAAAGTACAAATACAACAGAAGCATCCTCAAACTGTCATGATCATGCCAGGCAGAGTTCAAACCACAATGTCACACGTTGTGGGAAAGATTCCACTGAAATCTTCTGTATTTCCAACAGCAGATGATCCTCTTCAGGATTTCAAGTGGGAATCTTTTCCCAGTTCTTCTGGGAATGCCTGAGATTCAACATGGGACCTTTTGCATGCAAAACAAGTGCTGCACAACTCAGCCACATCCCTTGTCCAATGTAGATGTAGGAATGGCTGGTGCCTCCAAAAAGTGAGGGTTCGGGGTGTGAAGAATCAACCAGGTTGGGCAGTGCACAAGGACATGCATCTGTTAGAAGTCCCATCCAACTGGGCCAGTCCCTGAACTCTCAGTACTGATGGTTACAGCACCACCCAATGTGTTATCAGGGGGACTTCGTCATATCACATTACATTCAGTTCACAATGGAGGGGAAAGACAATTCAGTTCACAATGGAGGGGAAGTGCTATCCCATTAATTTGGCTAAGTGCCACCTTTTAAATGGTTCTTTTATATTTAACCAGGGGAGAACAGTGATGTTTGTTCACCCCAGCACAGAGTCCTTTCCAGTGGCATTTTGTTAGGGTCACTTTTGTGTCTTCTTTCAGACTGTAAACACTTTTTTTGAACCAGAACTCATCTTTTTATTTATGTTGCTATGAAAACCTCACTATATTTTAAATTGAAAATATAATAATGCACCCACTTTACTCTCCAAGTAGTTTACTGCTCAGATTAGCACCAGAACCAGAAGAGAAGGCTTTAACTTTTATAGAACTGAGGCTGTTTTTCAGACATGAGGATGCTGTCTGTCTGTCTGTCTGTCTGAGCAATGTCCAGATTATGAGGATTATTTTTTTTCTTCACCATAAGCCTTGCAGAAAAAGTCACTGCATATCTCTGCAGTATGTAGACAAATAACTTCTTACATGTTAAATTCAACCTTCAATAATATCACTGTGGAAGTGGTTCTCTATCTAAAGTTAAATGTCAGCTCACTTCTCTCTGGAGGTCATGTTAATAGCTGTAAGATCTCAACTCCTCTTCTAGGGAAATATTATCCTTTAGCATCAGTCACATTTATCAGAAAGCCTGAGATTCCTGCAAAGGGCTAGTTTAAAACTAATACAGGTTTATTTTTAAACTTCTATTATCTTGCTACATTTTCCGACCTGATAAAGCCAGCTCTGGATTATTAAATATATTAGCTAGACGGGAAAGGTTGAACGCTATATCTGAGAAGTTACTAGAGGAAACAAAGTACTTAAAATACTTTGGACTGTGAGGAATTTTAGAAGCTTATAAAAATAGGCACTTCTGGGAAAACTACTCATTAAAGAAAGGGCATTCCCAAAAAAAAAAAAAAAAGCACAGTGATGTTATGTCAAGTTTTAAGCTTCTTCCGTTTCTGGCTGTCTGATTTGCAATTATAGCCAGACATGGCAGTACAGCAGATACAGCTTGAGCCTACTTATCAGATTTTCTATCCTTGGATATGGCTCAATGTGGGTCCACCGGTGGCACAATTCTGAGGAGCTTGAAGCCACTCCGTTCTCCCTGGGGGTTGGGATCTGGCCTAACTGCCGGATCCCAGCCTTGCCTCCCGCTTCCTGCCTGCCCGCCCCTGGGCTGCCCACTGCCTGCCCTCCCCCCACTCAGGAAGCTCCCCCCACCTACCTTTTCTCCTTGTGTTGGCCCAGGCGGGCCGATGCAAACATCTGAGAGGAAGCTGGTGTGGAGGCTTATGTCAGCCTCTGCAGGCCGGCGCTTCCCAGAGTGCCAGCCCAGCTTCCTCACAAGGAGGCGCAAAAGTGCCTTAAGGCATGTTTACGACCCTCCTGGGCCAGCACAAGGGACTTGCGCCGGCCCATTCCCAGGTCAGGTTTGCACCCTAAGTCTTTTCTGATATGAAAAACTTGAAATGTCTGACTTTTGTTCAGTCTCAGGCCAGCCTAATAGGCTTTAAATAAGTATAACTATATTATAAAGGAATGTAGATCCAGATCAGCACTCCTTTCAGTGGTGTCACTGGACTGGGGAGGGGAGAGATGGGCCACCCCAGGTGCAGGGCTCAAGGGGGTATGTTACCATACTTCCTGAGCCTCCCTTCAGCAATCTTTAGGCTGTTTCAGGCCAACCACCATGCTCTCTCGCTGAGGATTATGTTTTCACTGCTCGCTGGCAAAAGCATGCAGCAGGTGGCCCTGAAGCAGCCCAAATATCGAAGAGAGGCAGGCTTTCACATTTAAATCAGTGCAAGAGCCCAGAAGATCAGGGGTGAGATAATTACGTCATTATGTCATCCCCAAACTTCCAGAACACTGAGCTCCAGGTATGTGTCATTGCTACCAGGTGCGATTCACAGTAGGGACGCCTTTGACTCCTCTTAACTGCTTCTCCAATCCCTTGTCTAACATCCTGTGGACCTTTTCACCTGTAGAAGCTGCAGGGTCTGGACTCCTTGTAGGATTCCTGATACCTGTGCTGCCATAACCGAAATAAAGAGGACAAAGATTTCCTGATAATGGACAAAAACTGCTCAGGGCTGTTCTGCTTCCCAGTCACAGGATTGTGCTTCAGATGGAGCACTTCAAACTGCTAGTTTTGTCATTGTGACTCCAGCTATTTCCTAGAATTGAGGTGCAACTTAAACTTGGGAAAGCTTACAAAGGTTCCCCTCCCCTTGTGTTTATTTTGATACAGTTTGAGAACTTTTGTCTGACACACAGAAGGGGGTAGGAGGAATGATTGTTGAATAGTTAATACGATCTGTGACTTGTTTTCTCCTCTTATCCTCTGAATCATCTGGGGTATTTTTATCCTTCAGATGCTACAGTATGACTTATCTCTTTTAATGATGCACACAACAAAGAATACAGAACAAAAAAATGGCCAGTGTGTAGCACAAGATTCAAAAGCAGCTTAAGCTCTGTGTTTGATGTCCTTGTTTTTGCTGGAAGTGTGGTATCAGCTGACAGTATTCTCAGATCACAAATGAAGCTTCTTGCCTACAATGAGCTGTTTCAGAGCCAGACTGAGAATAAAACCGGAATAGCAGAATGCATTGGGGCACATATACCCCTGAGGATCCTTGTTCCTCATCAAAATACCTTCTCTTTTAAAGTGCCTTCTCAATATTAAAAGTGGTCAGGAAGCTACAGAAGTCTTGCAAGGACACATATTTGATTTTTTTCATCATCCATCATCATCCTTTTAGTGTACTCTGTTAAATGTTCCTGTTCAATTCACTTTCTGATTATATTGCAAGCATAGCATTCAAATTAGACAAATGAAGCTGTACACAGGATCCTGCCATATACTGAGTCAGACCATTGATTGATCATTCAGCAATACCTACTCCTCCTCTCCAGCTTCAATCCACCCTCCAGATCCACAAAGACATTGCTGGCGCTGGTTCGAGTAGACCTGATGTCTGAGTAGACCCAGCAGCAAGAGCTTACCCCTGGGGAAGGGAACAAATATTCCCAAGGAGGCCTCCGTTCCATCTCTAAGCTTTTATAATGCTTTGCCATCCATTTACTAAGGAGAATGTGGTTGTTCTGTGCATTTGGTTCATTACTATGATCAGAACTAAATAATAGAAACAGCTTTCTGTATTCTAGAATGACACCAATTAAGAGCTATGCCTGCAATGGGTTTTCTTTCTTTCTTTCTTCCAAGCCTTCTGAGAGATTTGACCTCGTGGCACAATTCCCATGTAATTGCTTAATGAAGTATCAGCTGAAATTACTGCTAAGTATGTTTTGGAGTATTCAAAGCTCAGCTAAACTAGCCTTAGATGGTTTCTGTAAATGCTTCACTAATGGACTGGCTGTGAGTCAGAATTTCATTGCCGCTGCCCTTGCAAGTGAATTTTTGTGGTCAAAGCTGTGTATGGATGATACAGAAAACAGATATATGTCAGAGCAATGGCTAGGTGCACCAAGGCCCATGAGAAGAAGGTACAGGGTATACTTTGTACCCAGGCCCAGGGTCATAAAAGGGGACCTAGGAGCCAAAGGAGGGTGCCCAGAAATTTCCTGGAATCTTATATTTTTCAGCCTTACCCAGACTTGCTGTCCACATGGTATACTAGAGGTACTATTGCGGGTGTGCAGCAGTAGCTGCTACCTCAAGCCATAGGTGCTGGGTTAAAGAATGCATACGTGACACTCCTTGACACAGTGTCAACTCTGGGAGGAAACTGGCCTGCTACAGTAGTTCTTTGGCTTGTGGATCTGCTTCCCATAAAGGAATGTGCTCAGGGACATGGCTGTGGGACTACAGCTGTTGAAGATGTACGTTCTGGAACACATAGGACACTTTCCATTCTAGAGTGAGCTTAAATATGATGGTGTTAATTTTCTGCATTTATTTTCTCTATTTAAAAGATTTTCGAGACACTTAGGAGTGTGTTTGGTGTTCCATATTACTGTATCTAGCTGCTGACACTGTGTGGGTGGGTAGGGTAGACCTGGGCTCTGCATTGGGAAACCTGATAGTCCTGGGCTCCAAAGACTATTCTTTGGATGGTTCCAAAGACCTTGGATGGTTCCAAAGACAATAGTCCAAAGACTATTCTTTGGACTATTCTTTGGATGCTATCAGCATCCTCCCCCATCCCCATTCTGCCATTGCCATCCTCTCTCCACTCTGTTTTGCCCCCCCATCCCCATTTGGAAAGGGACCAGAAGGAACTTTGTACCCCTAATAAAATTCCTCTCTAAGGTGCGCATAAAGCTTGCTCATGACTTGTGCTAGAACTCCAAGCACCTATTGTGGGAGCAGGAACTGGCTTTATTTGCATGGCAAAGTAAAGAGTATACAAAGAATTAGGAACCAGAAGAAGCAATCAGTTAAAGGCAGTAGGATTAGACTGATTTCAAAACCATCCAAGGAGTGCAAGGTTGTGCATTATTTCCTTGAAAATAAGTGTCTCTGTTTAGTGAGACAATTCTACCAAAAAAGGGCAGAGGTTAATACTTACATTATCTGTTATGATACTGAGAAGTTTGA